>NC_089596.1:73197286-73497286 GCF_019320115.1 Miscanthus floridulus | reverse complement strand
GGCTTTTGCTGTGAACGTGCATATGTTATGGGATCGGCAGGACGAAGAGCTGCAGCAGAAGTTGAAAGCTGACTACCTCTCTAGAGATTTTGCAAAGCGGCTCAAATCTCTTCAGATGGAACATGGCTTGCAAGGGCATTTTGAAGCTGATAAGCCAGTGTTGCCCATTGCCGACAATGGCAGGGCAGTTGATAACCGCATGGTTGCATTGGATACACTGCACAAGAGATTGGATGAACAAAGAGCTCGGCACGAGGAAACTGTGAAACAGATTCGAGAGGCCAGTGCAGCTGATCTGAAAGCAGGTCTGGCTCCGATATTTGAAGCACTGGAATCTTTTAGTGTGGAGACGCTGAAAGGTTATGAAAATGTCAGGATTCCAGTCGAAAGTGTTGGCGGTTGATACCTTTAACTCCACAAATTTTCTGTTGGCAGCTCTTGATACCTGAAGTCCACAATGATCGCTGGGGCAGTGGACAATGTTGAATTCATCCAAGGAGTTATTAACAATCTGAAACAGTCTTCAATTTACCAGCCATGCGCAAGCACAACACCATTGTACTTGGAATAATGTTGAATTCATCCAATGTACAAGTAAGGACGGCCCAGAAGTTCCGGCATGATTGTGCACGAAGCAATGTTACCACAGATTCTTTGAGATGATTCTGATTTCTGCGGTAACAAATTCATGTGGAGCTTCGACACTAGTCAGTAGCTAGAGCTACTTGTCCACAGAGAGCTGCTAGGAGCCTGAACTCTGTCTAGTTGGAGCACCTCAAAGGAGGGGAAGGACAATTTTGTAGCCATTTTCAGCTCCTGTACATATTAGTTTCAGTTAGTGAATTCGCAGGTTAGCTCGTCATCTGTGTACAATTTGATCTGTGCATCGTAAAAGTTGTATTTATGCCCTATGTTCACGGCATGTAGATGGTCTGGCCTTCGCCTGCTGAAGACTGAAGAGCATACATAGATGTTGGGCGAATATGGCCGTAGTAGTTCCTTGCGCTGTCTGTCTGCCTTCTAACTCGATAACCAACAAAGGTTTGCCAGTTTGGTCTTCATTTTGTTCTAAAACCGGCACTGGCAGAATGCAACTACTCACCTGTAATATGGCTGCATCCAGCTAACGTACAAAAGCAAAAATACCAATATCAATTAATGAGCAGCTTAGCTTGATCGGTTGCTTCGCAGATGATCAATCGTGTACACACAGTACACATGGACACGTTTGTTTCGAGGGTGCCAGATCGGATCTGTTCCGAAGGGGATGGCATCCAACGGAGGTTTTCCAAATACCACGTTAAGTATATCGGTGACAAAAGACTGAAAGAGCTTCTCCATGTGTAGGTTTGCAGCTTGGATCCCAGCAGAACGTCAAAAGCTGCATCAGGCACCAAGCAGCTAGGTGATGCCAATCTCAAAGGCCATGGAAATTACTGGCTCACGTGCTCTAGGTCGCGTGGACCGTGCTGAGAAGTGTCACTTTTTTTTTTCTGCTCCAACTGGCTCGGACCTTGGTGATCGTTGGATGGATCTGCATCATTAAAGTCATATATTTAGGTGCTCCTTTTCTTCTTGTTATTGAGGAGCAGGAAGTTCTCAGGCTTGAGATCCCGGTGGAAGACCCCCATGGAGTGACAGCTGTGGACGGCGGCGACGATCTCGCGGAAGAGCGCGGCAGCGGCGCTCTCCCGGCGCACGTCCTCGATGTCGTCGCGCTGGACGAGCTTCCACGTGACGATGGACTTGCAGGCGAAGCGCTGCCCGATTTCCCGGTGCGTGTCGAGGTACGAAGGCCCGAACTGGCCCTGCCCCAGCTCATGGCCGAAGGTGTAGGTCGCGCGCAGGTCCTCCATGGGCCGCCTGAGCATGCGCCCCGCCGCCCCTGCGTCAGACGCCGGTTTCGGCTTCTACTGCGGCAGGGCCTGCTGGTACTGCGGCGGCGGCGGCGGCTGCGTCTGGGGCTTGGGCAGGATCGGCGAGGCCGGCTGCTGCTCGGCGGTCCCCTTAAAGTGCAGTGAAAAAAAAAGAACTGCACGCTGGGCCGGCACGATATAGGCCTTGGCCCGTTAAGGGCTCGCTACAAAGAAACTCCAGCTATATCTCGGCTTCTCGCCCCCGTCTCCTCCACCCGTCGTTTCCTCTCTCGAGTCCCACGAGTCCCGACCCTCCGAATCTCGGATGCCATCGCCTTTATGTGGTGCTCGCCGGCCGGTTGCTGACTCGCTGTGCATCAACCAATCACCGGCCCCCTCCCTCGCCACCCGGGGCAAAGATATAGTTAGGCCCCCGGGGGCTCATCCGCAAGCCTGTGGACTCCAGGGAGTGAACACCAGCCGTCTTGCCCCGACCCCGACCGATCCTCACCTGCTGCAGCCATGGCGACCTCCGCGGCGCTCTCCACCGCCGCCAACCCCACCCAGGTGAGCCAGCAACTTCCTCATCTTCTTTCTTCTTCTGCCGTGGGGCGCCTCTCTCCCTAGCCTTGACCCTTGTCTCATGAGTTTTGGCCGAGGAGATACGGAGTCTATGTCCACGGCGTTATTAGTCGATCTTCACCAGCGCGTTCAATCTTGCCCACCAAAGTTGCATCTGAATCGCACGATATGGTTTCTTTGCATATACATATGATGTCCGTGCCTGCAATGGCAGCTCTGCCGGTCCCGCGCTACGCTGGGCAAGCCAGTGAAGGGGCTTGGCCTGGGGATGGGCCGGGAGCGCGCCCAGAGCATCACGTGCCAGGCGGTGAGCAGCATCCCCGCCGACCGCGTCCCCGACATGGAGAAGCGGAAGCTGATGAACCTCCTCCTCCTGGGCGCCATCTCGCTGCCCACCGTCGGCATGGTCGTCCCCTACGGCGCCTTCTTCGTCCCCGCCGGGTGAGTCGTCGATCGTCTCGCGTTGCCATGGCCATGCATATGCATCAACAGCTAGCTAGCGGCTCACTGTATATACGAGGTGTTACCGGCCGGCTAGCCGGCCAGCAACTAATGAATAGTACCCCGGCGGCCCATTGATTTTGCACGCAGCTCCGGCGGCGCTGGCAGCGGGACCAACGCCAAGGACAAGCTGGGCAACGACATCACGTTGAATGAGTGGCTCAAGACGCACGGTCCCAACGACCGCACGCTCGCGCAGGGGCTCAAGGTCAGTCATCCATCGCCATCGTCATCACCTGCAGCTACAGGCAGGCATGCCTGTTGTGTTGTGTTGTGTTGATGCTCACGGCCGCCGGCGTGTTTGTGTGCGCCGCCGCGCGTGCAGGGTGACCCCACGTACCTGGTAGTGGAGCAGGACAAGACGCTGGCCAGCTACGGGATCAACGCCGTGTGCACTCACCTCGGCTGCGTCGTGCCGTGGAATGGCGCCGAGAACAAGTTCATCTGCCCCTGCCACGGATCCCAGTACAACAACCAGGGCAAGGTGGTCCGTGGACCGGCGCCTCTGGTAAAAACAAACGCACCCATTTCTTCGAACTGCAAGTCTGCAACTGATTTTGTTGCGCTTTCAACTGATCTGCTTCTTCGCACTGCTCTTCTGTAAACAGTCGCTGGCCCTGGTTCACGTCGACGTCGACGACGGCAAGGTCCTCTTCGTCCCCTGGGTGGAGACCGACTTCAGGACCGGCGAGGACCCGTGGTGGAAGGCATGAGGAGGATCCAACACCAGCGGTGCTCAGTGCTCACATATGACCTATGTATGCCTCCTGTCCCTGTGATGAGGTCATAGACTTGCGTTCGTTCTCCGAGGGCGTTGTTGCTACAAATTCACTTGCTTCTTGCCTCCAAATTATCTATATGTACACACACTGTATGAAACAATAACAGCTGTTCCTCATCTCTTCATATACTATCTCTGCTGTAGTAAAATATCAGATTTAAATATAGGAAAGACCATTGAAGGTGGCCTTTTAATAGTTATAACACTAGAAACGGGGGCACGGCGTTGCCGCGCCTACATTAGATTTGGCCAGCGTAGCATTTGATATCAACTATGGTTGACCGTTTCAAAAAAAAAAATTATACATGATCTTATCGAATTAGCTGGAACACTCCTAAGCAGTGTAGGAATATAAGAGCATCTCCAAGAGTTCCGTAAATCTACTCCTAATCTTTGGTTTTTAACGAGATAAGAAAAAAATCCTTCAACAATTCCTAATACATTCTCCTAGTCTTTTAGCACTTCCGAAAAACTACTCAAACCGCGTAAAGTTATGCGCCCTAGACATCGCATGTATCATTGCCTCCCGCGCGGTCTCCCGTCTTGGCGCGGTCTTTTGGCGCGGACGTTCCCCTTCGCTCCTCCCCACCATCGTCGTCGTGGCCGTCGCCGTCGTCATGGAACAGGTATCTGTTGCCGCAGATGGCCTCCTGGGAGCTGGAGTTGATGGATATGGCAAAACCTCCTAAATTATATGGCCCACATGCACCTGTCACTGTCCAATGACCTCTGACGACTATGCATATATTCCCGATAACTTAAGAAGTCTGTCGGGTGTCCTCGGGGAACCCCGAATCATCCACGATTTCCGAGCAGGATCCCATTACAGAGTCATTGCAGTATTACAACATTTATTTAAATATCTACATCAGAGTAAAATAGCGGAAGTCTTACAATAAATTAATTTATAAAACAGTTGTTTCACAAACTAAGTACGATTATTATTACAAACTATAGTAGTGGAGTGGCATAATTAACATAAACATAACACACAAAGAAAGTGCCCTGCCCAAGGGCCACACATTTACTTGTTGTCATCGACCTGAACAACAGTCATGCAGCATGGTCCAAAACAGACCTGCTCATGAGGCTCACCTGCAACAAGGGTCAACGAACCCTGAGTACAAAAGTACTCAACAAGACTTAACCGAAATAAAACTGAGAAGACTCAGGGATTCAAGGTATGGCTTTAGCAATAAACAAAGTTCTTTTGCGTAAAAGCTCTCTAACAAGATTATGTAAATCAATATTTTTATCATTTAAAAAGATCATATACAAAGCTGACATGATCCGTGATGAGATCATGAAACTTCATATCCAACACTTTCTCAAACCTTACTCAAGTTCCAGTAATTAAACTACGATGATGAACAGTGAGTTGAGTCTCCATAATCGAGGAGCAACGACGATTCGAACCGATTATAAACTCAACTGGAGATTCCAGACCACACGACATATGCAGGTCCCTGACCTATATATACCAACCTACCCTCAGATCCTCTAAAACAAGAACGGGTCCGCGCCACCCGAGAATACAGGACTCCACCAATCCAGCCCATTGCCACGTGGGTACACGCTATTTCCGCCATCTCTCCACTCCCAGTGCGCGAGTAGCCATTCTCGTAATAGAATCGCCAAGTTAAGGCTTACCGGAGTATGTGGTTAGTACTACAAAGTCTCATCTCAAGCAGTTCAATAATGGACGGGCCTCAATCGACACAGGCGGAAAGAACCCGCTCACAAGACATCCATGTCTTGTGGCTCTCATACACCGAGTTCGCCCGGTCTAGATTTATTATTCCACATGCTCATATCTCATGATAACATAAGTAACCGAACGTAACCAAAGATCCATTTAAAACTCGCAGGTGACAGATAATCACCTGACTTTTATCTATCTAAGCATGGCTAAGCATAACTAGGCATTTACGAAGTAAAACTGGTAACAAGGTAGATATGGAAAAACAAGGTTGGTAATGCACCAATTAGGTTTTCACTCACTCCTAATCACTTAATGCAGTATTGAAAAGCAAAAGCGATATAAATTTTTAAAACACAAGGTAGGTTTAAATGCATCCGGGGCTTGTCTTGGTTGGCGGAAAAGTCAGGTTCCGGAGTCGTTCCACAGATATCATATCCGACCTCAACAGACGGATTAACCTCCTCCTCAACTTGATTAACTACCACGTGCTCACTTTCGTTCATTACATGTAGTAACAATGCCATGTTTAACATGATGCGAGATACAAAACGTGATGCTTGATAAATGATGCGAAAGTTAAAAACTTGAATACAACTTTCCTTCGCGGTACAGTTACAAGTCAAAACTAACTAAACCTTTTTCATAACACTTATTTCAATTACCAAGGATCATTACTAACTAATGACCCAAGGTCACCACTCAATCCAAAATTTCAAACAAAACCTAAATCATTAAAGGTTACTATTTGCTTTTATGAATTAATTCTTTAATTAAAAATTATGAAATAAATCAACTTGTTCCAATTGAGCTCAAAATTTTTGTAAATGTTCATCACATGATAAATAAGTGGCAAAACAATTTTCATAATTTTTGGATAATTATTTAAGCCTAGAAAAATCATGGAAAACTCATTTATTAATTAATTGAGCAATTTTTATCACATTCAAAATGTACTGAAAATCAACAGTTCATATTTTTCTTAAATAGTATACATCACAGAGAGGTCACACAAAAATTTTCATAATTTTTGGAGCTCTAAATAATTCTACACAAAAATAACAAAAACTAATACTATTCATTCATCACTGAAAAAGAAAAATTTCCATTTTCAAATAACCCGCTCACTGACAAGGTGACCCCACCTGTCATCCCCGACCTCCCGCACTGACCACGGCGACAGCGGCTTTGACCAATGATTTCTCGCCGCCTGTGAGATCACCGTCGACGGCCAAGGTACCACCACGTCCCCTACATCTCTACGCGTCGATTGGTGGCACAAGCGAGACCTAAAATGGCCTAGACCGAGCATGACACCAGCCATGGCTGCCACGACGGCGCGGCTATGCTACGCTGGCGACGTGAGACCGGTAGAGCTAAAACAAATCGCAATGGAAGGTTCAGCAGCTCACCCCGAACACGATTGAGCAAAGAGCAGGACCGGAAGAGCAACGGAGAGGTGGGTCGACGTGCACAGCAGCCACGCGCGGAGCAACGGTCGTCGATGGCGGTGTTCCGGCGACTGTAGTGGACAAAATGGTCAATCAACCGGGCACAAAGCACCACGGCATCGTGGCGAAGCTGAAACAAGACTTCGCAAGGTCAGAGGCTCACCATAGAGCTACGACCACGGTGAAGCGCATGCGATGGCGACGCTGCCGGCCGCGAGGAAGAAAAGCGATGAACGGCGGTTCCCGGCGAAGTCAAGCTACAAGGGCTAGTTTGCTGGGTGCGCAAGGGACAAGCGGAGCTATGGCAAGCTTAGCCGAGGATGGGAACGCGCGACGGCGACGGCACAGCTCAACGGAGCAGTGGCGACGGTGACGGGAAAAGCAGAGGAAGGAGAAAGAACGGCGACGACGGCGTTCCGGCCTTTATAGGGCGGCAAAGACGCAAGGAGACGACACACAGCAGCCTGCTCGTGCCAGCATGAAGCCGGAGAAGGCCATGGGCGTGCCTGGAAGCCCGAGGAAGCTCGCCGACGGTGACAGCTGCCCGATGGCACTGCTTGCCATAATTACAGAATTGCCACTCGTTTTAAATTCTCAAATTACTCCCAAATTTGTATGGCAACTCAAAAATCTCCAAAAATAAAAGTTGTTCCAAATTAAAAGTTCTACAACTTTGCTTTAATAACCATACTCAAATTCAGTCTACATTTTGAAATGCAAGTTTAAATTCAAAAAGGGGACGTTTCAAGAATTTACGCCTTTTCAAATTACTTCAAATTTTACATAACAACTTTGAAAACTCCAAAAACAAACTTTGTATAACTTGACAAGCTCTACACTTTTTCTTTTAGGCTCAACCCCAAAATGTGCTTAGATTTTGAAATGGGTTTTCCAGGGTAAAATTAAATGTTGAAATCAGGGTTTTCGGAAATTCAAATCAATACAAAGATTTTTAACTCAATTCAAGCCATACAAGTCAACACATGTAACATAAAGGTAAACTTGTTTTAGTGTATACATATCAAAATTTTCACTAACACATGAATGATGTGCTATGCATATAATGACATGGCATGTTTTAGTATTTAAACACCCGAGGTGTTACAATGGAGAGCACGACCATGCGGTCTGGAGGCTTACTGACAGCGGTGACGCGGCGGCCGGCCCGGCGTTTGAACCGACGGGGCAGGCGTCGGCCGGGTTTTGGGTGGGGGTGGGGGTTCTCTGCGAACTAGTCCAGGAGCATCTTGAGCGCCCTGGCGCTACGGCGGGACTTGGTGGCAGCGGGGAGATCGACGGCGTCGTCCTCGGTGTCGGCGTCGGCGTCGGGGTCGGCCGCCACCCTGGATGACTCGACGGAGCGGCGCGTGGATGGGTCCCGGAGCGATCGCGAGCGCTACAGCGCGAGAAGGTCGCGCACCACGGACGCCAGGCTCCGCCTCCGGCCCGACGACGACGCGCCTCCCGCTCCCGCTCCTCCGTGACCGTGCGCATGCCCGTGGTGGTGTCGGAGGTGGATGCAGTTGGTGAGGTGCGCGTGGCCACGGAGGTGGCCCCCGGCACCGCTTGCCGCCGCGGCACGGTCGGGCGCAGGCATTGCGGTGCGGCACGACGCGTGTCTGTCTTCCCTAGTACTCACTGCCTTGCCCTTACCGACGCGCGAGGGGGGTGAAAAAAAGGACGGCCGCGTCCGCTAGGCCGCCGGTTGGCATGTCTTTAGGCGCGGACGTTCCCCTTCGCCCCTGCAGCTGGCTCTTTTGGCAGCGCCGGCAGCTGCCATCGCGGTGCGTCCGGCAGCCGAGATTGTGGACGGCGGCGTTGGCGGCCCTGCGGTTGCTGAATGTACCTGTGTTCTGTGAATTTGGCTTGTTCGTCTGATGCTAGCTTGTCTTGGTGGCCGGCAGCCAGCAGCTTTATTTGCATTGAACTAGTTGCCTGCTGCTTGATACTGTGCTACTGATTGCCTGCATGCAACTGTGCTCTGCTGATGAGTACATGGCCGGCAAATACTGCTGCTCTGCTGGTCATACTAGATGACCGGCGGCCTGTGGCTGGGAAGTGCTGCCGGCCTGCTGGGAGTTGACCACAGCCGCCTCCGATGTGGCCACGGCCTGCTGGGAGGAGGCCAACTCCGGCTGGAGGTGCAGGGCTACGGCAACACGAAACAAGGAGGCGATGGCGGCAGATGTATGCGCTATCACGAACAATTCCCCACAGAAAAAAAGTAACGCAAAAAAAAAAAAAACTCAAGTGGGACCAAAATTTTATTTTTTAGAAGTGAAATATTAGGAACTATTGGAGATGGTCTTTTTTTTCTCCTAATAACTTTTTAGGAGTTGAAAAACATGAAATTTTTAGGAGAAATATTTAAGGAACTCTTGTAGATGCTCTAAGTAAAAAAAAAACTACATCAGTTTATGGGTAAAATATTTCTCGAGGTAATACTAACTTTGTGCTTGCAGAAGAAATATATGGAGCATCGTTGCTTCACAGACAATTTTAAAACTGATATGTAATGCAGGCCTAGGTACCGGTGCCCTTCTCAACAGCTTCAACATTCAGAAGTCAGAGCCGTGACCTTAAACAATATTTTCAGGTCAATGGCATAGTTGGATGCATACCATCAGTCTCAATTCCAGCTCCTAACATAAACCATCGCTCACTGCTATAAATTTTTACTCAAGGTTTAGATCTTGGAAGATAGAACTGAGATGTAAAATAGTAGATATTCGGGAGTCATGTTAAACTAAGATCTTGGAATAAAGCTAATCTCAGAAGATAAATCAACTTTTTTCCTAGAAGAAAAGAAAAAAAATGCTACCCTTTGATCCTGGCAGGCTGGTGTGCCGGAGACGCTCAGTGGCCCAGGTCCAGTTTGCCTGGCAGCCAAAATGAACAAAGCATGTTTGTAGATAATACAAAATAGCACTGAAGCAATAGTGACGTAGAGTTAGTATGTCAGTTAAAATTAATCTGCTATATATAACACACCATTACTACTAGATCAAGTAGTACATTAATTCAATGGCTCCGTTCGCGTGCCCTTAAACCCGATTTGATACGCTTCTTTTTTCATCCGGAATAGTGTTTTTCTCTCACAAAATCCTCCAAACCATTCAAATTCCTCCAGAATTCCTAGGATTGACACATAACTTTGGCATACCAAATACACCCTTACACTTTGTTTAACATCTGAAGAGAAAAAAAACCACAAACTAGATAGACTTAATTAATCAGTACAAAGAGGACTTGCTTCTAAACATCCTGTTTCCTGCAGGTGCAAGGCTCACGAGACCTGTTATCAAGATGACCTGGCCTTCGTGGTTTACCTCTCATTGCAAAATGTCTGAACATTGTCTTTACGTGCAGAAAGGACTTGCCATCACACATCATCCATGCCGGCGGCGTGCATGCTGTTGATGGAGAGCCAGTGAGGCAAATGTGTAGTACCGAACACCTTAAGAGGCAATTTTAGTGAATCATTATTGCTATTTCTCACAAGCTTGGCAAACGATACATGGTCAGTGGCATGTGAGGTTAAATCATGTAGTCCTCAGCAGAGTCACCCCAAATTCAATCGCAACTCAGAAAGAAAGAATCTCTGATAGAAAAATGACAGATAGAAGGACCTTTTGTTTGTGTTTGAGATACTAGTCCATCATGCGCGCCTTCGCGCGCGTCGGCGTATCACTTGGCTAAGGCGCTTTCGTATATTAAGGATTTTACTATGGATCTGGTACATTTAACTTCATGGAGGTCTAAATCTGAAAAACAATCCCATGACCTTTAGTTGTTAGGAGCATTCATGCATATATCTTATGAACATGCTGCTAGGACATGTACCTTTGCAGTCAATGTAGGCCACACAGAAGGTTGAGGAAGTCGGCCATGTAGGATTCAATACATGTGGGCAATAGATGTAGACACAGAGAACATTGACATATAAGAAGGCTGTCATTGCATCTTTGACACTACGACATGCGCCTCCACCAACAACCTCCTCACCGCCATGGCCAGGTCTTGCTGTTGCTGCAAAAAACTACAGTCAGCTTACTCTATTTTAGATTATAGAATTATGTATGCGTGGTAAAGAACATAAAAATGATAACAATATCTGTGCAAAGCCAAGGGTGCTATATAGTTATTCCATGGTGATGCACATCTCTGGGATATGGTAATATATTGATAAAAGATTGGGGTATTCATGGAACTCTATCAGTGTCATGCTATTGAGAACTAAAAACAAAAAAGTTAGTCAAATTAAATCTGTGAAGCGAATAGCAAGTCATTATTATATAGGTAATAAATGTTTCTTTCGTTTTACAAATTTTAATGCGGATAGAAACTAAGCACAATTGTCCTCTGCTGGACATCTCCTGTATATGGCAATGACAATGTAGTCGATAAGCCTATATATGAAACCCTCTCTCAGTAAACATGTATTTAAGAATCAAAACCAAAACACAGAATAATACTACAATTTTTATTTTAGGAATGGAGAACTATTGCGGACTGCACATTTCCTGTATATGCCAATTCTATAAAGGAAGGGCCCAAGGAGGCAGCCCTAGGCCCGTGGCAGAGGATTCTTCAAATGACTCATGTTTGCTACACTAAAACCTGCTATGTCAGATCTTTCATTTTCACTGAACTAATTATCACCACCACTACCTATCACTGAACTAATGGGTTAACTATATATGAAAATGTCAACTATCACTCTACTAATTCTCATTATATAGCACATAAATGGCATTTTCTCTCACTGAACTAATAAATCCATATTAAATAAATTTATTCCTCAAGATAAGGCTTAGGACCAGCCTTACCTCGTGATTAGAAGAGGGCGAAGGCAATCAACGATGCACTTCTTGAGCATGTGCACAAACTTGATAATGGGCTAGGCATAAAACTGGCATGGGCTATGCATTTCCTCACACTGGCCTGTGTATGTGGACTATTAGGCAGATAATTTAAGCCTGACAAATAGGTTTTGTAGAGATATAGGTGACCAAGTAATAATTGGAACATGCTGCAATGTTATGGGTATAATCAGTAAGCTAAGGTGGTAACAACTATTCCATAATTATGAACCATACTTTTAGAAACAATCATGCAAGGTAAGAGTGCATGAAGGTTCTTGTTAATAGAACACATGTGAACCCAAAAAAAAACAGCAAGAGTTGCATAGAAAATTCACTAGGTTCCTATCCTGCGATATCCATGATTTTGTATTGAACACCAACAACGGGGCAACCCTTAGAAATAATGTGAGTCAAGGAAAGACAGTGATATGATAAACAAGGAACGAAGAATGGAAAAATTTATAAAAATTCCCTACAGAACTCACCCAAATACCGCAGGATGGGTTTAGACTATTTCTGCTAGCAGCACTCACAACAGGCTACCCAACCTATGTGGGAATTTTTTTTCTTTAATCAATCAGCAAAGTACTAAAGGGTAAAGCAGGAAAAAGAAAATATGGAAAATAGATGTTAAAATGCAGAAATAATAATAAATCAAGGGAACAAATAGGAACAGGGCTTGCTGCAACTGGGAGATTGTCTGAACCACAAGCGCCTCACGAAAAGGACATAAACTGAACATGTGAAGTAATGAAAAGCATGAACACCAATGCAAAGAGATCAATCAGGTGAAGCAGACCACACCACAGATAGCTAATAATTCAGTAGTAGACGATACATGGTTATGGAATCTGGTACCTTCAATAGTTGGGATACTCATGTCCATGTATGATTACGGAAACAGCTATAACTCTTTGTTTGTTAATAGCCGAGAAAACAGAGCCTGATAGTAAGGTTGCTAAGCAAGTTTTTTTAACTATGATTGAGCAAACATATATTTACTCTATCTGTTCCCCTTGTCTATAACAAATAACAGAGGTATATGACGAATTTAACATTTAATAAATCACAAATGTGCACTGCCTAGGCAGCAAAGGTCACAACACCTGAAAAGCGTTTTCACATATGTAGTTTACTTTATAAATAGTAAAAGAATATAAGTAGTTGCAAGGCTATTTTTTATTTGTATGTATTCACCCAAAATAGAATATGACATTCATAGAATATAAAGTGATGGCCATAGTGATGCCTATCTATTATGTCTGTACTTTTGTCTGCAATATGTTAGAAGACTATGAATTCATGTTCATAGAGAGAGGTGGCTAAAAAATGCACATAAGTACCTAATTGGGAGGCTACTTTTGTGCAGATCCTGGAGAATTAGGGATGTTGCTTTCCTTGTCATCCTAGTACTACACCCTGTACGGTTTGGAATATGTAGCCTCTGCCATTTTTTTGCAGCAAAGTAACACCGCCCTTGCTAAACCTACAGATGCAGAGCTATAGAGACCTTTTCCAAGATTCACATATAGCCTCTTTTGGTTTCTGTGCAAAATAGGAGCATAAATGTTTATGAGTATTGAGGTAACTATCATATTAGTCTACAGTGATTTGGAGCTCATAAAGGTTTAGGTATAGATAATTGTTGCTGCATAATTCTAGGCACTATGTTGAGGTGTAAAATAGAGATTAGAAGAGAACCTGTCACTATGAATGAATGTCAAGTAGGCATGTATTATAAAGATAATATAATGGGAGGCCGTACATTTTTGTTAATTGATATTGTAAAGATGATATATATGGGATGTATGCAGGCAAGGAAAACAACACAACGAAAAGAAGTAGAAGATAGTTTTGCAAATGGTAGCGCAAGACAACACCTTTTTTAAAAAAATCGAAGCAATCCGATCTTTTGACGTTAAACAATGATGACTATTACCATTATGTGGTGTCTATGGACAATAAAATTGATGGAGAGAGAATTTTTATATAGATTCATAATTTAAGCCAACATGGTTGTGCATTCTCATTGGTGTCTCATTGTTGCCATCGTACTGAATCATTCAAAGGGTCCAACTGAAATAGACTTTACTAAACTGATATATGGAAAATCAATATCCACACTGGTGCCAACAATAGCACAGAAGAATGCAAAAACACAAGAGGTACCATAGAAAAAAATCTAGGGGCATATTTCCATGTATATGGATACAATTTTATTATAACGCAGAGTCAAATTACCATCTTTTTTACTTGTAGTACCTCTGTCAAAGGAGATACTATGGTTTCAAGGTTAAACCACAGTGCCATGATAGAAAAAGGATGCCACAAAAAATTCAGAAAAAATAATACTATGATATGGGAAGAAAGCAGCATAAATGATGGCACCTTCCTTTCCCCAATATGTGCAAACAATTG
This sequence comes from Miscanthus floridulus, assembly GCF_019320115.1. Lineage (NCBI taxonomy): Eukaryota > Viridiplantae > Streptophyta > Magnoliopsida > Poales > Poaceae > Miscanthus > Miscanthus floridulus. The sequence continues at coordinate 73,483,133 of NC_089596.1, read as the reverse complement.
GTACCAAGTAGCAAGATGTAGAATAATTACCTTACAAGATTGACATGTATGTATAGATGATTGGAGGACCACCGATAGCAAAGGCAAGTAGAGTTGTGCCTAATAGGAAGTATTGAACCACAAATAAGCCACTATTATGGATTGTCAACAAAATATCTCATAAGTGAAATTATTTTTTTACTGAGACTATTCTATTCTCGCATTTTAATTTTGCAAAATAGAAGAAATCTGTTAGATCAATCTATAACATAAATAACTGTACTGATACTTTTTAATCCTATGCTTTACTGATACTTTTTAAACCTTGTATGGTCTTCTCATACTGCAACAAAAAAATTGGCAGAAAACATCTTTTATGCTTTCAATTTAGGCCCTCTGAACCATCAAGCAACATAAAAATCAGAAGAGAAAATATGTCTATTTTAGTTTCAGATTGGAACATGGCAACTAAGATGGTGTAGATAAAACATAACCTTTAAATGATTTTATAACCCTAAAAAGAAATTCCATATGTCCATCTTCCCCTCGGCACCCTAAGTGTCACAAGATGCTTAATTGTCCAAAAGATACTTCTATCAATTCCTAAGCATTTCCTGAAATCATTAATCAAACAGAAAGGCTAAAAAAATAGATACCACATTATTATGTGTTATTATCCATGAGATGATCATGCAACCAACTGCTTGCTCAACACTTTTTAGATGGTTGATGTTGCTGTTCATCTATCTTTTTCTCTCTGATGGATCATCCCCACCAAATAGGGTGAAAGCGCGAAATTAATTCTTACATCTTGAACTTGGCAACGATCAAATTAGACAAAGGAAGAAATCATCACAGGCAATAACCAATATCTCTCTTTGGTGCCTGGAAACTACACAAAGCAGAAGATGTGACAGAACCGCCCAATTTATACAAGATCAAGTACGGCTGTCCCCGCTAACATGTTGACACACGCATACTTTCACTTATATAAACCCAGTAGTCCCGAGTGTCACGAAGGACCTCGGTAAATCAACATCACAACCAAGATCACGTGATTAAGCAAACACACATCACATACACAGAGTTGCAGCGAAAATAATATTACAAATGAGTTCACAATTAATAGTACAAGTTTGAGGTTTCAAAATCAATTAGTGAAAACAATATAGCTTTCAAATGATTACATTAATATAAGTTTCAAATACATTGCTAGCATAAGTGACATCTTTAGATAAAAGCATATAGATGAGATATAACATAGAGTCATCGAGCCCACCGGTGGTTAGCCACCATCTTCAGCAGGCCGAAACTTCACCTGCAATATGGTGGGATAAACCCCGAGTACTCGAATGTACTCAGCTAGACTTACCCGTCATAAAATAGAAATAAAATTGACTCCAAGGATTATGCAAGGCTGTATAAGTGGAGGTAGCTTGACAAGTTTTAGCATAAAAAGCGATTAACTTAGTTATACAATTATAATTCCATTATCAAGTTATTTATAACTATCCATCTCTAAATTAGCAACTATCCTATGCCAAACATGTGGTATATCATTTTAAGAACATACAATAGTAACCATAGCAGGTATTATAATTCCATGTTTATCCAAACCATCATATTCCATAATACAATTACTACGAGGTTGGAGCTAGCCAAGTTTCTCACTATCCGGGAGAGACGGCGATTCGAATCGATTTCAACCAGCTAGGAATTTATTCCTAACACAAACCTAGACATACATGCGCCAAGGTAGTCTTAGGTCACCATTGGTATAAGTCAAGTACACATTTCGTGGGTTCGCCCAGCGCCGCACAATCACGGACACCAAATGCCAGGATGTTCTAGCCCAGCCTGCCCTTGGGCTCAGTCTGGCTCCCCGCATATCCTTACTACCATCCAGAGTGCGCACTCTTATCCGGCCTGAGTTGAGCTACTTGGCTTTGTGGTCGGAACGAGTTATCCGGCCAGCTAAGTGATAGGCATACGTTCAATCTTGTCAAAAGGTCTAACAACAGTAGGGTCCTTAATCGACACAGACGGAATGACATGAGTCAACCTACCATAGACTCCGTCTGGCCTCGAGTTACATTACCCCATGGTTTTTTTCCACGATAGCAAATATAGCCAACCGTGCTTTGGTATCCACCTATATCTCGTAGGTGACAGGAAATCACCCGACTTCTACCGGTCTAAGCATGGCTAAGCATATATTCAATCCTGTACCTACATAGGGTTAAAGGTATATTTCTGGACAAGGAAATCATATGCATCAAGTGGTTCCAATCAACTCTTATAACCTAATGCATCAATCATAAGGACTTGAGTAATATTTTGTAAAATACTAGGAGACTTAGAATGCTCCGGGGCTTGCCTGGAATCCAACACCAGGTCAGTGCTTGTTAGATGACACTCGCTTGGTGAGCATCTCCTATTTAGGCATGTACTCCAGGGATCCTTCCATCTTTAGGAAAAGTCCACCATACACCGTCTTCGGGTTCGGTTCCAACCTCACGTCCTTCAGGTGGTTCATCTAGCGTACCTAGATAAGATGCAAGATACAAGTGCATGAATATGAAGAATGGTAATATGAGATGCATCATATAATAGCATTCAAGGCAACCATAAGATCATGCAAGACATAGACACCTAGAGTTATTTAACTAAACATCACATAACCTATTATAGAGGGATAGTAAGCATATTAGGTATGGCACACAATTGAACTTAAGTTCAGATATTGCACACATGCATCGATCAAGAACTAACCAACATGTTTAGTTAAACAAGAGCAAGCTAAAGCAATCACTTAGCACATGTATAGAAAGCTAGATAGCGGCACAACAGTAACTTGTTTTATTCATAACTAGAGATCCAGACATCCAAATAAGGTGATCCTAGACTTTATAGAAAGGTTATTAAATTTTATAAAATATGTTTATTATCATCGCAAGGTGATTCCTCAACTAACAAGGTCAATCAAGCACAATTGGGCACCTCTGTCCAGACTTGGACAGATTCTGCCATACAACTTCACAAGCTTATAACTAGAGTTGTACTAATCCAAAAGATATGCAACAAGACAATATCAAAATCTTATGAAATTTTCTACAATTCATATTTAATCATCCCAGCATGATTCCCAAGTTAAAAGGGTCAAACAGTCACATTTATCAAATCTGGTCCAGAAATTCCAGAGAACTATAATTTCTGAAGACCAACTTAGAACAGTCATAACTCACAAAATGTTTGGCTAAATGCTATGAAAATTTAACAAAAGATGTTTATGTGATTATCTACAATTTTCTTATTACCATCTTAAGATGATTCTACAGATAACAAGGCCAATTAATCCAATAATTGCATCTCTGTCTAAAACATGGACAGAAACTGACATGCCACTTTAAACAGCTATAAATGGAGTTATAAATGTCCAATAAATGTGGTTCTATACTTTTTAGAAATCTTAGTAAATTATAAACAACTTTGTTGTAAACTCCTAAAGCTAATTCTATAATTAAGAAGGCCCCACAGTAAGAACAAGGAAACCCTCTCTGGGTTTGGGCATAAACAGCCACAGAAATTTCAGCAAGTATAACTCAAGATCTACTTAACCAAAAAGAATGATATTTAACTTTTTGGAAATCTTAATAAAATTACTACAACTCATGTATTTTCATAAAGTCATGATTCATAACTTAACTGAGCTAATTAATTCAAACATGTAGAACTATTCAGAGTAGGAGCAAAGCAATACAGTGCATTTGTTATTTTTATAACTCTTAAAATATAAATCATAAAGTCCTGAAATTTTTTCCAGACAATAACAATCACCTGATGATCACTCCATAAAAATTTCACATTTATTTGAGCAAAAGAACTACAGTTATGAAAAAGACAAAACACAAGTAGTATTACAAACCTAACTGCATAAATTGATTTTTACAGAAAAAACTTTAAACTAAATCATGCCATATTATAGATCTAGTGCATAGAGAATTTCACAAGGATTCCAAAAAGTCCTCATTTGCTATTTTTGGAGTTTTCTACAATTTACTACGGTTTTTAAAAGATGATCATCCAAATCTGTAAAAAATCAAAGAAAGGAATGTAAAACTTGCAATGGGGTCCCTGCAGAAAACTAAAATCAAGGATCAGTGATCGACCCTTCTCGGCACTATTGACCAGAGTCATGGTTCCTTCACTTAACCCCCTATAAAATACCATATTCAAGCGCGTGGTCCACCTTCTCCCACCTCTCGGCGGCAGCGCTGGGGAGCGGCCGGACTCGTGGCTCCGGCGGCTGTGGTCGTCTACGGCATCGGCGAAGCAGCGGGGAGCATCCAGGGACCTTCTCACACCTATGGGGCTGCTCAGGTCGGCCAGAGGTGGGCTAGGTTGGCCTAGCCGCACGGACAGGCAGAACGCCGGCGGCTGCTCCGGTGGTGACGGCGATACGGCGGCCGTGGTGACTGGAAAATGGGCGTGGGAGGGGCAGCATAAGGCGTTGGACGCGTAGCGACACTCAGTGTAGGCGAAGGAGGGCTATAGGAGAGGGAGCAGTAGCGACACGGGAGCTTGGTGGCGGCGGCCATGGTGGCTCCGCTCTGGTGCGCGCGCGCGGCACCAAGAGCGAAAGAAAGCGCAGGGGGAGGGCAGAGGGAGTGAGGGCGAATCACTCAAGTGCGCCACTAAGTCGAGTGAGGCGCAAGGCACATGGCAGAGAGCAGGGATGCATGGCAGCCACGTCCACAAGATGCGTCATTCATTGAGGCAAACTTCCGAACAGGTGGCGGGCGACGGTGAGGGTGAGGTGGGGAGCCGATTTGGGTCATCTCGGGTGCGAATTGGACATTGGGCCTAAAATGAAGTTTGAAGCCCACGAACTGCCCTTCATTTTTCATTTAGAGAACATTGTCATTAGAGCTCTCCATTAGCGGTTAATCAAGCCCCAAGTTGATAGTGTCAATGACTTGATGAGGTTTATGCCTTGCTCTGCTTGTGCTCTAATTACTTGGTCCAAACATGGCCAAACTGATCCCAACCTTTTGTATGTCCTTCTCCAAGATGTAAACTCCAACTTTTATTTTGGGGTCAAGTCAAGTTGCTTAACGAAAACACGAGAACATGACATGGCAACGCCGATTGCGATGAATTCCTTACTTAGAATAATTCTAAGTCTAAAAATAGCCGCTGATTCAATTTTTAAACCTCAGTTTGACTTAGTTCCAAATTGATCTGGCTCTTGGTCCAAAAATAAAGTTTGTTCTACTCCACTCAAACTTCAACTTTTATTTAAGGTGCAACTCCATGAAAGTAATGTAAGTGATTGTTCAACACTGGTCAAATTAGCATCATGGTAAAGCTCAAATAAGAGTTTTAGACCGATTGGAGCATTTTCTTGACCTCAGCTCAACACGAACCCTTCATGACTTTTGTTGTAGAGTTCAATTAGAGTCATTTGGAAATGGTAGCAAGGTTTGTTTGATGACCTATAATTCCATTCACTTAATAAAGCAATCCAAGAAAGATTATAACTTATCATTTCATGTGACTTCTTGATTCCAAACTTCATGAAACTTTTCCACTGGTCTAGATGGATGCATGTTGACGTAATGTACATGGAATGAGCATATTTAACCTTACTCTTGCATAATCTTAACAAGGATCCATATGTAAGCAAGGTGCACTGCCCAAGTTTAAGTTGGAGCTCACTCTTGTAGATTTGATCTTGACACCTTCATCGCCATTTAACATGTCATGTTTGAGCTCAACCCATTGCTTAACTGGCGACAAACACCTGGGGTGTTATAGAAGAGGTAGGAAGAAATGCATGAAAATAGATGCAACCATTGAGCATTGCTTTAACTATCATTGAACATGTAGAAAGATAGTGTCAACTTTGGGCATGATGGTTGGTTCAGTTGTGAGCATTGCCTCAATCATTAAAAAAGAAAGAGATTTAATGTGGAAAGGTAGACCATGATAATTGCATGAAACATCAAACATAATTTATGCTGCAATCATCACAGCACTAGCAATTTGTCTCAAAGCAAAACATAACAGGAATAGAAAACCGTATTGATCACTGTACATCAAAAAATGGAAACAATAAATCAAAAACCATCGGTACATGGTCTCAATCTTTATCCTACACTAAGAAATCAAGCAAATATCACAGACATGGTCATGTGCTCAGGTCTATTGCATAATACCTGCCTGCTCTCAAAATCCAGTGGAACCCCGCAGGTCGTAGCCTATAAACCCCCCAAAAAAGCAGCTAGATTGGTAAGAGTAAAGGGGGAGAATAGTAGACCTAAAGAGGAATTGATCTTAGAACACTAGATATAGGATAAAATCAAATAGAGTGAGGATAAAGAGGGGAGAGTAAACCAATGAGCGGATGGATCAAGGGAAAGCAGAGCCACGCCGACCGTCTGCAAGAGCTCGTGCGGAGGGGGGCCAGTGGCCGCGGCCATCGGCGCTGCTCGGCCACGGCACGCCACCGCACTATGCCGATGCCACCCGCACTACGGGGCCTAGCTCACATGGGGAGTGGGGGGAGGAGGGCCACTCATGCTAGCGTGCTGCCCGCATAGGCACCGTCGCCTCACGCCTATCGCTGCCTCGGGAGGGAAGGAGAGAGAGAAAATGGGAGAGAAATGGAGGGGGAGGCAAGTGAGGGAGATATTTTCCCCTCCAACCAATCACACGTGGACACGCGGTATACTACAGTAAACGGTGGTGGGGTAAAGGTGAACCACAGATCAGGAAATCAACGCTGTAATTTTTTTTTGCTATCGTGGACCATCTGGTTGATGGCCAAAGGAAACTGCTTTGATAAGAGTAGATGTCTGTGTATTTGACTCCTCGCGATCAACTTCTTCTCCTTGCATGAACATGACTCATATAGGTTCCTAGCGCTATGGTCACCTCCTGCTTCAAGACTTGCCCTATTTGCTTGGCTTATAAGCCATACTTTTTCAGCCAACGAATAATATTTTTCTCTCACAACAAATAAGCCAACAGTACTTTTAGCTATGGCTTATCAGTCAGGCAAAAAGGGTGAAGGCCTGGGCACTTTTTCAACAATGCACTTATCATACCCAAGAATTGTCTGAAGATGGGTTACTATTTGTGCATTGCAGATCTCAAGAAAAGGGCATCGGTTAAATTATTCTTGGTTATTTAGTTTACCAAATTATGTGATCTTTCAAACACAAATTGGCATTCGCTTTAGATAAACTACTGATCAAGTCTAGTGTGCGTCAAGGCCATCTTCTTTGCATCCTTGATCTAGTTGAGAATTCTAGAAGCTGCTTTTGTGTTGATGCCTGCTAAAAAGCCTACATTCAAATTAGATTGTGTGAACATCTAGATAGAAGATTTGGAATTGTACAGTAGTAGCTGAAGGGGGGAAAGAAACAGAAGCATTATAATAGGCCAAAAACACTGTTGCTAGAAAGGCCGATAACGAAGGAAGGAGAAGGGTGATGAAGCTTCAGAGACCAACACATACTTAACTATGTAACAGAGAGATAGGAAATAAAATAAAGTTAATCTATGAGACCCACTTTAGTATCAGAGGTTAAAGAAGAGGCAATAAGGGTTCAGTGCTCTGCAAAATCTAACATTTTCAGAACAAGACTTTACAAATCTATTCATATGGATTTGTGGTGATTCGGTAGGCAAAGGGCACACCGGCGGTGCCTGATGATGGCGTAAAGAAGAGACAATAGCCTTACACTTCACATATTACACTTACAATTGTCTGGATTGGGAAAAGTAGGATGGCACAATTCTAATCCGGCAAACAGAAGGTGCAATTCTAATGGTAAATTTATGCTCTCAAACTTTAAGTTTGGCGGCAGCTGAGTATTTAACAGTAGATGGCTACTATGCAAAATATATTGTCCCATGAATAACATTGGCATAAGCGCCTTCTTACACTCCCATCAATTTGCAAACACCACCCAAAAAATATTCTTGTGAGGAAAATAAGGTACAATTATTACATGACACAGTCAAGGGAAAGATCAATATTTATCATTAACTCAACCAAAGAAGGAAGACAAAAGAAAGAAGAAGTTTCTCAATTTCACCTGGAGGAATGTTGGCCATGGGCATCTATTCTCAGGCCTTTTGCCGAGTGTTTGCCTATATGGTCATCCATACGAATCGTCATATAGGTTTGGAATTGAGATTTGGAGCTATACAATGCGTGGGTACAATGCAGATGAAAAACAGTTTCTGAGTATACATATTGTAATCTAGAGTGCTCGTAACATGATGATGTACTCAGCTATAATTTAATATAATTCTTCTTTCATCTCAAAAAATATAATAGATAACATGATTTAAACAACAACAACATGCTACGATGATCACAATAGGAGCTTGTTGTTAACTTCAAGACGTTGCGACAAGAAAATGCATCTTCATGATGGAACTGATCAATTACACTGAACTAAAATGAACCATAAGAACAGTATATTGCAAGATATCAGGGACTAAGAACACAACGAGATGCTAGTAACTAGATAAAGCAATCCTAGAAATGTGTACAATCAGGATGCACAGTACAAGCAGGGCTTGACACTAAAACATCACATGAATAGATTAATGCCTAAGCACCGAATCTCAGAACTTTTATCGATGTCAATATATACCAAGAACCCCAAAAGCAAATCATCAATTTTGTAGTACTCACTTGAGAAAGACAATGAGTGCAACTAAAATTCATCAGAGATTATAATTTTCCATGAGCCAATATGTTTACTGTGACCAATGGATCCAAGCCCAACATCTTCTTGAACTCAGGTACAGACATGAGACATCCATGAAATTATTAACAATGGAATTTCATCGAGCACTTGATTGATTGGAAGTTTGGAACTAAGTCCGAAAAAAAGAGGGCAAGAAAAAATGCTTAGAGAAGTGCTTACTGTGGGAGACAGAGGTGGGACTTGGGAAAGTGTGGGCCCTGTGAACTATGAGGCGAGGCTTGACAGAGGGATGGGAAGCTCTGGGTTCATGAGAGCTAGTTAGCCAACCTGGACCTAGGCCATCAGTGCCGTTCGCAAGGGAAGGGATGAACTTTGTCTCCTAGCGCTGTCCTTGACATCTTAGCACACGATCAGGCGACGGACGAGTGCAGCCTACAATCCTACTCCTACACCATCATGTAGCCATCGCTGCCCACAACCGTAAGTCTCATTGTGCGCTGGCCGCTGGGTGTGGTGTTGATATGGACCAACCAGAAACTAGCCAACGACTTCCTTTAGGGAAAAGGCAAGATTTGCCCCAAAATCCTTGTGCCTGCTCATGGGCAATGTAAATTAGGCATGCAATCCAGCCAGGAACTATTCTAGGGAGTTGTTTCATGGGAACCGAATGGATCCTTAGGGTCTATTCGTTTGATCAGGAATGGTTACGTGTAACAATTCACAACCAGATTGATTGTCTAATTTGTATAACTTTGATCAGTGGGAATAATTCCTAGGCTCAATCCACCTTAACTGAACAAGCCCTTACTATAGGATCTATTGTTAGCCAAGAGGGGGGGGGGTGAATAGGCTTGTCAAAACAAAACTCAAGCAGATGTCAAATTCCACCCGTGGCACTGCTGCTCAAAGACCACGGCACTGCCGCTCTGTGGCACTGTTGGGCTAGAATAGCAGCACTGCCGTACGTACAGACAACTTTGAGCTATAATTCAAAACTATGAATGGAAACTTGTGACCAAGAGTTTACTAAGGTTCCTATAGGTGTATATAATAGATCGAGAGCTAGAAATGGTAGAAACACCATACACACGTAGATCGGCCTCAAACCCTAGAAATCAACTTCAACAACAATTTGTAATGTAAGTGATGTAAACCAAGCACAAGGTGACACAAGGATTTATCCCATGGTTCAACTCACCACTAAGGCTTGCCTAAGTCCATGTTGTTGAGGTTGCCACTAAGGCTAGGGCTTTGCAACCCTTTCTCGTTCTCAAGTCAAGAGAGTTAACTCTTGAGATGAGGGGTGAGTTTACTAGCTACAAGAGGTGGTTAGAAACCTCTCGGAGCTGCCACACAAGTTGGCAAGTTCCACGGGTGATGCTCTAGCCTACTAGGAGCCAATCTACATGAGTAACAAACATAATCATTGGCCAAAACATGAACCAAGTGCTATTTAGGCTTTATGAATCAGTGGATCCACTCTCCAATTGAGTTTGACACCTTTTCTCTGGGAAACCAAAGGAGAAGCTTGGGAGCTCAAGGTCACCAGTGGAGGAGAGAGAGATGAGCACTTTTATATTCTTGGGTGAACTAAATGGTTCAGTGGATGAAGAGAGACATTGGGGAGGAAGGAGAAAAGATATAAATACCCCCTGCCTCCCAACAGTCACTTAAGTCACGGCAGTGCCGTGGCTCAAGTGCGGTAGTGCCGCTCAGCGGCAATACCTCTCTTTGGGTGCGGCACTGCCGCACCAGGCAAGACAATAAGGGTTAGAATGGAGTGCTGGCAGTCTTGGCTGAGAAAGTGAGGGTGTATGTGGAATTTTTGAGATCTTGGTAGCACATGTTAGCTTAAGCATTGTGTCCCCCTTTATAGTATGACTTTTTCTATACTGAAATTCAAAATATAAAAGAATTTAAATCTCCTTTGAGTTTGAAGTCACCAACATTTGTAATTGGGAGCACCTCTATTTCATGTAACATCCTCGAGTATGTTTTTCCTGCTTGTCATCTTGATAAATATCATTAGTTTTCTAATTGAGTGGTCATTATCACCAAAACCCATAATTAGGGCTTGATTGCACTTTCAATCTCCCCCTTTTTGGTGATTGATGACAACCCAATTAGAGCTTACATAAGATATGAAATAAGTACTGAGATTTTTGAGCCATGGGTGTAGAGTCTCCCCCTAAATGTGTGAATAGAGAATTGAATTCTCAAATTGGCATAAAAGGCCAAAATTCACATTTTAGTGAAAGCGAAGAGGGGCTTCCCCTACATCCATGCTCCTGTGGGGTGCTGCACATTGTGTCATGTATGTAAACGTGATGTGAATGACAGTTTATGCACAACATTGAATTGCTTAAGTAGCAGGGTGTGGCACTGCCGCTCCCTAGGCACAGCACTGTCGTAGAGCGACATTGCCAGGCCAGATGTGCAGCACTGCCGCACTTGCTGCACTAGCTTAGCTCAAATCAAGCACCACACAATAGTTTATACTAATCCAAAAGAACATTTCAGCACAAGTATATGACAAGCTACAACACAGAACAATACATGTCCATATCCATACACATATAGAGTACATAAATAGCATTATTACACAAATAGAGTTTTGAGCGACTCTCAAACTCACAACCTAACGAAGTCTACTCAACGGATATGAACATGAAGCTCTAGCTGCTGCAACATCTCCATGGCGTCAAAAAATTGTTGACCCCTCTAATCTTCTCCTTTGGCATAAAGCACCAAAAAGAAAGAAAAAAAGGAAAGACCAACACACTTACTCCTCTTGTTGGATGTCATCCTAATTGATATCATCGCCATCAGTAGCCCTACTACCTCCTACAGCAGCCCCTTCACCACCATCATCATCGTTGTCGTTGTTGGAGGAGGACACCACTGCCCTTCCATGGTGATGTGTGGTCGAAGTGTGGCGAGTGCATCTAGTGCTCCTCCTCCTCAAGGTCTCCAAAGTGGTGCTCAACCTAGTGTGAGGCTCAAGCTCCACCTCAATCTCCTACTCCTCTTCCTCATCCCCCTCCTCATCCTCATCCAAATCGGAAAGGCTAGATTGGTCATACTGTGCAGGCGATGGCGGTGGAGGAAGAGGTGGAAGGTGAGCTACACACAACTCACGTTGCTCCATCTGGGTCTCATACGCCCTCTCAGCTACATAGGTGCACTTGCCAAAGATGGCCTTGATCCAGTGCACCATCTTGTTTTCTTCTTCTTCTTGCCACTGTGGGATGACTTAGGCTCATTAGAAGGAGAGACAATGGTCTCACCAGCCTTGGCATGTCTGTCCTTCTCAATTCTATACTGCTCATGCAACCCATCCTGGACAAACTTATAGCTAGTGACTCTCAATCATAAACATCAAGTAAGGAGCATAGGGCAACTCCTTCCTTGCATCATCCATTGCCACTCAGAGCTCATGCCACATGAAGTGAGGAACATTGAATTTATCTCCACCAGGAGCAAATCTAGCAAGCGCATTCCTCACATAGCCATTAAGATCAGAGGCAGCTCCATCCTTCAGATTGATAGTGTGCCTGATGAGGTTGTTGAGATTTTAATAGAAGCTCTTTAGGCCCTTTACCTTGCCATTTGCAGCATTACCAGCAAGATACATGAAGGTAATCTCTCTAATCTTAGCCCACCTCTCATCATGGATATAGGAGAACCCATGATGCTCCTCGTCAAATCCAAGGATCTAGCTGAAAGTGGTGAAGTCAATATGGTAGTGCTGACCCTCAGTCATCCAATGTATCTCATCGGTCTCATACTTATAGAAGTATGTGGCATGAAACTGAGCTAGCACCTCTATGTTCCAAGTGTACCTGAAGGCCATGATGTCAATCAAACCAAAGTTCTCACAAGCCTCAATTGCCATGTTGAAGTTAGGGTCATTCTTCTACCTCAGCTCTTCCCAGTCAATGTACTTCATCTTCACAATTTTGACTTCTTGTTGTTGAAGATGACTGAGGTATAGAAATTGGAATGGAAGACATTCCAAAACCTATAGTCAACCCTATCGACGAAATACGTCTGGTAGTCTACCGAGGGATATGGCCATAGTAGTAGATGAATCGGTGGAGGTGCGTGTGAGGGAATCGAATGGTGGCACAGAACGCAAGGGACAATGATTAGATAGGTTTAGGCCATCAGCTTGACCTAATACCCTATGTCCTGTGTCTTTGCGAATTGTATTATGAGAGATGAGATCCAAACAAGGGGGCCCTACTCACCTTATATATCTTAGGGGGTTGGGTTATAGATTGGTTGTTTCTATCCTGATCGGTTTTACAAGATAGGAAGTTACAAATATTACAGGATCTAGAATATCCGAGCAGGTTTCCTAGATCACCGATGATCTTCACCTAGTCTTGTGAGGCACGCCGACCTGTGTTGTGCTTCACATGGCGTCATCTTGTAAGCTGAGCCTCCACTAGTGGCATGGCCCATGCATCGTCTTGTGGGCTAGACCTCCCCTAGTGGCTTGGCCCATGCACAACCCTGCTGGTATCAGGGGTTATACCCCCACAGCTAGTTCTTAAGCACCTTGCATCCATTGAGCAACACCATCTTGAGCTTGTCTGAGCTATTGAGCATACATCCAAGCTGCGGAACATGCCATTCGAGCTATTTGAACATGCATCTAAGCTGTCTGAGGATGCGTTCAAGCTGTTCGTCTAGTCGCTGGAGCTGAGCACACTCGATGCCAAGGTTTGTTAGAAGGATGTAAGGAGCTCAAGTAAAAAAATTTCAAAGTCACCATCTTAGGTGAAGTGTGCCCACTTAGGTTTCGGCTGTTGAAGTTGGTCGTGTGGCGTCCTTGACTTAGTTAGCATGGAAGAACTTAGCCACTTTGAAGAGATCTAAGTCAAGAAATAAGCACATTCACCACAAGGTGAAGTGTGCCCACTTAGTCCCCAAGACTAGCACTAGGTGAAGTTGTCTCATGGTGCTAGGGTCCAAAGTAGTAGTCTTTAGGTGCTGAACTAGTTCCCAGCTTAGCTGAGAAAAAGAGTATAGTCATCGCTAGATGATGTGTACACACATAGTCCCCGAGCCTACTGGAAGATTATGGAGAAATCTTGTAGTAGGGTCAGAGAAAGAAAATATCATGTCATAGCAACGCTCTGCGTTGAATATCAATCCATGTTGGACATGGTTTGACACGGTGGCCCATTAGTCCCACTCAGTGGCCTAGCGGTGCGTGGAGATGCTGGGAGAGAATGCGGTGCGATGGGCATGGTTTCCCAAAAACCCTAGAAGGCAAGGTCAGGGGTTGAACCGTTATAAGAGCGCCACGACCCCAGCGCACATTCCCCACTTTCTCTCCACCACTTCATCTTCTTCCTCGTGCCCACACTACTTTGCCTGGCAACTACTCTGCCTCTAGTGGAACCACAAGCGCACAGTCTCCTCCAGGTCATGGATCTATTAGATGGCACCCAAAAGAAACCATGGCGGTTCAAGTAGAGCATCACACGAGCTCAATCGTGCCAAGGAATGGGTGGGGTCCATTAGCAACGAGGCGACGCTCAATCGGTTGGTGGAGGACAGCGTGCTGCCCGATAGGGTGATGGCGGGATGGCGTCTGGCTCATGGTGAGAGCTTTCTGACTCCTCATGGCGATGAATTAGTAGTTTTTGAAGATTATTTCTATCACGGATTTGGTGTTCCAATCCATCCGTTCCTCCATGGATTTATTGACTATGACAAGATTTGTCTTTGCAATCTGGGCCCAAATTCCATCCTTCATGTCTCTGTCTTCATCCATTTCTATGAGGCTTATCTTGGCATTCTTCTATGTTTTGATCTCTTCCGGCACTTCTTCTATTTGAAAGCCTAGGGGGATCTGGATCTAGGATCATAGGCAGCGCGTACTTGTAGCTTTGGGATGGGATGGTTGGCCAATACATCGCCACCCCATTAAACACGAATGTGAAGTATTGGGCACAGTGATGGTTCTACATGCCATAGGGGGAACACTATGTGGCATGCGACAGTGATCAGATTCCCGTAAGCAACGCCAAGTGGCTAGAGAGACCTGGTGCCAATGGGATGGATCAAGTGACTGAGCTATTGGCACTGATTGACCGAAGATGGGTGGATGGGGTCATAGTGGTGACAAACTTCTCTTTTTGGTGATGCTAGCCCAGCAAGGAGAGAGCGCATCCCAGATATGAATTTTTGGGGAGATACTGATTAACCGGGACAAAGTCATGCGGTGCATCGGAGTGTTGTTTAACCTCATGGGACATCATAGGATCGACGATCAATAGAGGCCTTCACTGTAGGGACCCTCCTACCATCGGTAAGAGTCTTGTTTTTAGTTTTGCTTGATCCCTTATGTTTTGTAATATACTCATTCATTTTTTCTGAATATTCATGGGTAGGATCGGGCAGTATACTTCTTGGTGGTGCTGTCAATAGACTAGCCGAGGGGTGTTGATGCCCGGCCAAGCCGTCCTCAATGTCGAACCAGCCCAGAGGCTGGTGGGGATAGCTCAGCCAACCTTAACGATGGGGATGAAGATGAGCAGCTGCCGTATGTCTGTGA
The DNA here is from genome assembly GCF_019320115.1 of Miscanthus floridulus. Taxonomy (NCBI): domain Eukaryota; kingdom Viridiplantae; phylum Streptophyta; class Magnoliopsida; order Poales; family Poaceae; genus Miscanthus; species Miscanthus floridulus. The sequence goes on along the minus strand of NC_089596.1, from coordinate 73,467,854 downwards.
GAAGCTCCGAGGGAAGCGACCAGCTGGCGAGGAGCCATCCTCGAAAAGAACAAAAATAGCTAGATCATCTTGCCATGAGGAGAGGCCAGTAACTATTGGGGGGTCTGCCCAGCCTTGAAGATGGCAGGTGGTGCTGTCAAGCTCGTTGGACGACGATGGACAAACGACGCCTCCTTCACCGAGGCTCATGATGCCCCCACCGTCTGCATCGGCTAGGGCGGAGACGTGTGAGAGGTGGCGGACATGGGAGGATGCACCAACAATGCTTGACAACACGTGGGTGGCACCAATAGCAGCAGCTCGGGTGGCGCCGTCAATGACAGCCTAAACAGCTATTGCAGTCCCCAAGACCACACGGACGACTGCAGTGGCAGCAGCACAGGTGACCACCATAGTCCTCGAGACCATGCGAGCGACTCTGGTGGCGGCGGTGGAGACACCGAGTGGTTCAGCTACTGGGCAGACTGGTTCTAGGTAGGGACGTAGGTTCTGAGCTATGCAACGGGAGTCCTAGTTGTAAGTGCCTTATTTATTTGCTGTATTGCATCATCACGGTGGTTTGCTTCTTGATGAATTTTTTGCTTGTTGTAGTGTGGAATCGATGGTGCCTTATTTTTTGCTTGTTGTAAGTGCCTTATTTGTTTGCTGTAATGCAGAATCGGCTGCTGTTGACAGAAGGCACATGGAGGAGCCGATAGCTCCCCACGCCAAGCAAGAACAAGCAAGGGTGGATCCGATTGCCCCCACCGTGGAGCAACCGATGGTTGCGAAACAGACTGCCCCTACTATGGAGGAGCCCTCAACAACTGGATCGACCTCGCCTAGCGATGGATTACATGATGGGGGTGATCCTAGTGTAAAGGAGGCGTGGGATGCTGTGGCAATGTCAAGTGACCTTGTTGGAGCAGGTACAGAGCCTACAGGGGATGCACCGAGCAATGTGGTGCAATGTCCACCCACAGTTGCTGAACAAGCATCATCTACATTGGCATCAATGGTGGGAGTGACGCTCGGATGCTCGGATGCTTATGCGTTGTGCCTCCTCTTCTGCCTCGGCTTTGATTTGTCGGCAATTAAACTGGTCAATATTGCATGCTTCATGTGCTAGCCTTTCTTGTTCTATTTCGCCAACTACCGGTGGTTCATCATTACTGACAACATTGATCAAGTCTCCTCTCCTTGGTAGGAAGGATGGGAATCGTGGGAACCCTAGGGCGTGGTCTGGGATATCTAGATCATATTCAACGCCTTCATTGTCATGATGCTGGAGCTCGGTGTGGATGGAGCCATTAGATGCGATGCCGGACGAGGAGCTTGAGCCACCCTCTTGAACTATGTGGACCGATCCTTCTTGACAATCCTTAATCTGGACCATGTTGACGAAGTTGCGCAGGCCGTAGGGCTAGGCCTGGTAGTTCTCCATCGAGGCTTCATACTCAGAGAGCCAAAGACCCATCGTGGGGGCTGGCCAGCGATGAACGGAGCACCCTTCAGGAGTAGATGTGACCACGAGATCCATACCAAGTCATGTAGGACGACTGGCCCGAGCTGGTCAGGTAGATCTGTTGTGGGTAGTGGTTACCTACTCATTAGGTTGACTTTGAATTGAACTTACTAGAGCTAGGGTTTTAGCAAGTTTGGTGTTGACCCAATTGATGGAGTCGAGCAGATCGATGTTGTCGATCCACCTCCCTTTGTAGCGAGGAAGTGGACGACGGGTTGTTGGCGTGGCTGAAGATGATGCTGGTGTGGCCGGAGCCAGATCCACTGTGGTCGAAGCCATAGCCGATGTAGGTGAAGCAGTGGTCGACGCAGATTGAATCCATGCCTCCTCCATGGTCATGGCGATGAAGTTGTCGAAGCTAGTGATCCAGGTGATCTGGCCGATGGTGAACGTGAGGCCGTTCGGCATAGCCATGGAACCAGGGATGATGACCATCTTGTTTGCCTAGAGAGCAGTACACACACCCCCTACTTGGTGTGCCACTGTCGATGAAATATGGTCAGCAGTCTACCTAGGGGTATGCCCAAGGTAGTAGATTATTGGTAGACAGATGCGCAAGCTTCAAACAAGATGGTGACGCAAGACAAACATGAGGTTTTATCTAAGTTCGGCCACCATGAAGGCGTAATACCTATGTCCTATGTCTGGTTGTATTGCTATATGTCAATGAGAGATGTTTTTTAGAGGGGTCCCCTGCCCGCCTTATATAGTCCAGGGGGCAGGGTTACAGATCTGGAAACTAATCCTAACCAGTTACAATTGCCATAGGTGGCCAGACAAGGATTCCTATTCTAATCGACTAGGATCTTGCTTGATCTCCAAATCTATCTTGATTCCTTGTACAGGACTCCGAACAGATTGGCCGGCCCACGCGTCGTCTTCTAGTGGGCCAGACCCCTTGGTCCAGGCCAGCCCAAGTCTAGCCGTAAGGGTATAGGGGTTAATACCCCCACAACCTACGACCATAGAGTGCTTCAAATGGAGCCATCTTAATGCTCTCTTGATAACTATTGTTGTATGAGAACTCAGCCAAAGGCAAACATTCATCCCATTTATTGGAATAGTTAAGGACACAACACCTTAACATATCTTCAAGTACTTGATTTACCCTTTCAGTCTGACCATCAGTCTATGGATGATAAGTGGTACTATGTAGAAGTTTGGTACCCAACGAAGCATGCAAATGTTTCCAAAAGTTGGAGATAAACTATGTACCTCTAGCTGACACAATGGTGTTTGGTACACCATGTAAGCTCATGATTCATGCTAAATACAACTTGGCATATTGGATAGTGGGATATATACTCTTGACTAGAAGAAAATGTGCTGACTTAGTTAGTCGATCTACAATAACCCATATTGAGTCAAAACCTTTTGATGTCTTGGGTAGACCGGTGATAAAGTCCATACTAATATCCTCCCACTTCCAAGCTGGAATAGGCAATGGCTGTAACTCTCCAACGAACTTCAAATGTATAGCTTTTACTTTCTAACAAGTATCACACTTGGCTATATATCGAGTAATCTCTATCTTCATTTTGGTCCACCAAAATCTTTGTTTCAAGTCATGGTACATTTTATTACTTCCCGGATGAATAGAGAACCTAGTGGTATGTGCCTCTTCAAGAATCGACTGTCGCAACTCAGGGACCTTTTGTACCACTAGGCGATTCTTGAACCATAGCACACCTGCATCATCTATTCTGAAGCATGCCGCTTTTCCATTCCTGACTCTTTCTTTGATATGGGCTATACCCTTGTTTTCTTTCTGAGCGACAATAATTTGGTCTTGAATAGTTGATTCAACAGTTATATTGGTCAAACTACCTTGTTGAATTATCTCTATATTCAACTTTTCCATCTCATGACATAAAGTTAGATCCATTGTCTTCACGGTCATGCAATTGCAATGACTCTTATGACTGAGTGCATCTGCAACCACATTTGCCTTACTAGGGTGGTAATGCACCTCCAAGTCATAATCTTTAATCAATTCCAACCATCTTCTTTGCCGCATGTTCAATTTTGATTGAGTAAAGATATACTTTAAACTCTTGTGATCCATATAAATATGATAAGTATTACCAAGTAGATAATGCCGCCAAATCTTCAAAGCATGGACAACTGCTGCTAACTCCAGATCATGAGTTGGATAATGTTCTTCATGTTGCTTAAGTTGTCTGGAAGCATAGGCGATGACTCGACCTTCTTGCATCAATACACATCCAATACCAATACTAGAAGCATCACAATAAACATCAAATAACTTCTCAATATCTGGCTGTGCTAACACTGGTGCAGTGGTTAATGATCTCTTCAAAGTCTGGAAAACTTCTTCATAGTTAGGTGACCAGACAAACTTAGCTTGGTTTTTCAACAATCTAGTGATGGATTTGGATATTCTAGAGAAATCTGGAATAAAACGACAGTAATAACTCGCCATTCCTAGAAAACTTCGAACCTGATGAGTTGGTGGTTTCCAATCTAGTATATCCTTAACTTTGCTTGGATCTACCGCAACTCCTTCAGCTGACAAGACATGCCCTAAAAACTGTACTTCCTTTAGCCAGAAGTCACACTTATTGAACTTGGCATATAACTGATGTTCTCTTAGGTGTGTCAGAATAACTCTGAGATGTTCAACATGTTCTTTCTTGTTCTTGGAATATATTAATATGTCATCAATGAAGACCACTATAAACTTGTCTAGCTCAGGCATGAATACTGAATTCATCAGATACATGAAGTGAGCTGGGGCATTTGTCAAACCAAAAGATATTACCAGGTATTCATATAATCCATATCTGGTGGTAAATGCTGTTTTGGGAATATCTTCAGGCCTAATTTTGATTTGATGATAACCTGACCTCAAATCAATCTTGGAGAAAACCTTGGCTCCAGCCAGTTGATCAAAAAGTAAATCTATCCAAGGTAAGGGATATTTATTTTTAATTATCACTTCATTCAATGGACGATAGTCAACACACAATCTCAGGGTCTCATCTTTCTTTTTCACAAAAATTGCAGGATATCCTCAAGGTGATGAACTAGGTTGGATAAAACCTTTATTAATCAACTCTTGCAATTGAGTCTTCAACTCAGCTAATTCCTTGGGAGGCATCCTATAAGCTCTCCTAGAGATCAAAGTTGTTCTAGGCTTTAGATCTATTCCAAACTAAATATCCCTATCAGGTGGTAGACCGGGTAAATCTTCAGGAAAAACATCTGGAAATTCACAAACTACAGGGATATCTCTAATCTCCTTGACGGAAGTTGCACAAACCTTTTCCATTGATCTCTTTAAGATTGGAAGTTGGATAAGAAGCTGAGAATTACTATCTGGCAAACTCAACCTTTATGCTGATTCATCCAGTTCATTCCCAAGATCACATCTATATCCTGATCCTTTAGAATAATCATGGTGGTGGGAAGAATGTGCCCACCCAGGTTTATGAGTACCTGGTACACCATTTCCTTAGTACACAGACGTCCCCCGGGGTGACTGTATATAAAAATTTTCCTTTGTTTGCCCAATTAGAATTTCATGCTTTATGACAAAGGTTCTATTGATGAATGTATGAGATACACTAGAATAAAAAAGCATAACTACAGGATGATCGGCAACAGGAAACATACCCAGCATCATGGGTTCCCCTTCTGGAATCTCCCTAGTTTGAGTATAGAAAACCCACCCCGTCTTCTTTTCATTTCTGCCCTTCTGAGCATTTTGGTTGTTGTTCTTATCCTGAGCTTGACCTGTTGTTGATTTCTGGGAGCCTTCTAAAAATTTGGATTGTATTGCTTAGGATACGGACATTCCCTAGAGAAATGACCTGACTTCCCACAATTGAAACATGGGCAATTGTGGCCTTGGGGTGTTGGAGCACAAACACTAGGAACATTTGTCTGTTGTGAGTTCGGGTAAGTTATGGTAGGATAGACATTTGGTCGCTGCCCGGCTTGGAATAGTGGCGGATGATAAGGAGGACGGTAGTGATTCACCGGATGATAAATTATCTTCTGTCTCTTTTGATTGCCATGGAAAGACCCAGATGGCATGCTCTTTTTCTTCTTCATTTCCTTATACTACCTATATTTTTCCTCTAAAGTAATAGCAATGTTAATTGCCTCAGGATACATGACATTTGTGTAGGTAGTCATCATGGTCTGAAGTTTGGTATTAAGACCACGCATGAACCACTTCTTCTTGGCATCTATGTTAACATGCTCAGGTGCATACTATGAAAGGTGATTGAACTTGCCTACATACTGTATGACTGTTTGATCACCTTGCTTCAAAGCAAGAAACTCATCAAGCTTCATGGCCATAACTCCATCTGGAATATAATGGGCACGGAAAGCAGTGCGGAACTCAGCCTAAGTTAACCGAGTACCGGCTGGTTGCATGGCCACAAGGTTCACCCACCAAGCACCTGCTGCACCTCTAAGCTGTTGGGCAGCAAAAACAGGCTTCTAGAACTTAGTGCATCAAATGAGGTCGAACTTCTACTCTATTGTATGAAGCCAATCATCAGCTTCAAGTGGTTCGTCAGCCTTAGAAAATTCTGGTGGTCGTGTATCCGCAAAGTCATCATACGTAGCTTCTTGCCTTAGATGATTATGACCATGATTCCCTTGCATCATATTTTGATTGCTTTGAGCTAACTCCCGAAGCAACCGAGCTAACTCCCGAAGTTGGTGGAACTAGTGGTGGATCAGGAACACCACCCTCATCTTGCAAAGAACTAGGAATATCCGAAGCCCCAGTACGAGGCATCTGTTCATGACAAACCAAACTTTACTCACAAGCATTTATTGAACTATTAAAAGAGCTTACTACAAACACATTATATTGGGTTTACTTATTTATACACAAATCTGCACTTAAGCAAGACTACCCAGCTTGACTAGAACTCATTATACTACAACTCTACTATTCTCCTTGATCACATCAAACCTCAGGATCGGTATCCATTCTAGAAACATTTCCACCTTCATCATCACTTTCATTGACCACCACTATTTCTTCTGGATCCTCTTCTTCTTCCTCTTCAGGTTCATCATCATCTGCAATGATGACACCTGGGGTACATTGCATCTGCTTGAGGCTCATGATTTGGATTCAGGAGATTGTTCAGCCTATGGACTTCTTCATGCAGATTGGTATAATATTCTTCTAAGTCTTCTACATAGAACTCTAACTCATGAACTCGGGCTCTAGCTATATCTTCTCTATGCCAAGCTCCATTTCTTTTCTTCCACCATACGAACTAACATATGCTCATAGTTCTTATGAGCGGTGGTGAGACACCTCAATTGATCCTATAACTTGCCCACCTAGATGGCATACAAGGCCCTATCTCTAGTAGCCTATGCTAATTCTGCTAAAAGCCTCTATACCTTAGCCTAGGGATCAGGCCTCAAGCTGCTACTGCTAGCACCATCACTCCTAGGGGCAAGCTGGTGATGAGGAACTCCTTTGGGTCCAACAGACTTATGGGGCATTACCTTGGTACGAGCCATACTGTAGAAAGCAAGATTTAATAACAGTAAGACAATCTAAGAAAAGTCTAAAGAGTAGTAAGAATGGGACTTATACTACTTGACCCAAACTAAGAGGAAAGTAATTAACAAGTAGATTAATCATGATGCATGAATCATCCTTATGAAACTTAAGCATCAAAGCTCATAAGGTACATAAACAATAGTTCTTATTATATAGGGCATAATAAGATTACTACTCCCTCATATAAAGCCTTATTAATCAAATAAGGAATTGTGAGAATGAATTAAGATAAGTCAAAAGCAATTTGGACCAAATTAACAGGTTAAATTTATTTGCCCCAAATCATTTTGAAGTTTTTGTAAAACAATACTACAAAAAACTTTGTAATGGTCGCTCTGATACCATTCTATGGTAGAACCTCCTAAATTATAGGGCCCACATGCATCTGTCATTGTCCATTGACTTCTGACGACTATGCACATGTCCCTGGTAACTTAAGAAGCTTGTCGGGTGTCCTCGAGAAACTCAAATCATCCACGATTTCTTCTGAGCAGAATCCATTATAGAGTCATTGTAGTATTACAATAGTTTATTTAATAATTTACATCAGAGTGACATAGCGGAAGTCTTACAATACTTAGTTACAAAATAGTTGTTTCAAGTCTTACAAACTAAGTACGATTATTATTACAAACCATAGTAGTGGAGTAGCCTAAGTAACATAAAACAAAACACACAATTAAAGTGCCCTACCCAAGGGCCACACATTTACTTGTCATCTTCGATTTGAACAACTGTCATGCAGCACGGTCTAAGGCAAACCTGCTCATGAGGCTCACCTACAACAAGGGTTAAAGAACCCTGAGTACAAAAGTACTCAACAAGACTTAACCGACGTAAAAACGGAGAAGACTCAGGAATGCAGGCTCGGGGATTCAAGGTAAGGCTTTAGCAAGAATCAAAGTTCTTTTGCGTAAAAGCTCTCTAACAAGATTCTTTCTTTCAACTTTTAAATCTTCATACGAATCATATATAAAGCTAACATGATCCATATTGAGATCATGAACTTCATATCAAACTCTTTCTCAAATCCTACTCAAGTTCCATTTGTTAACTATGATGATGAATAGTGAGTTGAGTCTCCATAACCGAGGAGCAACGACGATTCGAACCGATTATAACCCAGCTGGGGATTCCCAATCATACGACATATGCAGGTCCCTGACCTACATATACCAACCTACCATTAGATTCTCTGAAACAAGAATGGGTCCATGCCACCTGAGAGCACAGTACTCCACCAATCTAGCCCATTGCCATGTGGATACACGCTACTCTCACCATCTCTCCACTCCCAGTGCGCGAGTAGCCATTCTCGTAATAGAATAGTTGAGTTAAGGCTTACCAGAGTATGTGGCTAGTACTACAAAGTCTCACCTCATGCAATTCAACAATGGACGGTTCTTAATCGACACAAGCGAAAAAAACCCGCTCACAAGACATCCATGTCTTGTGGCTCTCATACACTGAGTCCGCCCGGTCTAGATTTATTACTCCACATGATTATATCTCATGATAACATAAATAACTAATCGTATCCAAAAAATCCATTTATATCTCACAGGTGATAGGTAATCACCCGACTTTTATTGGTCTAAGCATGGCTAAGCATAATTAGGCATTCTCGAATTAAAACTGGTAACAAGGTTGGTAATGCACCAATTAGGTTTCCACTCAACTCCTAATCACTTAATGCAAAAATTAATAACAAAAGTGATATAAATTTATAAAACACAAGGTAGGTTTAACTGCATCCGGGGCTTGCCTTGATTGTCAAAAAAGTCAGGTTCCGGAGGTGTTCCACAGATATCAAACCCGACCTCAACCGGTGGGTTGACTTCCTCAACAACTTGGTTGACTACCAAGTTCTTACTTTTGTTCACTACACGTAGTAACAATGCCATGTTTAATATGATGCGAGATATAAAACATGATGCTTGATGATGGATGCAAAAGTTAATAACTTAGATACAACTTTCCTTCACGGTATAGTTACAAACTAACAACTAATTAAACCTTCTCTAGGGTTTACTTAGATTACACTAATGACTTTAGTGAGGTTATACTAATTAACATTTCTTAATCATAACTTGATCATAAACTCAAACACTTACATAAAGTGCCAAGGATCATTTTATGCTAATGACCCAAGGTCATCACTCAATCCCAAATTCAAACAAAACCTAAGTCATTAAGGTTTACTATTTGTTTTAATTAATTAATTAATTAATTCAACATTATGAAATAAATCAACTTTTTCCAAATGAGCTCCAAATTTTTGGGAATGCTCATCACATGATAGCTAAGTGGAAAAACAATTTTCATAATTTTTGGATAATTATCTAAGCCTAGAAAAATCATGGAATCCTATTTATTAATTAATTTTAGCAATTTTTATCACATTCAAAATGTACTGAAAAGTAACATTTAATATTTTTCCTAAATAGTTCACATCTCAGAGAGGTCACACAAAAATTTTCATAATTTTATCTCATTGTATTATTTAATTATGAATTAAACAAATCAGTACATTAATTAAATTAATAAAACACATCTAAAAAGGAAAACAGGCCTCGGGTTCCCTTTGGGCCCAAGTCGGCCCAGAGAAGCAACAGGACGGCCCACGGTGGCCTTCCTCGGCTGACATGATAGTTTCACAAAAAGGCCCTCGGGATTTCTTGAAATTAACCCACGGTACTTCAACACTCTATGACACTATTCAAATAAGTCACTGACTTTTCATTCAACACCCTGCCCTTTCTATAATTGACACGACAAGGTCTATTGTCTTCTTCCCCGAGCCGAGCGGCACAAGGAAACACGGTGGCGATGTTGTCAGCCGATTAAGGCAGTAGAGATGGCGGTGAGGTGGCGCAAGATCATCGCAAGACTCGGCCGCACCGATAGGTGGACTTGGCGTGGCCTGGGATGACCCCGACCGGCCTACCCATAGCAACCAGCGGCGCACACGGCTAACCGCGGTGGCACAACGGTGGAATGGCAACTACGATGCAAAACTGATCAAGATGGAGCTGGATTTGGCATGAAGAGGCTGACCATGACTTGAGTGGATAACTAGATGAAGCCAAGATGTGTTGGAGGCTTCTACAGACGACGGCTCTCGTTCAGAACATTGTGGAGAGATTTGGTTAAAAGAGAGGGTTGATCCAAAAGCTGGCAAATAGCCACCATGTTGACCATGAGCGTGGGTTGACTAGAGTCTATCGGGTCGATCATGTAGAGGTCTATGATGTGGTTGTGCTCGACGTGGTTGACAAAGAGGTGGTGGATGGCGTTCTGGTACACAGATCCCACACCCTCTAGCCCAAAGGGATAGGGCTTTGGTGGGTCCTCCATCAGGGCCTCGTAGTCGACCAAACATAGGTCGGTAGCAGGAAGTGGTCGACACCACACCGTGCACCCCTCTAGAGTAGCCATGATCACTAGATCAGAATCTGTCTGCCTTGAACGATGTGGCTGAGCAAGTCACTCAGTTGCAGTGGCTTGGTGATCTTAGAGTATAGAAAATTCATTGCTCGCTCTAGATTGATCTAAGACCGAATCCAAGAGTGTGGAGGGTGTAACCCTAGATACCCATGGCAATGGACATGGGCCACAACACTAGGGGTGGCCTAGCCCATAAGAAGGTGTGTGATGTAAGACACTAATCGGCATGCATCGCATGGTTTTAGGAAGGAATCTTGAAGATAGAAAAGGATCTATTCGGATATGTTAGATATTGTATTCCTTGTAAATACTTACCATATACCCGAATAGATCTAGATCTAACTAACTTGTAACCCTACCCCTAGACTATATAAGGTGGGTAGGGACCCCCCTTGAATTCATCTCGTATTCAATACAATCCAACAAAGACACCGGATGTAGGGTATTACATCGATCAGACGACCCGAACCTGTCTAAATCATTGTCTCTATGCCTTGTGTCACCATCCGGTTCCTATTACGGACACCTCCACTAATCATCTACTACTATGGGTATACCCCTCGATAGATTGCTGACTAGATTTCATCAACAGTGGCACGCCTAGTAGGGGGTGTGCGTGCTGATTCCATGGCCAACCAGATGGTCACTTTCTTGAGCTCCATGGCCTTTCCTGAGCTAGGCCAGATCTTCATGGTTGGATCCATGACTTGGGTCATCAGCCCTGATAGTAGCTGGGAAATCATGGAGGCGGTGTAGGATCACCCTACGTCGGTCGTGCCAACATCTACAACGACATCTCTGATCCTAATGCCTCACCACTAGGTTAGGAGATCCATCAACAATAACAATATAATCGAAGCTATCGATCGTGTCATGGACCTCTTAGCAAAATGTTAGCTCCTCATGGATTTGGTCTTAGATTGATCTAGAGTGAGCAATGAACCTCCTGCACTCCAAGGTCACCATGCCACTAACACCGAGCGCCCCACTCGTGCACTCCGTCTGAGGTGGCAAGATGAAGATTTGGTGATCACGACAACTCTAGAAGGGCATATTGTTCAACACTGACCACTCCCCGCCCTAATGGAGAGCATGCCAAGGCCCTATCCTTTTGGGTTAGTGGGTGTAGATCCGATCTATCAGGATGCCATGCACCATCTTTTCACCGACCATGCCGAGCGTAGCCATGTCAACGAACTCTATCAAATCGACTTCCTTGAGGCCGACCAACCTGCACCAATGATAAACATGGTGCAAACCCAAATAGATCTTCTAGATGACACACTCCATACAATCCTGGAGGAAAGCCCTAAGCCATACTCTGAGGGCTCTACTAGTACCTGCCCACCTTTCCCTCTAGGCTTTGGGAGAGAGCTCTTCATGGTTAGCCACAATAGCATTGCTATCGATGGAGAGACCAGTGTCCAGCACCACAAATGTGAAACTAGGAACACCAATAGCCAATGGCATTGCAATGAAGATGACGCTATCCAAGCTGCCGGAGGTGACCCACTGCCTCTTGCTCGTAATCTCCAATAGGAATTGCTCATGGTGGACAACCAACAAGTGGGGCTGACGTCGAGCGCCAATCTGGCTGTGGCCACCCATGAGTTGGCTCAACTCTCGCCAATGCCAAAGGTACTCAAGATTCAAGCGCTGCATAAAGCAGCTTAGGTCCAAGTCAACGACATCTAGAACCTAGCTCTGTCTTATTCGATAGCGACCACACGCCATCGTAACCCTCGTAGTTTTCACCGTGATGGGGGGAGTCGTTACCATAGCGGCCAGATCATCCAAGGGGGGTCTAGGGGCAATGTTGCTAGCAATCCTAGATCATAAGGACCACAAAATCAGCATGGCCGACCAGCTCGTAACGCTAACCAGGAGGTCAATCAACCCCTGTGTAGTGACGCCCATGACCGCATCAACACCAATCTCGATGTCCATAATCGTATCAAGAACAGTCATGCCTAGGGACATTAGGTAGAACTCCAATGCCGATAGGAGTATGATGACCAACACAGCAACCCTGTTAGCCTTTGACCACTACCTGCTATGAAGCCAATGGGACCTCGCCACTTCATAGCAAGGCTACGAGTTGTATAGTGGCCTCCAGGTTTCAAGATCTTCGGGCTTGATCCCTATGATGGCAAGGCAAATCTCGAGCAGTGGATGTAGCCCTACGAGATCGTTGTACATGCTGCTAGGGGAAACCATGATGTAATGGAAATTATTTGTCTATCATGCTCTCCCAATCTGCCAACAATTGGCTTATGGGCTTAAGGGAGGACTCCAACGAATCTTAGGATGGTCTCAAAAAAGTCTTTGTTGAGAATTACATGGCAATGTGCTAGTAGCCTAGCACAAAATATGATATGGAGAAACTCCACCAGACCTCTAGGGAACCTCTACGAAGCTACATCAAGCGCTTCTCTAAAACAAGGAACACCATCCCCAACATCGGGGATAGCGAGGCCATCTCCGCTTTCACCAGAGGACTCCATCACCATCAGGAGCTACGCTCCACACTTTTCCATCGACGAACTCCTCAAGGTTGCAAACTCATACGTAGATTCCAAAGAAGCTGATTGGCAATTCAAGGATGACATTGCTCATGCTTCCCGCTCACATCACCATCCACGTCGTGATGATGACCACCGCGAAGAATGATGTTATGAAGATCATGATGAACATGAACACTAGCATAATGATCGGCTAGAGGGATCGAGGACTGCATAGCCATGTCACCGCCAACTAGAAAACTTCATCAATAATGTAGAGCAGCCACATGCTAAGTGCAATTTTAATGCTTCCTACAAAAAGCTCCTTGATGATCCGTGCCTAATTCACAAGAACAACAAGCACACCATGCGGCAATGCTATGGCATGGCCAAAGCTTTCCACAATAAACAATAGAAATGGTAGACATGCAAGGATGATGAGTCCGATGATGACAATGAGGAGGAGTGTCCTAAGGATGCATGACTTACTTTCCAAGATGTCAACAAGACCATCTCCACAATCTTCGGAGGATGTGCCACCTCCGAGAGAAACGCCAGTAGAAGCTCACCGCTTGGTAGGTCATGTCAATCACCAAGTATGACATGGTTGTCGATTTCAAATATCTAGACTAGTTGGAGCATCCTATCACATTCAGTAGGGTTGACTAGTGGGTAGATATCCCATACCCTGGGTGTTTCCCACTCGTGTTGGATCCAACCATCCGCAATGTGCAGTTTAGGAAGGTCCTCATCGACGGTGGGAGTTCCCTTAATATCCTATTCGCTAGAGCCCTAACTGAGTTAGGTCTCATAAAGGACGATCTCATTCCTATTGATTCTCCATTCTAGGGTATTGTACCTGGCAGAGCATCCCAACCTTTGGGGTAGATCACCTTACCAGTCTAGTTTGGTAGTGCCTACCACTTCTATACTGAGTACGTGAATTTCTTTGTCGTAGACTTTGACACCGCCTACCACGCCATCCTTGGCTGACCAGCTCTCGCCAAGTTCATGTTCGTGCCCCATTATGTCTACATGGTGTTGAAGATCCCAACGGAGCAAGGCATCCTGACCCTGCGCGCCAACGTCTCCACCGCCTATGAATGCAAAAGAGAAGGACTTGCCATCGCTGAAGCGATGGACCTCTCGATCAGAATGGAGGCTTGCATCGCTGACTCTAAGAAGGTCCATACATATGAAAGCTATGACCCAACCAGTGTCATATAGGCTCTACAATCAAGATGGCATTGACACCCCTAATTCATGGCACATTGAACACCTTAGGTGTTTCTATCCTTGAGACGTTCTACTAAAGATATGTACCTTTTTATGTATTTCAATAATAATTATATCTGTGATGTTTTCTCTATTTGTTTTCCATAATTTTTCTCAAGCTACTTATTTCTCCATACTAAACATTTTTAAGATGACATATACTATCACCCTTCGATTCGTCGACCGGACATGTTTTGTCCTTCATGTTATCTAGAAGAAGTCCTATTCTCGGTCTAGCACCTAAACATGCAAGGGCAATAGTGCTTTGCATCATGGGTAGCTGGCAGTGGCTCCTCGGTGATACCTATATTCCTAAGCATGCATAGGAGCTAAGCTCTTAATGCCATGGGGTGTGGAATAGCCAGGGCAAATAACAAGATAAAGGACTAACAATGCATTGTTAATATTAAATATTAACATTTTGTACATCTTAAACATAATGTTTCATACATAGCTGTTTGACATAACATAGATAAATTTGTTACATGTCATCATGGTTGAGGATAAGCATCGTCGAATAGATCCAAGTCATCCGCCAGCTTAATTGTCGAATCAGACACCTCCTCCTCTAGCACAGTGATTTGCTCGTCGCTTAGATTTTGGGCAAAACCACCATCAATTTGTTCGAGCTTCACCGAGGGGTAGAACGACCGGACAACCACCAGTGCATGGCCTGCGGTGGAACAAGCGATGCCACGAGCATAATGCTTGAAGTTCTCTAGCACCGACCTGCACCTCTCCATGATAACATCTGACTACGGTCGCCTGTCGGGCTCTAGCAACTATTGGTCGATGAGGTCTAGCATGGGCTTTATCCTGTCGGTCATGGCCTTCATGGTCCCTTTACTAGCCTCTAGCTAGAGTGTGAAGTCATGGAACTACACCTGAATTTTGGTTTGGATCACTACAAACAAGGAGGGCAATCATCTTAAAAAGCTTCTCATAGCAAGATGAGTATTAACATGAAGAATAACTCATGTTGTAGTTCATCGGTGAGTCATTTTTCTGCCATCGAGCTTCATCCCTTTGTTTCTCCACTAGCGCTTGGCTTCCCATGCTAGTAGAGCTTGGGTCTCCGCCTCCTCCTTGGCGTCATGTGCCAAGCGCGTTCTGATTTCCACCTCCACCATGGCAGCATGCGCCAAACCCGCTTTGACCTCTGCCTGCCTCAGAGCTTCAACAAGCTCAACTCCAATAAAAGATTTCGGTTAGCATGGGCAAACTAAAGATATGAGAGCTATACACCGAAGGGCCTAAGGCCTTAGTTTTTTCTTGACTTATGCCATTGCCTTGCTGATTCTTTAGCTCCTAGTTCTCCGCTTCAAGATACGTCTTTTCTGCTCGTAGCTTATCCTGGTTAGCATGTGCTCCAGCCAACATCTTCTTTAGAGTCTTCATAGACTCACGTAACCTCTGGTTTTTGGCAATCAATGGAGCCACCTATTCTAGCTAGTGTCCATGGCTCTCAGACATCTTCATTACATCCTATGGTGACCAGCAGTTAACATGCATAATCTATAATCTCAATTGGTTGCACAGACTGACTTACTTCAATTTGGCTAGACATCGATGCTAGTCCAGCCCTGAGCTTTTTCACCTGCCCGCTCACCTCCTCATCCTCCACCACCTCCATCATATCTCCACGGCATACGAAGGTCCACAAAAGCTAAGGAGGAGGATCTCGGGTATTTGGCGCTTCACGCTCAATTTCTACAAATCATCTCGGGGGACTCCCTCGCCTGCCTCAGCGCTCGGCCGACTCATGGTCAGACAGAGGGGATAAGTTCCATCACTGGTGTCTAAGCCTAGGGACTAGCCCTTGGCTTTGGGTGACTGCTCGGCTTGGTAGCAACATAATCGTTCAGTTGCTCCGGGTGCTCGGGGACTTTGTCTTGGGGACCAGCCTGATCTACAGGTGCATCTCATGTTTCTTCTGGCTATCCTGCCTCAGCACCCTGAGCAGTGCCTGTCGTGGGACTTGGCTCGGCCACCCATCGAGCAGCACTGACGTTGAATAAGTGAAGCTCCTCGGCCGATGTTTCCCTACAACATGATGTCTTATCATCGATACTTCCACACTGGTTTTGCTTGGAGTAAATCTAGAGCAGAAACACTTACTCGTCGGACTGCCTGCATGCAGCTCTAAACAGCTAGGGCTTTTTGGAGCTCCCCTGCCCTCTAGTTGCCGATACAAATCTTGAGAACACCAAAGGCGGTTGGTTCACCTTCGGTGCTTCTGTCCTTGCCGTGGTGGCCCTCTCGGCCGAAGCCTCTCATCTAGGCTTGGGGACTTCACCCCGAGTGGATCTCTAGCCAGCGGTGCCTTGCGCTAGCCGGTTGGAGGCTCTAGTAGTTGGTGCTAGAGCGGCCATCCACGTAGCTCACCATTGCAACAACTCACCTATGTCTTCATCATCGTCCGACTAGTCTACGATGACTTGTTGGCTGGCTAGAGGCTCTCTCATCGAGATTCCACCCTTTGGCGCTGGTGGATCATTTAGGTTCTTCTTTTTCTTCACCAGCTCTTCTAGGGCCGACCATTTCCCTCATGGCAGATGCCGATGCCTAGGAGTTTTCTCCACCACATCCTCGGATGAGGACGATGAACTACTCTCCGATGGTAGAATGGTAGGAGCCTAGGTAGGATGGGCATCTATGACCTTCGGCTAGGTGCCATCCGGCATGTTGGAGACATACACAGCATGATCCTGCCCACAAGTTTTCAAGATGACATTTTAACATCATCAAGATTTGACATTATAAGGACTTTAAAAGATACACTCTTACCCGTGGTGGTGGATTCATGATGTTGTATGCCCTCTGCTGCCCCACATTGTTCAGTTGGGTGTTAGTTGAAAAAAGCTCTAGGAGGCGAGCATAGGTGACGTCTGAACTTATCCTCTTGGGGGCTTCTAGAGCGGTATCTTCATCACCTACATATTCATACATAGGGTGGACTCTCTCCTTGCTCGGCTGAATCCGACGGTAGACGAAGTTGATGGCTACACCAACTCCGTTAAGATTGTTTCACATCTAACTCAGAATCTGCAGAAGCTCAATGACTTGGGTCATCTCCTCACCATTCGGTCTTGCCAACCAGTTTGTGCTTGGCACTACTAAGTGGTCTATGCCAACACACAAGCTCGATTCAGCATTTCTAATATAACACCACTTAGCATTCCATCCTTTCAACGATGTGTTGAGAGGCACTTGTATGTATTCTCTAACCATTCCATCCTTCAGCTATAGATAAACACCACCGACCACTTTGGGGGACCTAGATCTAGAAAAGGGTTTGAGGCAGAAGAAATAGCAAAAAAGATTGAAGTGCAGAGCAATTTCAATGAACGCTTCGCATAGATTAATGAAGAGGGAGATATGAAGGATACTATTGGGATGGAGATGGCACAGGCTAATGTCATAGTAACCAAGAAGTTTCTATAGGAAAGGATGTGTATGAATCACAAATCTGCGAACAAAATAACCCATGAATACAATGAGTTCGCTGGTATCAGGGGTCGGGAATGGTTCACCTGTAGCGGGGTGCCATCTGACGGTTGCTTGATCGTGCAGGACGCCTTCGAACACCATTCCTTATAGGATCTTCTAGGTGGTCATAGATTTTACCCACTATTAGTCATGATGGACCTCGCTGGTACTCTCTGCCACCTCCCTCCCTGGCTTCTTTGGGCTCGAGCGGCTGTGCTTCTTCCCTCCCTTCGCCATGGATCAGATTTGATTCGATTTGGCTGTGATTTTGATTGAGGAGATGCTATGGTTGTGGCTATAGCAGTGTGTGAGAAGGCAAAGCAATGAGTACTCTACGTTGCGAGGAAGGTGTGCTAATGCAGAATGAGGAGAGTACACCGCCGTGGGTGGATTGAAATAGTTTGACCTCGACCCTTTATCTTCAGGGTTTTTGGGAAACCGTGCTGACCTTGCTGCATTGTTTGCCCCCTCTGCAATATTTGTGCCACCTCCTTCACGCCCCTCCAACTCCTCTATCAATTGTTATTTGGGCCGGTATAATGGGCCCCCGAGCATATTGAACGTTCGAGCTTGCTTCATCGGTTTACATCTCCAAATTTCTCCACGATCTCCAATTTTCACCATGATCTCCAATTTTTGCCACGTATCTCTAATTTTCACCACGATCTCCAATTTTCTTCACGGATCTCCAATTTTCACCATGGGTCTCCAATTTTTGCCATGATCTCCAATTTTCTCCATGCGTCTCCATATTTCTCCATGGTCTCCACATTTCTCCATGGTCTCCGAATTTTTCCACGGTCTCCAAATTTTGCCACGGTCTCCATATTTCGCCACGGTCTCCATATTTCGCCATGGTCTCCGTATTTTGCCATGGTCTCTGTATTTTGCCACGGCCTCCATATTTCACCACGGTCTCCAAATTTTGCCATTGTTCTCCAATGTTCACCATAGTACAGTGCTAAGCACTCTCCAAATTTACTCCAATGTCCAGTGCTAAGCACGGGGATTTCATTCTTTTTACAAATTTGAACAAACTCCAAATAAACATAAACTGCTCTACAAGATATAAAATTCACCGATATATTGTTCTTGATAAACTCTGCTCTGCTTTCTTCATCATTGCGTTCATATATTCTGTTATCCATCCTACATATTTGTATTGCAGGATTATCATGTAGATGGTTGCACCACCTAGCCTTCGTATTTCTCCGCCGATCAACTGGTCGGACCAAAGGTTCATGCCTTCATCACCTACCAGTTGGCCGGACTATTTGGCATTCACATTTACTCGACGTCACTTCACCACCGACCAGTTGTTTGGGTTGCTCGGCACTAGATTCTTCGCCAACCAACTGGTTGAATTATCTGTCCCTTCATCATCAGTGATGCTAGGGGCCTGCTTGCTAGGCTAGCGACTCTTCTATGTTTGAATTCTTCATGCAAACATTGCCAGCTAAGCTAGAGACTCCCTGAGCAATCGGATTTTGCTACGTCTCAACTATCAATTCACCTTTTGGCTCACTACATTTTGCCAACACTACATGTCATATGTGCTATCAAGGTGCTCCATGCTATCTAGATCAGGGTGCTAATCCTAGGCGGCATGTTAGGAGCCTTGATAAGTACATCTATCACAGCTACCCAGTGCTAAGCATGGGGACTTCATCCTTCACACTCAATTCTTTGATCCTGCTACAAGATGTTTCTCTATCTTAGAGCAGACTCACAGACTAAGTGTGTACACTTCACCTTGTGGTCAATGTACTGTTATTCCTTCTTACTAGTTTTTAGCTAAGTTGGGGGCTAGTTGTGTGCTCGGCTACGCTGAGAGTTGATTATCCTGATTTAGTGATTGTTGTAATTGTTTGATCCTGACACTAGATGATGAACATCTGACTTCACCAACAAAGCCTAAGTGTGTACACTTCACCTAAGGTCGATGTCTCTGGCAAGCTCTGCCACTACTTTCTCCACCAATCAACTGGTCGGACCGCTAGGTTCATGACCTTCGTCGCCAACCAGCTGGTCGGACTGTTTGGCACTCACTTCTACTTGGCGCTCACTTCATCGCCAACCAGTTGGTTGGGTTGATCGATGTTCGTTTCTTCACCAACCAACTAGTCAGATTGTTTGTTGCTTCATCATCAGTTACATTAGGGGCTCGTCGGCTAAGCTAGGGACTCCTCAGTGTTCGGTTTGTTTGTCGCTTCATCGCCAGCTAAGCTGGGGATTCCCTTGGCGGTCGAATCTTGCTACGTCTCATCGGTGTGCTATCAGCTCGCACCATGCTATTCAGATTAGGGTGGTGATCTTGGGCAGCACATCTGAGTCTTGATACGCACATATCAGATGATGTAGAAAGCTTTTAGATTTATTTTCTTTGACCCTGCTACTAGATTCATTCTTCATCTTCTAGCAGGCTTAGGGACTAAGTGGCTACACTTCACCTAGCGGTGAATGTAGTGCTCTTTTCTTGATTTACCCTCCTTGTTTGACTAAGTCATGGATGATTCCTCAAAAATGGAGTGTAAGTGGCTACACTTTGCCTAAGGTGGAGAATTTTCAAAATTTTATCTTGAGCCCCTTACATCCTTCTGGCAAGCCTTACTTGGCTAAATCTAAGATCTGCATACCAGTTGAACTAGTTGGCTTCGATTTTCACTACTCAGTTCACTAGTTAAACTAGTCAGCTTCAATTTTCACTGATCAGATCATCGGTTAAACTGCTTGGACTTGCTCAAGACGGCGTTGCTCAGTGGATACAAGGCGCTCGGGGACTAGCTATTGGTGTATAACCCTAGATACCCATGGCAATGTACATGGGCCATAGTACCAAGGGTGGTCCAGCCCATAAGAAGAAGGTGTGTGATGCAAGACACTGATCGGCATGCATCACACGATTTTAGGAAGGAATCTTGAAGATAGAGAAGGATTTATTTGGATATGATAGATATCGTATTCCTTGTAAATACTTACCATGTACCCAAATAGATCTAGATCTAACCGACTTGTAACCCTACCCCTAGACTATATAAGGTGGGCAGGGACCCCCCTCGAATTAATCTCATATTCAATACAATCCAACAAAGACATAGGACATAGGGTATTACATCGATCTGATGGCCCAAACCTGTCTAAATCGATGTCTCTATGCCTTGTGTCACCATCTAGTTCCTATTATGTGCACCTCCACCAATCATCTACTACCATGGGTATACCCTTTGGTAGACTGCCGACCAGATTTCATCGATAGTGGCACGCTAGGTAGATGGTGTGCGTGTTGATTCCATGGCCAACCAAATGGTCACTTTCTCGAGCTCCATGGCCTTTCTAGAGCTGAGCTAGATCATCACGGTTGGATCCATGACTTGGTTCATTGGCCCCGACAGCAGTGGAGAAATCATGGAGGTGGTGCAGGATCACCTTGCGCCTGTCGTGCCAACATCTACAATGAAATCTCCGATCCTGATGCCTTGCCACTGGGTTAGGAGATCCATCAACAACAATGATCTGATCGAAGCTATAGATCAGGTCATGGACCGCATGGTGGAATGTCATCTCCTCGTGGATTCGGTCTTAGATTGATCTAGAGTGAGTGATGAACCTCCTACACTCCAAGGTCACCATGCCACTAACGCTGACCGCCCTACACATGCACATCGTCCGAGGTGACAAGATGAAGATTTGGTGATCACGGCAGCTCTGGAAGGGCATACCATTCAACGCTGACCACTCCTCACCCCAACAGAGAGCATGCTGAGGCCCTATCCTTTTGGGCTAGTGGGTGCAGATCTAATCTATTAGGACGCCATGCACCATCTTTTCACCAACCACGCCGAGCGTAGCCACATCAAGGACCTCTGTCAGATCGAATTCCTTGTGGCCGACCAGCCTGCGCCAATGATAAACTTGGTGCAAATCCAAAAAGATCTTCTGAATGACATGCTCCATACAACCTTGGAGAAAAGCCTTGAGCCATACTCCGAGGGCTCTGCCAGTGCCTGCCCACCTTTCCCTCTAGGCTTTGGGAGAGAGCTCTTCATGGTTAGCCACGATAGCATTGCTATCGATGGACAGACCAGTGTCTAGTGCCATGAACATGAAACCAAGAATGTTGATAGCCAATGGTGTTGCAATGAAGAAGATGCCATCCAAGCTATCAGAGGTGACCCATCGCCTCTCGCTTGTATTCTCCAACAGGAATTCCTCATGGTGGACAACCAGCAAGTGGGGCAGACGTCGAGCACCAATCTGGCTATGGCCACCCATGAGTTGGCTTGACTCCCTCCAATGCTGGAGGTACTCAAGATTCAAGCATTGCTTAAAGTAGCTCAGGTCCAAGTTAATGACATTCGGAACCCAGCTCCATCTTATTCGATAGCGACCACACACGTCGTAACCCTCGTAGTTTTCGCCGTGATGGGGGGAGTCATTATCATAGTGGCTAGATCATCCAAGGGGGATCTAGGGGCAATGTCACCATCAATCCTGGATCACAAGGACCATGAAATCAGCATGGCCAACCAGCTCGTAACGCCAACTAGGAGGTCAATCAAACCCTGTGCAGTGACGCCCGTGACCACATCAACACCAATCTTGATGTCCCAGCAACATCTAGTAGAACTCCAATGCTGATAGGAGTATGACGACCAACACGGTGACCCTGTCAGCCTCTGACCACTCCCTGCTATCGAGCCAATGGGACCTCGCCCCTTCATATCAAGGCTACAAGCTGTACAGTGGCCTATAGGTTTCAAGATCTTCGAGGTCAATCCCTATGATGGCAAGGCAACTCCCAAGCAGTGGATGTAGCCCTACGAGATCGCCATACATGCTGCTAGGGAAAACCATGATGTAATGGCAAATTATTTGCCTATCATGCTCTCCCAATCTGCCAACAATTGGCTTATGGGCTTAAGGGAGGACTCCATCGAATCTTGGGATGATCTCAAGAAAGTCTTCATCAAGAATTACACTGCAACATGTTAGCAGCCTAGCATGAAATATGATATGGAGAAACTCCATCAGACCTCTAGGGAACCACTGCGAAGCTACATCAGGCGCTTCTCTAAAACAAGGAACACCATCCCCAACATCATGGATAGCGAGGCCATCTCTGCTTTCACCTAAGGACTCCATCACCATCAGGAGCTATGCTCCACACTTTACCATTGGTGAACTCCTCAAGGTTGTAAACTCATACACAGATCCCAAAGAAGTTGATCGGTAGTTCAAGGATGATGTTGCTTGTGCTTCCCGCTCGCATCGCCATCCACATCGTGATGATGATCACCGTGAAGAACGATGTTATGAAGATTGCGATAGGTGTTACGATGATCTTGAACACTGGCATAATGATTGGCTAGAGGGATCAAGGACTGCACAATGAGGAGTTGACATTCTGCTAAGCGGTCTATGACCCGATCGATGGATGCGATTAGATCATCATTGTTGATGGATCTCCTAACCTAGTGGTGGGGCACCAGGATCGAAGATGTCATTGCAGGTGTTGGCATGATCAGCGTAGGGTGATCCTACACCACCTCCATGGTCTCCCCGTTGTTGTTAGGGCCAATGAACCAGGTCATGGATCTGACCGTGAAGATCTGGCCTAGCTCAGGAAAGGCCATGGAGCTTGGGAAGGTGACCATCTGGTACGCCATGAATTCAGCACGCACACCCCATACCTGGCATACCACTATCGACAAAATACGTCTGGCAGTCTACCAAGGGGTATGTCCATGGTAGTAGATGAATCGGTGGAGGTGCGCATAAGGGAACCGAATGGTGACACAACACAAGAGACAACGATTAGATAGGTTTAGGCCGTTAGCTTAACATAATACCCTATGTCTTGTGTGTTTGTGAATTGTATTATGAGAGATGAGATCCAAACAAGGGGGGGTCCTTACCTGCCTTATATAGCTTGGGGGGTAGGGTTATAGATCGATTGTTTCTATCCTGATTGGTTTTACAAGATAGGAAGTTACAAATATTATGGGATCTTTCATATCTGAGTAGGTTTTCTAGATCACTAACGATCTTCACGTAGTCTTGCAAGGCATGCCGACCTATATCATGCTTCGCACGGCGTCGTCTTGTAAGCTAGGCCTCCACCGGTGGTGTGGCCCATGCATAGTCTTGTGGGTTGGACCTCCCCTAGCGGCTCGACCCATGCACAGCCCTATTGGTATCAGGGGTTATACTCCCACAAACCTCTAGATCCTTTGGCTACTCATAGGGGTTCTCCATCCTTGCCTCTTCAACTGGCTTTTTGCTTGCTCGTGCAGTTAACAACATTGTGTTGTCGGGTGTCATTTGCTCTCTTTTCCACCACATCCTCCTCATAATCATGAAGATAGGAAGGATCAAACTCATCTATATGTGGTGGAGTATCAGGACAAGCATCGGGAGGAATGACACGACCCACTAGCTCCAAAGGTTCTTCTTCTCGGATTTGGTCATCATGGCTCCCCTGCCTCGAGCAACCTCACTAGTGCCTGCTGCACCTCTACTACTACTAGCTACCCCTCTTCCATGATGAGGGATAGGCTTCTCCTTGGGAGCATCGAACTTCCGCTTGACCCTCCATTCTTCATCACCACCCAAAGAAATCTATGCATAAGAATATAGGTCCAAATAAGAAACTATATAGATGGAGGGTAGAAAAACACTAGTGAAACAGTTTGAATAGGTGAGATTATTCAAATCTTAAGCTAGGAAAGCACACTGAACCAAACTGTTTAGATGGTGTGGCACTACCACACCCTAGGGGCGGCACTGCCGCACCTAGTGCTTCACCTCTCCCATGATCTGCTTCTTCTCTCTTACTCAAACCATTTCTCAAGTGCTTTTCTAAGCCACTAACCAATCTTAGAAAGGTAGACCTAACAAGAACATGGAGTTGACCACTAGATAGGTAAAGTAACTTCCAGTTTAAGAGAGTAATAAATCTGGTGCACAAATCTAATCAAAACAGAGAGTCATCGATGGAATATCACTTGGAATTGCATAAACAACCTGTTGTGCGCGGCACTACCGCACCCAACATGCAGCACTACCATAGGTTCAAGTGACATTCAACCCATGAATCTTTGTTTTGATTTAGTTTGTCCATCAAACCTACTTCTATCCTAATCATACAGTCAATAGAAACCATACTCCAATAGAAAACAAACTATGTTGCATAGATCAGGAAGGATTAGGGTTATACCTTGGGAACTCGTGGATTGAGGGGAAGAAAGGTGAAACTGCTCCACCCACGAGCTGCAGCGGTGGCCGGTGAAGCACAGGGACTCCGGTAGCTGGTGTGGCACCACTGGAACACAGCTAGGGGGGCGGCGATAGCGTAGGTGACACGAGCACGCGAAGGAGAGCTACGGCGCATCGAGGGTGAAGGGGAGAGGGAGTGAGAAGTTACTGCAACCCAGATAGGATTAAAGGGATAAAAGGTGGGGGCCACAGTAACTGCCATTGCGACCTAATCTCTAGGCAAGATACAAAATGCGGCACTGCCGCAGCCGATACATGGCACTGCCACAGAGCGACATTGCCGCAGTACCTGCCCGGTACTACCGCACCCACAATAGCAAAGGATTTTAGCAACAAACTAGATATAACTACATATGTAGGATATGGACACATATCTCCATCATATTATGATCAGTAATAGATAAACATTACTAACAATGATCATAATACACTAGTCCAATTTGATAAATCATTTTGAAGCACATGAATTGAACCTTTGCAAAACTTTTCACCTATCCATGCTAGTTCATAAATCAAAGGTGTGCTATAGTTCAAACCATGTTATGAGAATCAAGTATATTTAGCTCACTATGCAAAGCACAAAACCTTGACTCATCGAGAGGCTTGGTGAAGATATCGGCTAGTTGCTTTTTGGTGCTCACATGATGAATTTCGATATCTCCTTTGGCTTTGTGGTCTCTCAAGAAATGATGTCGGATGTCTATGTGCTTAGTTCTTGAGTGGCTTATGGGATTGTTTGCAAGCTTTATGGCACTTTCATTATCACACAATAATGGGATTTGCTAAAGCGACATCCAAAATCAAGAAGGGTTTGCCTCATCCAAAGTAGTTGAGCACAACATGCACCGGCTGCAACATACTCTGCTTCGGTGGTGGAAAGGGCTACATAATTTTGCTTTTTAGAGCTCCAAGACACTAGGGACTGTTCAAGCAATTGACATGTCCTCGAAGTGCTTTTTTGATCTACCTTGCAACTGGCATAATCGGAATCCAAATACTCAAGTAAATCGAACTTAGAGCCCTTAGGATACCACAAGCCAAGGTTAGGAGTGTGTACTAAATATCTCAAGATTCTTTTAATGGCCACTAAGTGACACTCTTTCGGGTTAGCTTGAAATCTAGCACACATGCATAAAGTAAGCATAATATCGGGCCTAGATACGCACAAATAAAGTAGAGACCTAATCATGGAGCGATATACCTTGGTATCCACAACTTTCCCTTCATCATTGAGATCAAGATGTCCATTGGTTGGTATGAGAGTTTTGATAGGCTTGGCATTCACCATGTCAAACTTCTTGAGCATATCATGGGAGTACTTTGTTTGGCTAATAAAAGTTCCATACTTCACTTGCTTGATTTGAAATCCAAGGAAGAACTTCAATTCACCCATCATGGACATCTCAAATCTCTTGGTCATGATCTTACTAAATTCCTCACAAAAAGAATGATTAGTACTACCAAATATTATGTCATCGACATAAATTTGGCACACAAATATATCTTTACCAACTTTATGGGTGAAAAGGGTAGGATCAGCTTTGCCTATTTCAAAGCCTTGTTTGAGCAAGAATTCCTTAAGGCATTCATACCATACTCTTGGTGCTTGCTTAAACCCATAGAGCACCTTTTGGAGTTTATAGACATGGTTGGGGAACTTGGGATCTTCAAAACTTGGTGGTTGCTCAACATAGATAAGTTCTTGAATAGGGCCATTGAGGAATGCACTCTTCACATCCATTTGATATAGCTTGAAGTTATGATGAGCGGCATAGGCTAGAAGCATTCGGATTACTTCAAGCCTCGCTACCGGTGCATATGTTTCTTCAAAGTCCAAGCCCTCTACTTGAGTGAAACCTTGAGCAACCAATCTTGCCTTGTTCCTTGTCACCACGCCATTATGATCTTGCTTGTTGCGGAAAACCCACTTGATGCCAATGACATTGGTATTGGGTCCTTCCACCAAGGTCCACACTTGATTTCTTTTAAAGTTGTTGAGTTCTTCTTACATAGCCATCACCCAATCCGAGTCTCCAAGTGCTTGTTCTACCTTAAGAGGCACTAAAGAGGAAACAAACGAGTAAAATTGGCAAAAGTTTGCTAAATGTGAATGAGTTGCTACCCCCTTTCAAAGAGTCCTAAGGATATTATCAACAAGATGATCTCATTGTATTGTTTGCCTTAGCCTTGGAAGCTCAATGGCCTCTTGTTCATCTTTTGGACCTTCATCTTCATCTTGTCCAAAGATTGGTTGTAGGTTCTATCCACGGATTGGAGTCAAATCAGCTGCTACTGATTGGTCAGATGTGGCATTGCCACTTTTAGGTGCGGCACTACCGTGGGTTGAAGTTGTAGTAGGGGTCTGCTGCTATTCAGCATCAGGTATGTCAACAAAAATAAGTTTAGCAGTAACTTGAGGAACCTCCACTTCAGTAGCTTCATCTTCTTGTGGTCTAATATCACCAATAGCCAATTGCTTGATTGCCTCACATGGTGGATCCTCCTTTCCTACAACACTTGAATCAACTTGCTCCACTTGAGAGCCATTAGATTCATCAAATGTCATGTCTACCGCTATTTCAACTCTCTCAGAGGTTTTGTTGAAAACACGGTAGGCATGCTCATTTGATCCATAACCAAGAAGAAAACCTTCATCAACTTTAGGTGCAAACTTAGAGGTTTTGGGTTTCTTGTTAAGTATGAAACACTTGCACCCAAACACTCTAAAGTAAGATAGCTTAGGCTTGTTACTGGTTAGAAGCTCATATGTAGTCTTCTTCAACTTCTTGTGTAGGTAGAGGCGGCTGATGGCATGGCAAGCGGAGTTGACGGCGTCGCACCAAAAGAGGTCTAGCATCTTGTACTCATCTAGCATTGTCCTAGCCATGACAATGAGTGTACGATTCTTCCTCTCCACTACACCATTTTGTTGAGGGGTGTATGGAGTTGAAAACTCATGCTTGATACCCTCTTCATCAAGAAACTCCTCAAATTAAGTGTTCTTAAATTTGGTTCCATTGTCACTTCTCACTTTCTTGATTGGGAGACCAAACTCCTTTTGAGCTCTTCTAACAAATGTCTTCACCTTCTCTTGAACTTGGCACTTGTCATACAAGAAAAATACCCAAGTGAAATAGGAATAGTCATCAACAATAACAAGACCATATTTGTTACCCCCGAGACTTAGGTAGGCGACCAGTCTAAAGAGATTCATGTGTATTAGTGTTGATAGTCATTAACATCAATCATAAACCATCAACATAACTTGTATAAATGCATAAAAAGGATCGCCAACATAGGTTTAGGGGTTTAAACTGACAAATTCAATGAGTTTTGGTGAATCTATGTTTTTAGCAAGGTTTATCCAGAAAACTAGCAAGGAGTACCTATTTGTCAAAGCAAATCACGTTTATCTACAGCAAAATTGGCGTGGGAAGACTCTTGAAGACTCCAGAAGGCGAACCACTGAAGCAGAGGGAAGGTGGCTGCCATGTGGGGCTAGCTGGCCCCACTTGTAGGCCGCTTGGCCCCCTAGGCCCACCTATCCACCCCTCCTTCAAATGTTGGTTCTCCACCACCTCCAAGATTACATCTACACCGCTCTTTCAAGTCAGTTTGATCCGAGGGTCCAGAATTAATGCTCTGTCCTATATATACCAGCCCCTACCCCCTCCCTGGATCCATCCTAAAACTCTAATTTATATCCTCCTCATCAAGATCAGATCCAGCTCTCAAGAGAAGATTAGTCCTCTATAGGATCTAGTCTTGCAATAGAATTAATGAGCTAGAGAGTAAGGGAAGAGTTTGGAGGGAGTATCAGCCTGTCGGTGCTACCTCTACGACTTATACTTTGGTGGATCTAGGCTTCTTCAAGTCTACATCTGAGATACCTCTGGTAATTGATTTCTATTTAAATTAAGTTTTGTGCTATTTTGTTCACGGGTTCATAGTTCTTTTGAGTGCTCTAGTTCTTGCTAGCTGGATTAGAGTAGTAATCGTTAGCATAAGCGTGGTGCTTAGGCTATCGGCTACCTGTGTTTGCTCCCTGCTTTTCTGATTGTGTGGTAGCAGCGGGAGGTGACAGCCCCATCTATCCTTTGTAGTCCACATCGAATTGAGTAGGTTCTTAAATTAGTAGGACCGCTGTCGTGTAAGTAGAGTTATCTATTAGCGGTGCTTTACCATTTAAGCGACGTCCAAAAGTGAACATTAGAATCATAAGCCTTGATTTACATAGGGTCATAACCATAGGAATCCTCTCTACTCATACCTTAAACCTTGATTGATATCCCAAGACAAACTTGTTAGACAACACACATATTTTTCCCCGTGGATACGATACTCGATAATACTCTAGGTGAAAACTACTTTGATACCCGTGCGCTTGCGGATTTTGTCTCTGTGTGCCTCCACAGGTGTCAATAAGTTTTCTAGCGCCATTGCCGGGGAGACGGTTGCTATGATTTCATCAAACAAGGTTTGTCCTTGTATCTTTTATTTTATTTAGTATGGATAATATCATGTCTATCAATCAATTCGCTGCTCCCACGGGCGCACAATTAGAGCCACCGGAATCTTTGAAACATATCCTTACACCTGGCTATGAGTTGCATCCATCTTTAATAAATTTGGTCTAGGAACAATCATTCTAAGGAAAAGGTGATGAAAACCCATATACTCACCTACGAGAGTTTGAGCAAACTTGTGCATGCTTGCATATCGTGGGCATGTCACATGAAACCTTAAAGTGGAAGCTATTTTTGTTCTCTTTGATGGGAAGAGCTCAACACTGGTATACCTGAACCATAGGGAGTGTACAAGGACATTGGGAAGCTCTATGCTCTAGCTTTTGCTTATCTTTCTTTCCCATCTCTGGAGTGGTTAGCCTTCGAATAGAGGTTCTATCTTTCAAACAAAGAGAAAAAGAATCTCTTGGTGCGGCATGGGCACGTTTTAATGACCTAGTCAATTCTGGCCCCAACCTTGCCATTCAAGACTATATGCTTTTACAACACTTTTATATGGGTCTTAGTGGGGAGACCGCATAGCTTCTCGATACATCTTCTAGAAGTGCCTTCTTACATTGCTCTGCTAGTGAAGGGAGAAATATCCTTAGAAAAATCCTAGAAAACACCCTACACCAGCGCTCATGACGATAGCCCAGAAGATGTAGTTGAGAAAACTCCTGAGGAAGAACATGTGATAGTTGAGCCTGAGCCTTTAACTACACCACTTGAAGCCTCAACTATCCTCCAAGTTCCTGAACCACCAAAGGAGGAAGAAATTCTGCCTTCGGAAAATATGTCTGAATTTGAGGATGAGCCCTTCTCCGATTTTGGAAACACCTCAAATTATTATGCAATGAGAAAATCTTCAGCACCATCAACACCTAACCAGCATCTTCCTGACCCAACTAAAGAGAAGTTCCTCAAAAAGACTACGAAAGAGTTAACAACAATCATAAGCAATGAGTGGTTGGAAGAATCTAAGTTTTCTCCTAAAGTTATTCATTTAGATTCTCCCTCTACCTCCATTCGTTGTCAGATTCATAAAACCTCCTTCGATGCTCTTTATAATCGGTTGTAGGAGGAAATCTTATGTCTAAATCTTTTGCACATACCCTTCTTGAAAATTTTCAATTAACTCCAACAACCAAACTCTTAAAAAAGTCTCTCAGGGAAAATCCTTCCTAGTGAAGGAATTTTTCACCTCATCCCTACAAAGCAGACGAAACCAAGGTGTATCTTAGTTTATATGTTTTTGATATCTGGGAGTTCGATCTTTTGTAGGGCATCCAATAGAGAGACTCCTACATGAAGGAAGAAAGGGGAGTATAAATGTAAGTCTCAGGAAGAGCATAAACCTATCTATTCCTATTACTGGCTCATTACATGTTAAGACAGAATTGAGTCCTGAGCAAGATCCAATGGAGGAGATTATGGCAGCTTCTCTCCTAGAAGTTTCCAACAAAGATCTCAAAGAAGGCGCCTAGGATTTCATCCAAGACAAAGACAAACCGTGAGATCCTTTCCCTCTAGATGAAACCTAAGAGTTGCCAAAACCCCCATTATGCTCAAACCCCTTCCTTCAGGTTTGAAATACACTTTTCTAAATAACGATAGGGAGTCTCCTATGATTATTAGTGATAAACTCTCTAAGGATGAGACTCTCCGGCTCCTTACCATTTTAGAAAAGCATTGCTCTGCTTTTGGCTACTCACTCAAAGACCTCAAGGGGATTAGTCCTGCCCTGTGCACCCATTGCATTCCCATAGATCTAGCATATCCACCTTCTAGGGAGCCCCAACGTAGGCTTAACAATGTGATGAGAGAAGTTGTTAAGAAAGAGGAGTTGAAACTTTTGCATGAAGGGATAATCTATCCCATGCCTTATAGTGAGTGGGTAAGCCCGGTACAAGTTGTACCAATGAAAGGGGGCATGACTGTGGTAAAAAAGGAAAAAGATGAATTAATTCAACAACGAACAGTCACAGGATGGCGGTTGTGCATTGATTATCGAAAACTTAACAAGGCAACAAAGAAAGATCACTTCCCATTACCCTTCATCGATGAGATGTTGGAACAGCTTGCAAAGCATTCTTTCTTTTGTTTCCTTGATGGGTATTCTGGCTATCATCAAATCTTGATCCATCCTGATGACCAAAGCAAAACTATTTTTACTTGTCCCTATAGAACTTATGTTTATCGTAGGATGTCCATCGGTTTGTGCAACACTCCAGCTCCATTCCAAAGGTGCATGGTGTCTATTTTTTTGATATGATAGAAGAAATCGTGGAAGTTTTTATGGATGATTTTTCTGTTTATGGGAAAACTTTCAAAGATTGCTTAGAAAATTTAGACAGAGTTTTGCAAAGATGTGAGGAAAAGCACTTAGTCCTTAATTAAAAAAATGTCATTTCATGGTTAGAGAGGGCATAGTGCTTGGACACTTGGTGTCCGAACATGGGATAGAGGTAGACCGAGTTAAGATAGAAGTAATAGAACAACTACCTCCTCCTACAAATGTCAAAGGGGTATGAAGTTTTCTTGGTCATGCTTCTATCACCATTTTATAAAAGATTTTTCTCATATTGCTAGACCCCTTACAAGTTTGTTAGCCAAGGATGCTCCCATTGAGTTTGATGATGAATGTTTAAATGCTTTTCAAATCCTTAAGAAAGCACTCATCTCTATACCAATCATTCAACCCTTTAATTGGTCGCTGCCTTTTGAAATCATGTGTGATGCTAGTGATTAACCTGTGGGGGTAGTTTTGGGTCAAACAAAAGATAAAAAGCATCTTGCAATTTCTTATGCTAGTAAAACTCTATCAGGACCTCAACTTAATTATGCAACAACTGAAAAAGAGCTCTTGGCTGTTGTTTTTGCTATTGACAAGTTTAGATCTTACTTAGTAGGAGCTAAGGTTATTGTTTACACTAATCATGCTGCTCTTAAATATCTCCTTACAAAGAAAGATGCTAAGCCTTGGCTTATAAGATGAATCCTTTTGCTTCAAGAATTTGATTTAGAAATTAAAGATAAAAAAGGAATAGAAAATTCTATAGCCGATCACTTGTCAAGAATGTAGTTCGAGAATCCACAGGAGCTGCCCATCAACAATTTTCTATGGGACAACATGCTCCTAAAAGTCATAGGATCCAACCCCTGGTATGTGAATATTGTTAATTTTATGGTTGCAGGTTATGTACCACCAGGAGAGAATAAGTGGAAGCTCATCCATGAAAGTCGCCTCCACCTATGGGATGAATCGTACCTCTTCTGAGTTTTCTCCGATGGATTGCTCAAGAGGTGTGTTCCTGCTGAGGAAGCAATCAAGATCATTGAAAGATGCCACTCATCACCATATGGAGGATATTATGGGGCATTCCACACTAATGCTAAGATCTAGCAAAGTAGATTCTTCTAGCCAACCATGTACGATGACACCAAAGAATTCATACGGAGGTGCATCCCATGTCAGAAACATGGGAATGTCAATGCAAGAGATGCCATGCCACTCACCACCAACCTCCAGTTAGAACTCTTTGATGTCTGGGGAATCGACTACATGGGGCCATTTCCAAAATCCTGACAGTGCGAATACATTTTGGTGGCAGTCGACTATGTTTCAAAGTGGGTTGAAGCCTTACCATGTTGAGTTGCATATTCCAATAATGCCAAGAGGATGTTTTTAGAGACCATCTTTCCAAGCTTTGGAATTCCATGCATGGTAATTAGTGACGGAGGTCCTCACTTTATTGATAGAAGGTTCCGACGCTTCTTATCCAACCATGGGGACCGTCATAACATCACGACACCATATCATCCTCAAACTAGTGGACAAGCAAATAAAGAACATTTTGCAGAAAACTATCAATGAGATGGGGACAGCATGGAAAGATAAGTTACATGGAGCACTATGGGCTTACAGAATAGCTTATAAAACACCTCTTGGAATGTCACCATACCAACTTGTCTATTGGAAGACATGTCACTTACCTGTCGAGTTGGAATTCAAAGCTCATTGGGCCACAAAAAGGTGGAACATGGACTTTGAAGCAGCTGGGAAGAAGAGAAAGATGCAACTCTCTGAGCTAGAGAAATGGCGAGAAAAAGCATATCATAATGCAAAACTCTACAAGGAGAGGACAAAGGTGGCATGAAAAAAGATTGAAAAAGAAAGAATTCAAACCAGGTGACAAGGTGTTGCTTTTCAACTCTAGAGTGAAGTTGTTCGGACATGGAAAACTACGAAGCAAATGGAAAGGACTTTACAAGGTAATTAGCACGTTGTCTCATGGAGTAGTCACACTTCAAAATGATGAAGGTATGCTTTCCAAGGTAAATGGAGCATTTAAATTTTTTTCCATGGCACACAATTGACAGAAGAGGAATTAGATATAATTAACTTCATAGAATTTAAATAACATTTTCAATTTAGCTCTTCTTCTTTACTCTGTGAAAAAACCTTTAAAAACCATATTTACCTGCTAAAGTATTGCCAGGTCCTCCTATTATTTTGTTGGTGCTTGTCTTCACATGTTGTTTATGCAAGGTAACAAAATTCAAGTGTGGGGGAAGCAAACCTCCAGAACACAGCATCAATAAATGATGAAGGAACCATGACAACAACTAGCTTGGGGGAGAGGCACCCCCATATATCCAGCTAAGTATTTCTCTTCCTTTATTTTATTATATTTGGTTTGCTTTATAAAAAACAAAAAACAAAAAAAAGTTATAGTTATTCATATTAATAATGAGTAGAGTGTGTCTAGTTTACTTTAATTTCTTTTAAAAGCTAAATAAATAATAAGGACTCTGAGGACAATCTCCTAAAATGGAAATGATGAATAGTTATTCTGTCGTAATTCCTTTCAAGTATCTAGTTTTTAGTCTTGAATTCTCCCAAGTTTTGGATAAGACTGTTTTGATATAAGAATTTACTCTAAACTTGAAACTCATGGGTAGCGTATGCTTGATCTAAATCTAGGTAATTGACGGATATGATATGAGAAGGTCTGAGTTGTTATTTATCTTGTTCCAAGTGATACTAAAGTCCTAGAGATTTCTTTTGAAAAACATGAAAATGCTACATGATGAGTTCCTGTATGACAAAGCTTGAATTCCTACTAGAGCCAAATATGATATTTAGATTAGGAAAAACTTCTACATATATGCTGCTTATTTTGCATTGAGTTTAGTCAAGCTTTGTTGACCCTTATGAGAGTTTTATCATGCTCTTAAAATCAATATCGTGTACACACCACCCGAATATGCACTACTCCTACACTGGGGGTAGGCACAAAAACATGCCTTTCATCTAGATCCACCCTAAAATGTTCTACTCCTACACTAGGGTGAACACAAAAACATACTTGATAGGTTATCCACCAAATAAATGCTCCAAGTTCTTGTTGATATCTCTCTCAAAGCTTTATTGCAGAAAAGAGACATGGGGCTATGCAAAAGTTATTCATAAAAAAGAAAAAATGTTAAAAAATGGACAAGTGTCCTAGATATTGAAAACAATGGGTACTAAGATGCCTGTCTAAAAAAGATGAATAAGATAGCCCTTGTTCTCTAGCAAATGTTTTTAAGTTTCAAAAGAGACATAAGTTTTCAAGGAGCATAGTAGAATTAGGTTAGCCACCATATATCCACACACATGTACATCTTGATTTGATTGTATGACTCAACTCTCTTTGGATCTATTGTTTGACTTTACAATATATGCAATACAAGTATGCTCTAGCTTTCTCCTTACCTATGAACTCCACATAAAGCCTTAGTGGTAGGAAGAGAAAGGCATAACATCATTATTGCCTTGGTGAGGATCCACAAATACCACATATATTGAGAGACTTGAGAGTGTCATACAATGAAATCTCTGAGTTTTATTTTGAAAACTTATAAAAACTCTAGAACAATGGTGGAACAAAGAACTTGAGACATAGTGCTTGACTTGATCATTCTGTCTTTCAATTGCTCAAGACCCAAGTGAAGGCTAAGAAGCCCCATGGTTGAAGGTAATATGGGTAAGTTTGAAAATCATATTGGTTTAGTCTAATCCGGATGAGAATTCTTGATTGAACATATGTGTACTTTTGAGGAGTGAAAGCATTGTAGCAACTCCTGATCCATTACTGAGTTTGGCTTTGCTCAGGGACTAGCAAAGGTTAAGTGTGGGGGAGCTTGTTGACGGTCGTTAACATCAATCATAAACCGTCAATATAACTTGTATAAATGCATAAAAAGGATCGCCAACATAGGTTTAGGGGATTAAACTAACACATTCCATGAGTTTTGGTGAATCTGTGTTTTCAGTAGGGTTTATCTAGAAAACCAACAAGGAGGAACTATTCGTCAAAGCAAATCATGTTTATCCGCAGCGAAACCGATGTGGGAAGACTCTAGAAGACTCTAGAAGGTGAACCACCAAAGCAGAGGGTAGGTGGCTACCATGTGGGGCTGGTCAGCCCCACTTGTAGGCCGCCTAGACCCCTGTGCCCACCTGTCAGTCCCTCCTTCCAATGTTGGTTCTTCATCGCCTCCTAGATTGCATATACGCCATTCTTTCAAGTTAGTTTGATCTGAGGGTCCAGAATTGACGCTTTGGCCTATATATACCAGCCCCTGCCCCTCTCCCTAGATCCATCCTAAAACCCTAATTCATATCCTCCTTGTCAGGATCAGAGCTAGCTCTTAAGGGAAGATTAGTCCTCCATAGGATCTAGTCTTGCAATAGAATTAGTGAGCTAGAGAGTGAGGGAAGAGTTTAGAGGGAGTACTGGCCTATCGGTGCTACCTCTATGGCTTGTACTTTGGTGGATCTAGGCTTCTCTAAGTCTACATCTGAGATACCTCTGGTAATTGATTTCTATTTAAAGTAAGTTTTGTGCTCTTTTGTTCACGGGTTCACAGTTCTTTTGAGTGCTCTAGTTCTTGCTAGCTGGATTAGAGTAGTAATCGTTAGCATAAGCGTGGTGCTTAGGCTATCAGCTGCCTATGTTTGCTCCCTACTTTCTAGTTGTGTGGTAGCAGTGAGAGGTGATAGCCCCATCTATCCTTTATAGTCCACATCGAAGTGAGCAGGTTCTTAAATTAGTAGGACCGTAGTCGTGTCGGTAGAGTTATCTATTAGCGGTGCTTTACCGTTTAAGTGGCATCCCAAAGTGAACATTATAACCATAAGACTTGCTTTGTATAGGGTCATAACCATAGGAATCCTCTCTACTCATACCTTAAACTTTGATTGTTATCCCTAGACAAACTTGTTTGACAACACACACACGTTTCCCTATGGATATGATACTCGATAATACTCTGGGTGAAAACTACTTCGATACCCATGCACTTGCGGATTTTGTCTCTGTATGCCTCCATAGGTGTCAACAATTAGCTCTAATGGTTGCTTGGTGGTCATGATGCTCTTTGGTGGGTCAGGTACACCAACTTGCTTTTTGGCTTGACAAGCGCTACAAATCCTATTTTTCTCAAAGTGAACATTGGTTAGTCCAAGGATATGTTCATCTTTTAGAAGTTTGGCCAAGTTCCTCATCCCAACATGAGCTAGTTGGTGATGCCAAAGCCAACTCATGCTAGATTTTGCTACTAAACAAGTCTTAAGCTTAGCTTTACTTTTGTTGAAATCAACTAGGTAAAGCTTATTCTTTAATCGACCCATAAAGACAATAGAGGAATCCTCCCTTCTAAAGACTTCCACACCCTTATCTGTAAAGAGACAATTGTAGTTCATCTCACACAATTGAGAAACGGACAACAAATTATAACTCAATGAATCAACATGTAAAACATTTGTAATTGAATGCTCAAGGGTTATAGCAACTTTACCGAGACCAATCACATCCCCCTTTGAATTGTCTCCAAAGATAATATTTTCATTTGAGTTTGTCATCGGGGAAGATGATGAGAACATACTCCTTTCTCCGGTCATATGATTTGTACATCCACTATCAAGCACCCAACTTGATCCACCGGAGGAGTATGCCTGCAAAACAAGTTTAGTTGCTAGATTTAGGTCCCCAACTAGACTTGGGGCCTTTCATGTTAGTCATAAGAAATTTAGGAATCCAAATAGAAGTATTCCTATATATGTTGGTTTTCTTTCCAACATATTTGGCAACCACTTTTCCACTGTTGTTGTTCTTCAAAACAAAGCATGAAGTCAAGCTTTGTCGAGGTGCATGGGCCTTTGGTTGATAAGCATATTTGTTCATAGTGCCCCACACTAATTCCTTTGGATTCTGCTGAACCTTTTTCTGTTGGAACACATTTTTCTTGGGCTAAGTCTGATCAGGAACAGAATTGGTAGCCTTCCCATTTTTGCAGAGCATGGCACTACCGCCCATCATAGCGGCACTGCCGCTGCGCGGCACTATCGTGGTCTGTGCAGGCTGCTCTACACCAATTCTGCCCTTCCTCTCAAACTACACACACTCATAGCCATTCACTATCCTTCTTCCATTTGTCTTGGCTCCTTTTGTGTGGCTGAGCCCATGCTTGATTGAGGGATGCCTTCCTTGCCTGAATTGTGGCCCTTTTGATTCATCCTTCTTCTTGTCATTAGATTAGGCCTTACCCATCCACCCTTTTTCAATTATTTCATCGAGCCTAGCAATCTCCTTTTTCATAGCCTCCATGTTTGCAAGGTTAGTGGAATAGGCATTCAAATCAAGATTATAACATTTTCACAACCATGACTAGTGGAGGGAGTTGAGGCTTCCTTTGCCTTAGAGGGATATGAGTTGCTATACCAAAGAATGCCATATTGCAGCTCAAGTTCTTTGTGCTTTTCATCCAAGTCACAATACTTTTTTCTTGAATGCATTATTTGCTTTCTTTGTGATAGCATGGTCCTCTTGCTCTTTGGCCAAAGCCTTGCGCAAGGATTCTACCTCACTTCTCTCTAATGCAAGAGCTTTCTTGCTAGCAATGTAGAGATCCTCTTGTTGGATAAGAGTTTCCTCTCTAGATTCTAGCTCGGCTTGGACACTCTCTAACTCCTCCATTAGTTTAGTGATGAACAATTTAGTCTTTCTATCTAAATTTTTAGTTATCATGTTTATTTCTTCATCACTAGAGCTATCACTAATATCATTACTAGAGATATCACTAGGAGGTGGAGGAGATTTGACCTTGGATTTGGATTTTACCTCTCACCCTTTGCCATAAGACAAATATGAGGGGAGTATTAGTCATCATCATCGGACATGTTGTTGAAGAGCCTTGGTGTAGAGGATGGCTTGTGGATAGCTACGGTTGCAATCTTCTCATCCTCATCACTTGAGCTCTCTCTAATTGAGTCCCATTCATTCCTAATGTGAGTCTCTCCCATGTACTTCTTGCTCTTCCTATGGTCGGTTTGTCCTCTTTCTTATCCTTCTTGTATTTGTTGTCCTTGATCTCATATAGACATTTGGCAATAAAGTGATTAGTGCTACCACAATTATAGCATGCCCTCTTCTTCTTGTTGGGAAACTTTCTCTTCCCTACCTTGTAGCCTTGCTTCTTTAGCCTCTTTTGAAACCGAGCCACATCATCAACCTTCTCATATTGATCATTATCATCTTTACTCTCATTTGAGGATGAGGTGGTCTCTACTCTTTCTTGGACTTGCTTGATTACTTTGGGCTTGCTAGTTGAAGTTTGCTTGTTGATGTTGGACTTGCTTGTAGAGCCTTGCTTTCTTGATTTGTTGACCTTGAGACCTACATCATTGACCTTGATGCCTTCTAGCTTTGCTTGCAACTCTCCAAGCTTCTTCCTCTCATTTGCTTCTTCTCTTTGCATGTCAAAAGTCAAGATCCTCCCAAGTACATCATTTGGTGTGAAGTACTCAAACTTCTTCTTGTCTCTAATTAGAGTCACTATGGTCTCATTTCTAGGTGAATAAGCCTCCAATATAATCTTGACAACTTTGTGATCATCTAGATCATCACGACCATAGCTTCTACTCTTGCCCACCATTGTCATCAACCTATCAAACATCTCTTGTGACCCTTCTCTATCTAAGATTAGAAACCGGTTGAGCTTTAACATCAACAAATCAATTCTTGCCCTTCTCACTTTGTCAACCCCTTCATGTGCAAGGTGCAAAGTGTCCCATATTTGCTTGGCAACATCAACCCCAATCACTCAATTGTACTCATCAC
Source organism: Miscanthus floridulus (assembly GCF_019320115.1). Taxonomy (NCBI): domain Eukaryota; kingdom Viridiplantae; phylum Streptophyta; class Magnoliopsida; order Poales; family Poaceae; genus Miscanthus; species Miscanthus floridulus. The sequence goes on along the minus strand of NC_089596.1, from coordinate 73,428,123 downwards.
CATCCAAAGCACTAAGCAACACACTTGTGGCTTGACCATCGAGGTGAATGATTCTCATTTCTTTTAGTGTTGGGTTCTTAGGATCAACCGGTGGCTTAAATCCATTGCACACAATCTCCCAAATGCTAGGGTGAAGACTTATAAGATAGGCTACCATCAAGTGCTTCCACTTGGCAAAGTTAGTTCCATCGAAATGAGGTAACTTGTCCACGGGTACATTGATGAAAGACCTCTGATCATGGTTAGTCAAAGCCATAGAAGAATAGTTAATGGATATGGCGGCATATTTGTTGTTGTCAACTTTGCCCTTTCCCTTCTTCTCCTTTTTGCCCCCTTGGACACCTGGTAGGACTTATCATCATCTCCATCTTCAGAACTACTTGATATATCACTTGATGATGCATTGATTGTCTTTACTTCTTCTTCCTTCTTCCTAGCTTCTCTTCTTTTTCTTCTTGCTTCTCTCTTGAGCTTTCTTTCTTCCTTTCTTTGCTTCTTGTCTTCAAGTCTTTGCCGCTCCTTCTTCTTCTTCTTCTTCTTCTTCTTCTTCTTCTCTTTCTTCTCCTTTTTCTTTTCTTACTTCCTTTCTTCTTCTTTCTTCATCATTGAGAGCTCTTTCGTCATCGGTGGCCTCAAGATGTGGGAGAGTGGTGTTGCTCATTGTGGACATGCTGAGCTCGCTGCTGTCAGTGTCGTGCAGCTCAACTCGCTTTAGATCAACATCCACCAGCTTCATGCCACTAATATCTCCTCTAGGCTCCATACCTCACGCAGTGAAGCGCACACGAGGTAACCTGCTCTGATACCACTTGTAGGATCTCTGGTTAGCCTAGAGGGGGTGAATAGGCCTGTTAAAACAAAACTCAAGCAGATGTCCAATTCCACCCATGGCACTGCCGCTCAGAGACCATGGTACTACCGCTTTGTGGCACTGCCGAGCTACAACAGTGACACTGCCGCACCTATAGACAACTTCGAGCTATAATTCCAAAACTATGAATGGAAACTTGTGACCAAGAGTTTACTGAGGTTCCTGTAGGTGTATATGACACAAATCGGGAGCTAGAAGTGGTAGAAACACCACACACACGTAGATCAGCCTCAAACCCTAGAAATCAACTTCAACAATAATTTGAAATGCAAGTGAAGTAAACCAAGCATAAGGTGACACAAAGATTTATCTCATGGTTTAGCTCACCACCAAGGCTTGTCTAAGTCCACGTTGTTGAGGTTGCCACTAAAGCTAGGGCTTTGCAACCCTTTCTCGTTCTCAAGTCAAGAGGGTTAACTCTTAAGATGAGGAGTGAGTTTACTGGCTGCAAGAGGTGGTTACAAACCTCCCAGGGCTGCCACACAAGTTGACAAGCTCCACGGGTGACGCTCTAGCCGGCTAGGAGCCAAATTGTATGAGTAACAAACACAACCGCCGGCCAAAACATGAACCAAGTGCTCTTTAGGCTTTAGGAATCAGTGGATCCGCTCTCCAATTGAGTTGGACACCTTTTTCTCTCAAGGATTGATGGAGAAACCAAAGAAGAAGCTTGGGAGCTCAAGGTCACCAATGGAGGAGAGAGAGATGAGCACTTTTTTTGTTCTTGGGTGAACTGAACGGTTTAGTGGGTGAAGAGAGAGACGAGCTGTCGTCGTCGCCTCACGAGACAACGACCTCGCCCTGGATGTTGAGCGTGAGTTTTTTTTAGTTGCAAAAGTCATGAGACATAGACGACTCACACCAACATGTTGTACGTGCCCTTAGTAGCAGAGATTGACATTTAGAGGTTTTTCATGTTGGTCGACTTTAGAGTGATGATCTCCAGAAGTGTCCAAAATCATCAAAAATATATTTAGAACACAGGAATTTCACATTTTAAAATAAAAAACTAACAAAAGTTGAAGCTCTAGAAAAGTTAGATCAAAAGAAAAAACATTAGAATATGAAAAGATTGAAGAAGACAGGTGAGACTGATTAGGACACCACACGCCATCAACATAGTTGCGGATGATACGGTGAATGTGATTAGCAACTCGGACACCGTGTTTCGAAATAAAAAACGACACCCAAGTGAGGACGAGCTTCTCATCATGGTCAGCGAATTGAAGTAAGGGGGAAAAAGAGCTAGAAGAATTAAAAATAAACTCAAGCCATCCGGCAAGAGTTCCAACTTCCAATGCTGCGACATGGCAGCTAAAATAAATCTATTTTCAATCTAATTTCAAAAATATCAAATACTGTACTCCCTCCATTCTGAAATATAGTGCATTCTGTCATTTTAATTTATCCTCAAATATAGTGCATCCAATGAACAAGAAAATAATGTTTACTTAAATAAAATATGTGATTATTTTGTAATTCATATACTTGTCATATTTTGTATAAGGAGACTAAGCGTTCACCTTTAATCATGCAAAGAATCAGATTTCAATACATTAGGAAAGTAAGTGAGGGATACATGCGTCTATTGCACTCTCCCTTATTTTGTCTTAAAATGGTCAAAATGTGTCGACACGGAAATTTCGTCCCGTGCTGAGGGCACACGAGCAAGCCGGAAGGGTCTGCTCGATGGAGCTGGAGATCTGCCTAGCTTCAGCGCAAGGATGGTCGATCATGCGCACTCCTCCCGAGACGTGCCAGTCAATTTAATCGTGTAATTAACAAGGAGAGAAAGCTAATCAGTAATTTAAGACGAAACATGTCGATGTTGCCAGACAGTCCCGAATATACGGCTCTGAAAGCCGATATGGAACGAGATCGACTAAATAGTCGATTCTAGCATATTCATAAGAATAAATCAGTTAATGATCATGGAATTATGAGAGGTAAATCGGTTATCGTTCAAGATGAATCTTGTTATTTAGACAAATATTAATCAATGGTAATAGGATGTCAACAGTAATCAATTTATACTAAGCCAATGACTGCAAGTAACTGAATCTCTTTTTGTATAAAAGAAGCAGCTCATCATCATTTAATAATTTAATAAAGATAAATCTAATGAACATATTAGATCTCGTCTATCGCTATGACCAGTGGGGCATGAGGCAGAATCATGCAGACCGTAGAAATAACAATAGATTTGATGACCCTAACTTATTACTAATATCAGTGGGGCATAAGGCAGAATCATACATGCCATAATACAATAATAAGATCATGGACCTAACACATCTTTCAACCTATCTTTACTTCAAAGGTCTCGTGACATGAACTACGTATGTGAAAGCACTCGATATTGGCTAAAACAGCCGATTCAGGCATAGCGCATAGGCGCACAGCTAAGGTCATGCTCTGTCAGGAACAGATCTACCAAATAACGATCCTCACTCTACAATGCTAACAGTGGGGTGTGAGGCAGAATCACACAGGCCGTGATAACGGGCCATGGAACAGTTTTTGCTAGCTAATATATATATTCAAGACAAAACATGCCTTAACCGCACACTATGCATGATCAAGATTGACATAAAACAGCTGATAAAACATAACTCATCATTTAAGATGTAGATTAGATCAGTTTAGATTAACAAACGATGTGTTAAACAGGATATAACGCCGATCTAGATCAATGCCAATCGAACAAAGCGATATTGATGTAATTAAATAAACAATGAAAGCAATAAGCAATATTGGTGACTTAATGAATCTATCCGAAGGACATCGCCCTTAGATAGAGCTGACAACTTGACCTTAATCTAGTTCGAGCAGTGGAGGTCGACTGGATCGATGCAGCCGTACTTGAACTAAACAAGAGTCGATAACTAGCTTATACCAGAGTCGCAGTGGAAGTCGACTGAATCAATGTAGTCCGTACGAACAGAAGTATAAGCCATGACGGTACTTATAGACAAGTCAGATGTCGGCCGAACCGATGCAGCCCTGCTCGCTGAAGAACTCGCCAAGATCTACTCTACTCCTACTCCTAAGGGGTGGCCGAAGCCGAAAAATGTAAGTAACTTGTATTGGATTGATTGTGTGTTTTATAATAGCCGGGGTCCAATATTTATACCTGAAACCTATGCATGAATCCTGCTTAAGCATGACTTATTACAATTTTTTGGTCTAAGAGAAAACATTCCTAATTTAAGATAACTTAGACTCTAATCTTTCTCTTTTTTTAGAGTCCAACATGATTTCCCGGGCGTCGCTCGTAGCTTTTGTCGTTATCTGCTGACGCTATTTGAAGAAAGTCGATTCTAGTGCTACATTCAAACCAGTAGATACCAATCTTCATGCAATCGATTCTCTGACGACATGATCTTGGGAGCTTTCGAGTCCCTACAATTCTTCTTCCAAATTTTAGTGTAAACAAAATGCACTATATTTGAGGATGAAGAGAGTAGTTATCCGGCATGTTCGTTGGTTGGTTTCTGGGCTGATAAGCCTGGCTGGTGCTGGTTTATTGTGAGAGAAAAACACTGTTGACTGGCTGATAAGTCCTGGCTAGAACCAATAAACGAACAGGCTGATCATATCATGATATGCTTTGTGCCTCCAAAAAAACTATTCCTTAATTACAAAGGAAAGTGCAGGGTCCTCAAGACACCGTGCACTTGGATCATAACACTTCACTTCTAAGAAATCGCTCATAGCAGCCCCAACGCTACAGGCTGCTGTTAGCCCCAGCCTCCACATCGGCACAAGGACTCCATGTCACATACATTGGTGGACATATCTAGGCACAAAGCCCGAGCCCGTGAGCCCGTCACGGAGCCCGCTATTTAGGCCCGGCCCTAGCCCGGCCCAGCCCAAAGGTCAATGGGCCTGGGCTGGCATGGCACGGGGGTGCAGGCCATGCTTGGGCCACACCCTAGGCCCACAGGCCGGCACGGCACGACCCGCAAAATAACGGCAGGCCCGTAGCGGCCCAACGGCAAGCAGGTCGCCGGCCGCCGGCCCAAGAACTCCCCCTCCTCCCCATATATAAACCGCGACCCCCCGGCCCCATCCCCACCCTAACCCTAACCCCATTTCCCTCCCAACCGCCGCCGCACTCGACATCCGCTCGGTCGCTCGTCGCTCTCGCTCATCGCCACTCGCCTCCTCTCGTCGATCCATCTTCGCCGCCGGTGCGGCCGTCGTCCTTGGATCCGGTGATATCGCCACCGCTCCATCACCTCTCCCTGAGTTCCCTGCTCCCTTAGTCCCTCTCTGTCTTCCTTTTTACTCTTTCTCCTCTGTTTGTCGATGAACATGTGAGTCCACCTCCCCGTCTCTCTTCCGCTGTCGCTCGCCGTCCTTCTTAATCCCGTCTTGTCCTTGTGTGGCCCTCGTCTTCTCTGGCGCCGAGCTCCGGTTGCGCAGGCAAGTCCATCCCCATTCGTAACCCTAACCCTAGCCCCTAGATCTATACGTTTCTTAGTGTTTTGATTCTGTTTTTGGGATCATTTTCTCATCCTTTTTTTCTTTTCGTGTTCTTTTTCTTTGCAGGTCTGCTGCCGATGCCTCGTCGTCAACTAGCCTTGGCGTAGACGGACGACGGGCAATGGCACCGCGGCCAAGCCGTAGCCGCGCACCGTTGAGGAACAGTGCTGGAGTTCAGCCATCCGCGGTCGAGGGCCCCATGGCGTGTGACCTGTAGGGCGACGATGACTTGGTCGCAGCTAGGCTGTCCCTAGAGCATGACGACGACGGCCGTGACCCCTTTGCGATGTTTGATGATGCCACCCGTGGGACATAGCTGGCGATCAACATCGATGCCGTCGATGCAGGGGCAATGGGGATAGGGACGGTGGACTCCAACACCCACTCCAACAGCACTAGTGTTAATGGTAATGCTGATGGTAATGGTACTCGTACTCCTTCCTCTGGTGCTGTTTCTAGACTTGGTAAGCGCAAGTCTAAGTGCTGGGGTGACTTTGAGGAGGTTTATGAGAAGATTAATCGTGTCGATGTGCGTGTTAGAGCTATATGTAAGATGTGTAGAACTGTGCTGAGTGCTAGATCTACTGCTGGTACTGGTCACATTCTTAGGCACCAAAAATCTTGCAAACAGAAACTTGATAATGCTTCTAGGGTTCAGTCTTGACTAGCTTTTAATGTTGATGGGTCTTTGCATAATTGGAACTATGATCCTGTTGTTGCTAGAACTAAACTATGTAGATTGATTGCTAGGCTTGATCTTCCTCTTGGTTTTGGTGACACTGATGCATTTGAGGAATATATTAAAAATTCTCATAACCCAAGATTTGTTAGATCATCTAGAAGAACCACCACTAGAGATCTGGATAAGTTATTTGCTGAACATCGTGCTATGATTAGGAACTGTGTGCATGCTTCTGCATCTGTTGCTTTGACTTCTGACATATGGTCTGGTAATGCTAAAGAGGATTACATATCTGTTGTTGCTCACTATGTGAATGCTGATTGGGAATTGCAAAAGAAGATTGTTGGTCTTAGGTTGATTCAAGTTAAGCATTCTAGTGAAAACATTTCTGCTTCCATTGCATCTGTTGTTGAGGAGTATGGCTTGGTTGATAAAATCTTTTCTATCACTTTAGATAATGCATCTTCTAATGCTAAGGCTATGGAAACTTTGACACCCATGTTTGCTAGTTATCTTGGTTGTGATCCTGCACCTGATGATCCTGCACCTGGTTACAGTCTTGTGCATCAACGCTGTGCTTGTCACATTATTAATCTGATAGTCAAATCTGGACTAAAAAGAATCAAACCTTATATAGAGGATTTTAGAACTGCAATTAATTTCTTGAACTCCTCTAATCAAAGAATTGCTATGTTTAGAAACTACTGTGAAGCTAAAGGTATGAGACCTAGAAAATTTGGCTTAGACATAGATGTTAGATGGAATGCTACTTATCTCATGCTAAAACACTTGGTTCCTTACAGTGAAGTATTTTCTGTGTTCATAAATTCAAATTATGGTTCTGCACTGTTGTCTCCAGCCCATTGGCATGTGGCTGGGAAAATATTGGAGTTCCTGGAAGTATTTTATGACTCTACTGTTACACTGTCTGGTGTTTATTATCCTACCAGTCCTTTTGTGCTGCACCATGTTCTGGAGATTGCAACCCATTTAAGGATGTCAATGGGTAAATCCCCATCGGGTATGGCCACCCCAGACCCATCCCCACCATAAAAATTTGGTACCGCCAGAATACCCATACCCGCCATGGGTGGGGAATTTTCCCTAGACCCATACCCGACTGGGTAAATCATACCCGGTGGGTCACCCGTACCCGCTAATAATTTATTCACGCACATAAAAATCAACAATTCAACGGCCGACCGGCCCACCCTACCTATCACGGCTAGTACTCATTTTTTCAATTTGATGACATAATAAGAATGAATGTTAATAAAAAAAGATATGCTATAAAAAATTATCAAACATAACAGGTATGGCAGGACATGGGAAACAAGCAAAATCTATCAATTTGTTCTATTTGAACTGCTTACATATGGCAATAGGGGAATTGGTAATTGCACAACACGGCAGTACAACTGAGGAGCTAGGATAGCTATGTCACTAAAAATAGGAAAAAATAAAGTTATTTTAGCGGTATACTAACTGAATGCAATGCTGTATTGCCTATATGCATGCATCGTCATGATGTCCATAGTAAAATGTTTCTGTATGTCAAGATGAAATAAAAAATTTAGGCATGCCAATAAACAAAACCTGAAAGTAAAGACATGGTGAAATGGTGGGTTTGACAGACATGGCAGGATATGTTTTGGTTCATTTAAACTAGAAGAAGCATATAGTCAGAATAAATACAATCTGGCACTAGCACTATTGTTCTTGGGTTTACTTACATCAGTGGCTGCAGCAACTTGCGGCTAGCACTAGGAGGCCGAGTATTAGTTACTGCACCACCTCCACCCAAAGATGTGGTTGCAGAAGAGGAGTGGCGGCCGAAAGGAGCAGCAGCACGTTCCCAAGATGAAGCCAGAGAAAGAGGGGTCAGCCATCCTTTTGCTTCGTCTTCTCCACGGCCGCAGTAACCCCGGTCCTTTTCTTCTCCTTGGTGGTGGTGTTCTTGGACTTGGATGTATGAGCGGCGCCGTTCCTGTTCTTGGGCTTGGATGCAAGAGTACTAGCGGTGCCAGCGCCGTTCTTCGGATCTGCTGCAGGAGCATCGGCGGTGACTTCAACTTGGACCTTCGGATCTTGCAGCTTCAGAGTGTTTACGGTGTCGACAAGCTCGAGATCCGGTGGCTTCCGGTGGTCACCACCCTCCAGGACCTCCATGAAATCCCTTGACGCCGGAGTGAAGGAGTTGGTTAGTGTAGGGGAAAGAGGCAAAGGAGCGCGGCGCGAAGTACGGAGGGCCAAGCGCCTCTGCAGTGCTGCGCTTGCAAGTGCAAAGAATATGATATGAAGGGGATTAGGGGAAGAGGAACAGTGCAATCACCATTCTTGCTTGAGTTGCTCTATCGCCGGCATGGCGTGGCGAGTTCCTGGAGCTTCGATGTGATGTGAATACGTGAGACGCCGAGATGAGGTCACGAGGGGCGGGCGGGCGGCGTAGTTTTTTTTTCGGCGGTGGCGGCATTTTTTTTTGGCAAGTGGTGATTGCGGTGCTAGGCTGCCAGTGCTGAGATGAGGTAACGACGTGCTTTACTCACGCGCCTATTTTTCGACGGCGGGAGGCCCGGTGTCGAGCCTCCCTCGAGCGGTCGAGGGCTCCAGTGGCCAAGTCGCCAAGCGGGACCGGCGGGTGAACCTAGGGTTTTACATGGGCTGGTGGGCTTATTTAGTTTTTGGCCGGGTATTTTTCACCCATGGGTAAATGGGTATGGGGATTGCTGGAACATACTTATACCCACGTACCTAATGGGTGAAGGGTTTGGTCCATTTATGTACCCATGGGTAATGTGTTTAGTCCATATTTAGACCCTAATGGAGTAAATACCCATCGGGTATCAGGTCGCGGATCCCCATTGCCATCTTTAAACCCATTTGCATGCATGTGAAAGGGATGTTAATTTTAGACCCTTTGTGTACCCTATGCAGCATAAATTTCTTAAGTATTGGAAGGACATTCCTCTCTTATACTCATTTGCATTCATTCTTGACCCTAGAGCTAAGCTCAGAGGTATGCAAAGGGTCCTCCATTTACTTACTGAATATACTGGTACTGATTACACTATTTACTATGCTGATTTGAAAACTGAGTTACATAAAATGTTTGAGAAATATTTGAGAAAGTTTGGTGCAACCAGGTCACAAAGGGTTGCTGGTCCTACCCCACCCACTGGTAAGAGAAAACAGGCTTGGGGGTAATTTTTGGAGGATCAGGTCTGCCTGGTCCTTCCAGTGGCACTGCCTGTTCTTCTTCTCACTCTACTGCTTCTGAACTTTCAAGCTATTTGGACAGCGACTGCATAACTGCTTATGAGGATGGTTTTGACATTCTTCTGTGGTGGAAGGACCACAAACTAACCTATCCCATCCTGGCTATTATAGCCAGAGATATCATGTCAGTTTCTGTTTCCACTTGTTCTTCAGAGTCTTGTTTCAGCTTAGCAGGGAGGATCCTAGAAGAACGGCGTCGGAGCTTGAAACCAGAACATATTGAGATGCTGACCTTGTTGAAGGACTGGGAGCTAGGAGAGAAGAGGGAACAACATGAAGCTGCTGATACTAAGGAAATTGAAGATGCATTTGAGAATCTGTTCCTGGATGAACCAGAAGGTGAAGATGATGCATCTGGTGGCTGAGAGTGGCATTGGTTGGCTGGGAGTGTTGGAGTACTTTTGTGTGAGTTGAGAATGGATGTGTCCCTCACTCACTTGCTTAGTTTTCATTCGAATATTTGAACAATGGTCTGTAATAACTATGTAAGATTAAGACATTTGGAGCTGGCTGCATTCTTTTTTCCTGCCTAGGGTTTCTCACAAGGGTGAGTTTTACCTAGGTAGGTTTTTAATGAGGCAGCATTGCACAAAACAGCTCTTTTTGATATTTAAATCTGTTATCTTCATCTTGCTATTGCTGCTGTTTATTGCCTAAGTGTCCTAAATGGCTAAGTGTGAAAAAATTGTGTTGATCAAAATTCATACTTATGTATTCATGGTTGAAAAAAATGGATTGAGATGTTTATTTGGAGGTGTTTTAGATTTAACGGGTTGTGGGCTGGCAAGGCCTGCTATTTTTGCCGTGCCTCACGGGCCAGCACGGCACGAAAAATGGCCCACAGACCCGTGCCTGGGCCGAAGGCCAGGCCAGCAGGCCGATGAGGCACGGCCCGCAGGGCACGGCATGCCTCCTTGGCCCGATAGCCATCGTGCCGTGCCGGCCCGTGACCGTGCCGGGCTAGGCCGGGCCGGCCCGATGCCCAGATATATTGGTGGTTTCGCAGGGGTTTGTATGAGCCTGCAGAAGCAGCAGTTGCTTCTCCTGACAAAAGTGCGAGGCACCAACTGAATTCTCGTTGTGTGCAAAGTAACAGCAGCCTCATCACGCACTTCCACGGTTTGTGAGCAAGGCCAGTAATAAAAAGTCTGACAAAAGCTTAATCTACTTTTTACAAAGAACATCATCTTGTATTGAGAGATTTGTAGTCTCAATTGATGGCTGTCTACATGGAGCTTATGGCGGCGATCAATGCATTTGCAAACAATACCAGCCGAGCCATGGCCAAACTAAACAAGGCGCTGATTGTGCTGCTGGCCAAGAAGGTGGGCGCTAATTGCCCGGCTGACTTCCGCCCAATCACCATGGTGCACAGCTTTGCAAAACTCATATCCAAGATACTGGCATTAAGGTTGGCGCCAAAAATGAATGAGCTGGTAGCAAGAAACCAGAATGCCTTCATAAGAGATCGATCCATACATGACAATTATAAGTACATCCAGAGGGCTACGGTTTTGATGAAGAGGAAAACTCCTATGCTACTGCTAAAGCTGGATATTTCCAAAGCTTTCGACACACTGTCTTGGCCATTCCTGTTGGAATTGTTACAGAGGCATGGGGCTTTGGGCCTAAGTGGCGGCGATGGATCTCAACACTGATGGGCACGGCATCTTCCAGGATCATCCTGAATGGTCAGCAGGGGACATCGATCAGGCATCTCAGAGGCGTGCGGCAAAGGGATTCTCTGTCTCCTCTATTGTTCATCATTTTAATGGACGTCCTACATCGCCTCTTTCTCAAAGCATCCCATGACGGTGTCCTATGCAAGATGGAGCCATCGGAAATAAGGTACCAGTGCAGCCTCTATGCCGATGATGTCATTCTATTCATCAGGCCAACTGTGCAAGAAGCGATGGCCGTAAAGGAGATACTGGAGGTTTTCGGGCAGGTGTCTGGGCTCAAAACGAACCTGGCCAAATGCTCAGTGACTCCTATCTTTGGCCGGGAGGAAGCTATTGACGAGATCGTGGCTATTCTTGGATGCCAAGTGCAGGAATTCCCCATCAAGTACCTCGGTCTACCACTCAGTACCAGAGCTATACCCAAGCACAGCACTACCAATCTATGGTTGAAGCGGTCGCTACGAAACTGACACCATGCCACGGCTCTCTTATGGCACGCAGTGGAAGGCTTGTATGGATTAAATCTGTTCTGCGATCAGTACCGATCTATGCTATGATGGTTGAGAACCTGCCAGGCTGGGCAAGAAAGGAAATCGACTCCATCTGCCAGAAATTCTTCTAGGTGGGATCAGAGTCTTCAGTACAGGGCAAGTGCATGGTTCCTTGGCCCACAGTGTGCAAGCCGACGCAACTAGGCGGATTGGGGATCAGCGATCTCAAGCTGCAAGGATTCGCATTACAAACAAGATGGCTGTGGCAGCAAAAAATAGACCAAGACAGAGCTTGGAGCCAATTGCCGATAAAAACGGCCCCAGAAGTTCAGGCTTTCTTCAGAGCTTCGACATTCACAACGATCGGGGACGGTAAACAGGCACTGTTCTGGGAGGATAGATGGATCAATGGCGAGACAGCCATGGAGATTGCACCATGCTTGTACCATCTGGTCCCCAGCAGAATTCGACAGAGGCAATCAGTGCGGGAAGGTCTGACTAATAGGAATTGGGTCCGAGGGATCCCACGTGGACTGTCAGTGCAGGCGCTGATCGAATACTTACACCTGTGGGACGCGGTGAGCAGCGTTCAGCTGATAGAACAACCAGACCGGACGATATGGAGGTGGACGAACGACGGGGTCTACACCGCAAAATCAGCCTACAACATGTTACACATAGCTTCGACGCCGTTCCTCGGACACAAACTGATTTGGAAAACTTGGGCTCCTCTACGAGTCAAGATCTTCCTTTGGCTTGCATTCAAACGAAGACACTGGACAAATGATGGAAGGATGCGGCATGGACTTGAAGCAAGAGAGGAATGCTTCCTCTGTGATCAAGGCAGAGAGACGATCGATCACTTGCTTGCCAATTGCCCGTTCACCAGGGAGCTCTGGTTCCACATCCTTCAGGCTCTTGGAAAACAACTCCCTTCCACCGCACAAACAACAATCCGATGGTGGAGAAGGCTACGTTCACTGTGTACTGGTGGCCAGCGATCCGGTATGGACACTCTGTACGCCTTAGAGCATCTCCAAGTTTCCTACCTTTTTTTTTTCTCTTAAAAACTTGTAGTCCTAAAAAGATTTGGGAAGAAAAAAAGAAGATCATCTCCAAAAGTTTCTAATAAATGATATCTAAAAAAAATCAAATTTAGAGCCACATGAATTATGTTGCGACTTTTTTTCTTTTCCATCACGAGAAACTACAGGGCGCGCGGAACCTGAGACCGCGAGCTCCCTGCCGCTGCCGCCATCGTCCAGCCAACCACGGCAACCACCCAGCCGCCTGCCTGCAAGCGCCGTGGTGAGGACGACTGCCTGCAAGCACCGCGGTGAGGACGTCGTCGTTTCGACCTTTGCTACCGTGGGCAGGTAGTACAGTAGAAGCCAACAATAATACGCTGGGCCGTTGCTTTGATGAACCCCACAGAAATCTTGCTCCATCTGCAAGGCGTTGCATGCTTTTGCTTTTCAGATGGGGTAGAGTCGTTAGAGTGAGTACCTGGATTTTGCGGCCGAGCTGGATGGGCGTGGCCCGCGCCTGGACAAGGTCGCCGAGGCGCGCGGGGCCGATGTGGTTGATGGACAGCTGCACCCCGGCCAGCCTCCGGTACCCCGACGCGACGTAGCAGCCGATGCTGGCCGTCGTCTCCGCCATCAGCGCCGACATGCCGCCGTTGAGCCAGTCGAACGGCTGCATCAATCGCCTCCTCGGCGGTGACGCGGGTGAGCTCGAAGCCCAGAGCCTGCAGCGCCCGGTCCACATGGAAGGCCGGCGGCGGCGGTGGATGAACAGGAGGAGGATTGCCCGCGCCCACGCCGCCGCCCATCGCTGACTCTTGCCTTTGTCCTTGTTCCTGTGTGGAGGCTGGAGGAGGAATGAAAAAACTAGCGTGGCACATACCGACAGACGTATACAACGTCCTCACCACGGCGCTTGAAGGATACGCGCGAGGTTGCGGCGCGTAAAGTTACGTGGATGAGGGAGATTTTTTTCGACTCCTAAAATATTATGAGATTGTATTAGGAGTTATTGGAGATGAATTAGAAAGAGGTTTATGAAACTCTTGAGATGCACTTGTCTCTTGGCAGGTTTGGAAGGAACGAAATGCCAGACGGTTTCGAGAGGCGGCATCAACCGTGAACGAGCTCGTGATCAAGGCGGACGCTGATTGTTGGATTGAGGCAGGAGCTCACGGCCTGGCGGAGCTGGCAACCGCACAGCCATGGCTCAGCTGCCCGTCCTTTCGTTTGTTTACTTTCAAAATGTAGCCTTTTATTTTTTTCGTTTCAGTCGCCATTGGCACTTCTTATAACCTAAACATTTTATCTTCTTAGGAAAAAATCTATTTAACCCCCCCTTTCATACTTGTCTACTTCACCCCCTAATTATAAAACCGTCTGTTTTACCCCTTGAACTTTCCAAAACCGTCTATTTTACCCCCCGGGCGGTTTTCAGCGGCGGGTTTGCTACAGTAACTGTGGGTTTGCTACAGTTCCGGTGATTTTGATTTTTTTTAAATTTATTTTCGGTGAATTTTTAAAAAATCATAGTAAATCATAGAAAAATTATAAAATGAAAAATCTAATTTTATTGGACTCCACATGAGTAGATCTACACAGTGAATATATAATACGATATGCTTTAGTACAAATTTTTTTTCTAGCTTTAGATTAATTGAAAAATCCAATTTTGTCCGTAATTAATTAGAATTTATCTATAACTAAGTTATACATAGTCCAATGAGTACGAAATTTTTACTATAGTTTAAGCATACAATAATTAGCGTACCATAAAAATTTCACCACAATTGGACCATAGAAGCTGCAGCTATGAATTATTCCAATTAATTACAGACAAAATTAGATTTTCTAATTAATCTAAGTCTACAGTAAAAATTTTGTGCTAAAGCATACCGTAGCAAAACCGACGGGGGTAAAATAGACGGTTTTGGAAAGTTCAGGGATAAAACAGACGATTTCATAGTTGAAGGTGAAGTAGACCGAGTATGAAAAGTGAGGGGTTAAGTAGACTTTTTCCTATCTTCTTAATACAATGATACACACACTTCCGCAGAAAAAAAAAAGCTTAGGCATATGGTTTTGACAGCCCGCGTTGCTGCACGGGTACTCCCATCGGCCGCGTCGCGGTCTCGCGGAGACGCGGACGCGGACAAAAGTGCCAAAAAAGCCTTTCAAACCCACCGGGTCCCGGCTTCCAAAAGACCAAAACCACAGTGCAGCACGGCAAGGGCAAGGCAGCAATTTCAAAAAAAAAAAAGGGGGCAAGGCAGGCAAACCACCCCGGTAGCCGGCCACGGCGCACGAGACCAACCACGCCCACACCTCCCTACCCCACCACACAGGGCACGCACGGGCCCAAGCGCCGCGCGGCGTGTCCAAGGCCAGGAAACACAAACACCCACGCCTTGGGGTCTCGGGGACACGGGCACCCGGCCCCTCGCTCCTGTCGACGACGCCGTCGTCGTCGCCCGTCGACCCTTTCCCGCACAACCGCCGCGCCGCTCTCCCGCTCCATACGGTAGCTAGCCTAGCTTCTCCGCCACAACTCACCACGGCGCAGCAACCGCAGCCCACGCGGGGGACGAAAAGCCGAGCCACCAGCAGAGGAGAGCGAGCCACCACGCGGGGGACCGCGTAACCGAGCCACTCCCTCTCTCTCTCTCTCTCTTCGCCCCCGGATCTCGCATGCGCGGTGGCCGCCGCCGCGCCCGACGGGGGAGGGCGAGGAGTTAGTTAGCGAGGTGCCCTGAACCCTGAGTGCTGGCCGGCGCGCGGCGTGATGGGGGGAGCGCAGCTGGTGGGGAGATGGGTGGAGTCGTACACGGGGATGTCGACGGACAACATCAAGGGCCTGCTGCTCGCGCTCTCCTCCAGCCTCTTCATCGGTGCCAGCTTCATCGTCAAGAAGAAGGGGCTCAAGAAGGCCGGCGCGTCCGGCGTCCGAGCAGGTGAGGGCCCTCCCTTTGGGCAGCTCTGCCTCTGCCTCTGCTTGGGACTATGCTTTTGTAGCAGGATTCGACTATGCTTTGGTTCGCTGCTGTTGCGCTGCTGGCGTGCTGGGCTTGCCGCTTAGATCTGAGATCCTTGGATCTCAGTGGCGGTGTCGGTGGGTCGGAGCGCAGTTAGGACTTGGGGCTTAAGCAGTGAGGTGGCAGTGGCACGGTGGTGATAGTTTTAGGTCGTGTGATGTTGGGAGCTGCCCTGTTGAAACTTGAAATGTACTTCAATCAGTAGTTGCTTACTCGGCATTGATCCCAGAAGATCACTAGCAGTAGCAGCATAGTTGATTGCTGACACGTTGGTGGTTGGGCGATGCATTTTGGCTAATGCTGCTGAATTAGTTACTTGTAGTCCCTATTGCTTCCATGATGCTTTGACGTATTTGAAAATATCATGCGCATATGGAAATGGCGCGAATGGGAATGTTCAAAGGAAGGCATATTCATTTATTGAAACGTATCAGTTGCAAAAGATATGTGAATATCTGTTCTGTCGACTTGTGCCACTCAAAACTTGAATACTTCCATTGATGCTCAGTCAACCATGTACAATCAACCTCTGTCAATAGCTAGTGAATTATGTAACTCTTGCATAGCCTATTTTGCTTCTACCTTGCTAGATGGGTTGCAACATTGTGTATTTCCTCATTACTTATGCTTTCCTTTCTGATTTCCATCAGGTGTTGGTGGCTACTCATACTTGCTTGAGCCACTGTGGTGGGCAGGAATGATAACAAGTGCGTCTCTTCCTTCTGATATGAATAGGTTTCTAGCATATTAACCTTGTTCCATTATTTCGTACTAATGATATCCGTACTCCATTTCAGTGATTGTTGGCGAAATCGCTAACTTTGCAGCTTATGCATTTGCTCCTGCTATCTTGGTCACTCCACTTGGTGCACTTAGCATAATTATCAGGTGAGGATTTGACTAATATGTGATCTCCAATTGGTACATCAACATCTTTTACCGCTCAGGTTTCTACAAATCTTATAATTTTGGCATGTCTCATTCAGTGCTATTCTTGCCCATATTATGTTGCGGGAGAAACTTCATATATTTGGTATACTTGGCTGTATTCTTTGTGTGGTGGGTTCAACAACAATTGTGCTTCATGCCCCTCCGGAGCGTCAAATTGAGTCCGTGGCAGAAGTGTGGGATCTTGCTACCGAACCAGGTACTGCGCTTTCTCCTGAATTTGGTACCTCGTGAGTCAAAACATACTAGTTTGTTAGACATTTCTCCTTGACTATTATCAACATACTAATTTATCAGGTACTAAGGTTCAAATTGTGTCCTGCAGCATTCCTATTCTATGCAGCTGTTGTGCTTGCAGCATCTTTTGTGCTCATATTCCATTTTGTCCCTCAGTATGGTCAGACACATATCATGGTTTATATTGGCATATGTTCTCTTGTTGGATCTTTATCAGTAAGTTTCTCATGACTAGCAGTTATTTTCATGTGAATTCACATAGCTATTCTCGAGATGCTAGGATATAAATGCTCTCCTTATGTATTCGTCTTGGTTTGGCAGGTCATGAGTGTCAAAGCTCTTGGGATAGCCTTGAAGCTTACATTTTCAGGGATGAACCAGCTAGTTTATCCACAAACATGGGTGTTCTCATTTGTTGTAATCTCATGCATTGTAACGCAGATGAACTATCTGAACAAGGTATGATCAACGCTATGCCCATGTACAGTAACCTGTAGTTGTGTCAAGAGAAAAGGTTTTTCTTAGTGGTTAGATCATATAAAAAAATATTCGCTATTTGGATACCTTATGCATTTTTCTTCTGTCCTACGATTTTGTTGACTTACCAAAATTAAATTTTGCAGGCCCTTGACACATTCAACACTGCAGTTGTTTCACCCATATATTACACCATGTTTACATCCTTGACCATCTTGGCTAGTGTAATAATGTTCAAGGTGACCGATTCTGACCTTAAATGTGTTTGTTTACACAATTCTGCACCAAACTCTGATTTATTCATACTAAATTCATTTACTGATCCTGCATAGTCTGAAGATTTCAATCAGTACAATGTATATTAATCTTTACTTTGAATGAGTCAGCTGCTGGTTTTAATGTCAGGCATTTTCATTATTGCGCATTGATGATACAATTCAACAAACTAGATTAAACTTAAGTAAATACTTAATTTGCAAAATTGTTGTGATTTGTGACGCGGAACATTTAAAATCTCAGTTTTTCCCCCATTAAACTTTCTTCCATCACGAAAAAGGAAAATCTGAAATCTGTTAAGTCGGTATACGGTATTAGTAAACAGCGAAGAGTTACTGGAGACCTGTCAGATGTATCAGCCATGATAGTATCAGTGTCAAACACATTCTCGAGATTACTCCCTCCGTTCCAAATTACAAGACGTTTTGGCTTTTCTAGATTCATATATTTTGCTACGCAAATAGATATATGTTATGTCTAGATACATAATAAAAGATATGAATCTAGAAATGCCAAAACGTCTTATAATTTGGGACGGAGGAAGTAGGAAACATTGCTACATAAGATGAACTGTCATAGTGCACCAGCGAACCCCCCTTCACAATGCTTTGGTACTGTTTTAATATGTAATTATGTACTCTGATTGCATGCAGGACTGGGATCGTCAAAATCCAACGCAAATTGTAACGGAGATGTGTGGCTTTGTTACAATCCTTTCTGGGACTTTTCTTCTTCACAAGACAAAGGATATGGTGGATGGTATGTCTACATTTACATTCCTCTTGGCCTGTAAAACTACTCATGTTCACAATGTCTTATCGGTTTGCAACTTTGCATCACAGGTCTCCCACCAAATCTACCGATTCGGCTTCCTAAACATGCGGATGAGGATGGCTATGCAGCTGAAGGAATTCCTCTCAGATCTGCTGCTGATGGTATTCCGCTCAGGTCGCCAAGGGCTACAGATTCATTTCGTTCGTCATGACATCATGCTGAGAGTTGCAAGTGCACTCAAATCATTTCGCTTCAAGGCTTATACCCAGCAGCCGTCATATATACATGGGAAGGGAAAAATAACCCTCCATTCACTCAGTTGGATACACAGCGTAGGTTTTAACTGTAGGATTCAAAAGGTAACAGCTCGGCTTCCCCCCCCCCCCCCCCCCTTCCCTTTAATTTCTGAGGCATTGGTACAGAATTTTGACGATTATATCAGTTATACTTATCCGGGTAAGATCACCAGGATGACCAAGAATCCAAGTTTTGGGTTATATGTATATCGTGGTGAGCCATATAGGTTATTATCTTGAATTGCTGTATTCATTCAACACAGTTCTCAGAATACAGGAAGAATTGAACAAGCACATCATGCCATTAACCATAAAATGTGGCTGTTTTATCTGAACACTTGACAATATGTGGCTGTTTCAGCCTTCATTGCTTTGCCATTAAATGACCCGTATAGTTGGATGCACATATGTGAATCCATCGCTTAACTGCCCTGTGAATTTGTGTCCAAGAGCAAAGTTCGGCATATTGTCGAATTAGTCAGTTGTGGCGTCAGGTGCCAAATTCGGCATATTGTCGAATTAGTCAGTTGTGGTGTCAGGTGCCGTATAGTCAAACTTACCCATTTTTGTTCATATGCGTTATTTCAGTATAAATGTAAAACGAAGACAATGCCTTTTATCTTCCGTCGCCGGTCACCTATAGCTACAACATTCAGGTTTCAGGCTGTTTTTCCATATAAAATAGAAGTAGAGTTGTCCAAAACGCAAGATCACCACCATCCAAAACGATAGCGATGTCTCACTTTCATATTCAGTTGGAGACTGGAGCCATCGGATTGGTCAGCCAAGTCTTCATTCAACCTCTTTGGTCCAATAGCAGTATAAGTTTTTTTAATGATGCACATGCACCTCGATAAATACCCAATAAATTAATATTCAAAGATAGAAAAAAGAAGTCAATATTGTTTTTTAAAATGAAAATATTCTATCGATCTTTTTTTAAGAAAAAAACAATGTTGTTTAAGGATCTGTTCTAGTAGATCACTATTCTTCCACAATTCAGCTAGTACAGAGCCGAGTGCCAGGGTGAAGCGTTCTTGCAACAAGCCGATCGATACCATGGAGCTGGCTCTCTTCCCTACTTCTCCTCCCTTTTCTCCTTGGTTTCTTCTAGGGTTATTTGGATTGGTACAATTACAATTCTCAGAACTTTGAGATGTACCATTAAAATTCATCTATTTTGAGATCTACCATTATAATTTATTGTTTCACTGAGTTTCGTCATTTTCTACGTCTTCCAACTGCTTGGGCCCACTACGTATGCGCACTGTTCTCTTTTCTGTATGGACGATTTTGCCCCTGTCCGAAGATGAAAGAGCCCTGTGCTGCGCTCGTGGCCCCATCTCTCAATCCCTTCTCGCGCTCACTCTGTCTCTCACTCTCGTCCTCCCGACGTGGCGACGGCGGGGGAAACCTAACCCTAGCCGCCGGCGTTCTGGAGCTCGCGCCCGCGCCTGAGTCAGCTGCCGTCGCCAGCCAACTCCACTGTCGCCCGCGCCCGA
The DNA here is from genome assembly GCF_019320115.1 of Miscanthus floridulus. Taxonomy (NCBI): domain Eukaryota; kingdom Viridiplantae; phylum Streptophyta; class Magnoliopsida; order Poales; family Poaceae; genus Miscanthus; species Miscanthus floridulus. Next base: position 73,408,066 of record NC_089596.1, on the reverse strand, counting down.
GCTGTCCTCCCGGATCCCGAACGATTGGAGCCTCTCCAGCGACCTCACAATGGTGTTCCATTGAGCACAATGGTTGACCCCGTGGACATGCAGCACGGCGAGGAGAGGTATGGATCTCCAACCTTCAATCTCTTGAGTCTGAGTAGCAATGCGAGTAGGTCAAGGAATTGCGCTGACCCTAGTGTATTTATTTGCGAATTGTTTGTTTGCTGTTAGGGTTCGGTTGTTCTCCTTAGAGATTAAAGTTAAAGGTTTATGTACTACAGATAGTAATGGTAGGAAAAGCTTACACGAAGGGTAGTGTGATTAAATGGGATGTGGAGGTAGGATCGTTCACTTTTGAGTTGCTGATGCAAAGCTTGACCAATCAATTCAAATGGTCCCCTACCCAAAGTCCTTGTGTGTGGTTCTTTGACAAAAGGATGTGTGAAGATGTCAGACTAGTTAATGACATCCAGCTGAATGATGTGTTTGAAATGTGTAAGGATCAGAGGCATTGCCAACTTGCTGTAGGAGTTTTTGAAAGAAAAGTTGCAGATGTTGATGAGTTTGCTACCCTAGAGCCTCTTTGCGTGATTCCTCCTGTTGAGCATGAGAATACTAGTCCAGATCCCAATAGGCATGAGAATCCTATTTCAAATCCTGCTGAGCATCCTAATCCTCCTGTTAGCCCTGCTACCAAGCCTACTGCTGAGCCAGATGAAGGACCAGAGTATCCTTTAGAGCCTAAACTAGAGCTTGACAGGGAGCCAGACATGTTTAATAATGAGGAGTATGTGGGTGTCGATGCTGAGGGAATGTACATGCCAGTACCTCCTCATCAGTACACTAACAATGCACAGGCTGCTAACAGTTCTCACCCACAACCATGTGCTATTGCTGATTCAAATGATTGTGGTGCTGCTGAAGGAGGTGTTCCTCTTGAGGCAGAGATTGATGATGCAGATCCACAGGAGGTCCATGTGATTCATGATCCAGAAAACCCCAAGATTGTGAAAGGAGGGTTCTTTCCTGATATTGTTGCATTCAGGAAGGCAATTAGGCATTATGCAGTGAAGACAGGCTTTGAGTTTGCTGGTCTGCAAATTGACCCTACTAGATTTATTGCCAATTGTAAAGCAGAGGGATGTCCTTGACGTATACATGCTTCTAGAAATTCTTATGGCAAGACAATAGAGGTAAATTTGTCATTACTGTTGGAGTTGTTTATTAAATTTGTTATTTATGCAACTAATGTCCTATTGCATTTGTTTGTGTAGATCACAAGGCTATCTTTTGAACACAACCGTCCTACCACAAAACTCAGAGAAGGGAAGATGGCCACCCAAGGTTGGTGTGCAGATAGGTTGGCAGACTAGCTGAAGAAGAATCCAACCAAAGGTGCAACTGAGTGCAGGGACAAATTGAAGGGTGACTATGGCATTAAGTTGAAATACTCCAAGGCATGGTCAGGTATGAAGGTAGCTTTAGAGCAGATCCATGGTAAATATGAGGAGAGTTTTCAGTTGTTTTTCAATTGGAAAGCTCAAATTGAGAAAGTATCCACTGGTAGCTTAGTAGAGATAGAGTTAGAGAAGATTGACACCAAAAACATATTCAAGAGGATGTTTGTTGCTCTTAGACCATGTGTGGATGGATTCTTATCTGGTTGTAGACTTTTTATTAGGGTAGATGCTTCCTGTTTGCATGGTAAATACAGGGGTCAGTTAGCTTCAGCTACTAGTGTGGATGGACACAATTGGTTGTACCGTATAGCTTATGCAATTTTTGAGTCAGAAACTGAAGATAATTGAAAATGGTTTCTGCAGCAGCTGCATAAGGTTGTAGGAGATGTTCCAAATCTGGTTATATGTACAGATGCATGTAAAGGACTAGAGACAATAGGGGGGTCTGTCTTCCCACAAGCTGAAAACAGGGAGTGCATGAGGCATTTGTATCAGAATTTTTTGAGGAAGTATTCTGGTGAGGTGTTCACTGATCACTTGTACCCTGCAGCTAGAAGCTACACACAAGGGTTGTTTCAGAAAAAGAAAAGATGGCCTCTCCCACCCCTCCCCTCCCCAGCGCCCTCTCGTCCACTAGCCCCACGCCGGAGCCTATCCTGGGCCCGGCGGCCACCCTCTCAACTGAGCCTCCACGATCCTCCTCCCAGGCGAGGGATCCCTCCTCTTCCCTGTTTCCCCAGGTAGGTCGCTCCAAGGGAGAGAGGTGGCGCGACGCCAGTCCGTCTTCGTCCGCAGGCGGCTCCTCCCCTGTTCCTTCGTTCAAAGAAGTGCTTCTTTCTGGCGGCGCCTCGTCTTCGGTCTCGCCACAGCCGGCAGTGGCGGAGACTCGCCCGCCTCCGAGAGTCGTTCTCCGCTCGCGGCCCCGTCAGGCGTCCGTCGGAGAGGGCCCTGACGCGGACGGATGGCAGCGGTATGAAGGCCGCCGTGCTCGCAAGCGGCGCCTGCAGGAGCTACGCGATCCTCATCGGCCGGTGCCGGTGGACCTTAGAGGCAGGTGCTTCAATTGTTTTTCTCCTTCCCACCGCGCCGCCTTTTGCTGGAAGAGACCTCGCTGCTTCAAGTGCCGGGAGATAGGCCACCGTGCGTCCGACTGCGTTGGCCGCCGCCGGGCCCTGCACGCGGCTGCTCCTCGAGCCCTGCTTGTGTGGCGCCCAAAGGCCACGCTAGGAGGGTCGACCTCTGAGAAGATGGTGGTCTCGGCAGCCGTGCCCGGAGAGGAGACCTCTGGGGCGGCGGTTGAGCAAGGCTCGCGGGCAAGGCGACGTCGCCGTGTCAGGAAGAGGCGGCGTTTGGATGCTGCTGGCCCAGGCGGACCACCTGGCCAAGAAGATGAGGGGAACGATGAGCCTGCTGCCAGCATTCGTGCTCCGGCCGGCTCCGACTATGTTCCTCCCTGGCCCCGTCGTATCATCGATCGTTCAGCTAAGATGGCCAGGGCTGAAGATGAACTTTGCAAGGCGCTCTCGGTTTCGATTGTTGGAGACACTGCGACCCTTTCGGTTGACGTTCTAGTTGATGAGTTAGCTCGCTGCCATGAACTCCCGATTGAGTCGCTGGAGTTTCACAGTCTGAGCCGTCAAGACTGCCTGCTGATCCTCCCCGACGAAGCTGCAGCCGTTCGGGTCTACAATGAGGGACGGCCTCTACATTTGCCTCCGTTCACCCTCTACTTCCGCCGTTGGTCTCGGTTCATGAGTGCTACTGCGGTGGTTTTGCCCTCACTCGTCGACATTGAGTTGAGCGGCATACCAGCGCACGCTTGGGAGTTGGAGACAGCAGAACACTTGCTGGACGAGTGGTGCTGGGTGCGCGAGCTCCATTCTGCTACGATCGATCGCAGGGATTATTCGTCCTTCCGTCTCAAGGCTTGGTGTTCCCAGCCGGAGAGTATCCCTGCGGTCATGGACTTGGACATTGTTGAGCCTCCGGTGCAAGTTGAGGAATCCCCCCCTGTGAAGCGTGCTTTGAGGTATGAAATCAAGATTGATGCTTCTGTGTCGCCTACGGTTGGTGCGGATGATGATCGTCCTCCCTCGCCCCCGCCGCATCTGGACTCTGATCAGGGGAGGCATCGACACCGGCAGCCAGCGGCTGACGCGCCGGCTTCCGCCGCCCTTGGTTCTGGCGCCCGTGGTGATGCTCCACGGGGTTCTGTGCATCAGCGACTGGGCGCTGGTCCGGTAGCAGTCGATCACGGGACGGTTCATGAGGAACTCATTGATGGGCTGCTCTCCTCAGAACCCGAGGCACCGCAACCGTCATCAGGTCGTTCGCCTGCCTCGTCCATGCCTAGGGATATTGAAGACATGGCGGCTCAGGTAATTAATCCTGGACCAACATTTGAAGATATGTTCCCACGGGAGCCGGATTTTCCGTTCTGGCGGTCGGAGGTGGGTCTTGTTTCGCCGGTTCGGCTGGACTGCTCCCACACTGATGTCTTCGTGAGCAAGGAGGGTGACTTTATGGCCCAATTGCCTGGGAAATGGCCTGTTAGCCCTTCACAAGCAGGCCCACTTGCTATATCGATGGTGGGCCATTCGATTGGAGACAACTGCGGTGCGAGCTTCTCTGTTCCCCCACCTCTAGATGAAATCCCAATCCACAGTCCGGCTATGGTGACGTTGGGCACCACACAGGAGTTGGCCATCACCGGTCCTGTGAATGCCGCAATTCAGCACATCGTGATGGACAGTGGGGTGGCTACCCCGGTGAAGACTTACTTCAGAAGGCGTCGTCGTTTGGTTGTTAGTGATGGCATGGTCGCGGCTCCACTTCTAGATCTCTTGGCAAGCGTAGAAGCCTTGGCCGGGCCTGCGGGCGTCGCAGTTCAGGTCGGGACTCCACACCAGACCCCCACTCCTGGTCTTGGTTGTGTTGCAGTCTTGGCTGAAACTTCGCCTGTGGCCGCACGCCTGTCTCCCGTCGGTGAGGATATCCATTTGTCTCCGGCGGCTGATGCATTTGGACCTGGGTGTCAAGTGGCCGGAGACTCAGTAGCAGTGCCAACTCTCCCCAGCACACCCAACTCGAACCAACTCACGAGCCAGCGAAGACGCTTCTTGGCGAAGATGACAAAGAAGACGACGAAAATCCTCCCTACTCCAAGAGCCAACAGGCTGCGTTCCCGTGCTTGTGTTCAGCGTGCTCCTCCGAGGCGCAGCCGTCGCATTGCCGGAATGCAGCCAGACTCTAATGGAGGTGGGGCCCCATCAAGAACAATGAAGACAGTGATGAGGGCTCTGGACCTTATTGGGGATTCGGCCGGCATTGATCAACAAAGCCTGGAAGAGTATTGCAAGCTTTTCACCGGTTCGGCATCGCTCCCTGATATCCATGTTCAGGCTCTGGCAGCGCTCTTCGGTTGGGTTGCTCCTGTTGATGAGGAACAGGACCTCGCGGCTGAATGCTGATGTTCCTTCGCCCAAGGTCGTTTCTTTATTATGATAAATGAATCCATCCAAGATACTTTGTTGGAATGTGCGTGGATTAAATTCTAAAGCACGCCAGGATACTGTAAGAACCCTAATTGCTTCTTGTCAGGTCGAGATTATATGCTTACAGGAAACGAAAATGTCTGAAATTTCTCGTGGTTGTATTCTTTCTTTTCTCGGTTCTGATTTTCCCTACTGGGTGGAGCTGCCTTCCATTGGTGCAAGTGGGGGAATTCTGGTTGCATGGCGTCACGGGCTAGGCCCTGCCAGTGCCACCCGAGTTGATAGTTTTAGCATCTCACTTCAGTTCTCTCCGGCCAGCTCACAAAACTAGTGGCTTACTTGTGTGTATGGCCCTCAAGGTGATGACAACAAACTTCTGTTTATGCAAGAACTTCGAGATGTGAGAGCTGCATGTATCGGGCCGTGGTTAGTACTTGGTGATTTCAATTTAATAGCAAGAACTGAAGATAAGAACAACAGTCTTGTTAACAGAGCAATGATGGGAAGATTTCGTCGCCTGATCAACGACTTAGAATTAAAAGAGTTGCCTATGCTTGGTCGTAAATTTACATGGTCAAACCACCAGGACGTGCCTACACTCATCAGACTTGATAGAGTTCTTTGCTCAACACAATGGGAACTGTTGTTTCCAAACTGTCTCTTGCAGAGTTGTGCAACTGACGGCTCAGATCACTGCCCCCTTCTTCTTGGGCTGAATGATGTTCAGCCAGGGAAGGCTAGATTCCATTTTGAGGCTTTTTGGACCAAGTTGGAGGGATTTCAGGAGGGTGTGGCAACTGCTTGGGCTTCTGAACCAGTCTCTCATTGTCCTTTTGACACCCTAGCAAGAAAATTTGGAGCAACAGTGAGAAGTTTGCAAAGTTGGAGTCAAAAAAAAGTTGGGCATGTTAACTCACAGTTAGCTCTTGCTAGGGAGGTTCTCCATCAGCTAGAAATAGCGCAAGATAATCGAGCCCTCTCTAGGCTAGAGCTTTGGTTAAAAAACAAACTCAAGCCTCACTGTTTAGCTCTCTCCTCCCTGCAGCGCACCATTGCAAGAAGTAGATCTCGCATCAGTTGGCTCAGTGAGGGCGATGCCAATACAGCTTTGTTTCATGCACATGCTCGCCACCAAAAGAGGAAAAACTTTATTAGTAAACTTATAAGTGATGATGGGGTAGTTCTCACCAAGCACGAAGACAAAGAGCATAATATTTTTGCTTTCTACAGCAACCTTTTGGGAAGGAGCATTGACAGGGATGTGACAGTTAACTTGACAGAACTAGACATGCCAAACCTTGATCTTAGTGAATTGGAAGCTCCTTTTTCTGTTGAGGAGGTCTGGAAAACAATCAATTCCCTACCGTCAGACAAGGCCCCTGGCCCTGACGGCTTCACAAGAAAGTTCTATAAGGTTTGCTGGCCGATCATCAAATTGGATATAATGGCTGCTATTTTAGCTGTTTGGAGCAGAAAGTTTGCTAATTTTGAGTTACTCAATTCAGCCTTCATCACCCTGCTGCCAAAGAAAGAGGACGCTATAAGCATCAAGGAGTACAGACCTATCAGCTTGGTGCACTCTTTTGCCAAGCTCATAACAAAAATCCTAGCTAACAGGCTTGCTGCTTCTCTGAATCAGTTGGTCTCCACTAATCAAAGTGCATTCATCAAGGGTCGTTTCATTCTAGACAACTTCATGTTGGTTCACCATACTACAAAATTCTTGCACCAACAGAAACAAGCTCGTATCCTCTTAAAATTGGATATCAATAAGGCGTTTGATTCGGTGTCATGGCCTTTTCTATTAGAAGTTATGAGACGTTTGGGTTTTGGATCAGTTTGGTGTGATATTATCAGCGGCTTGCTTGCCACTTCATCCACTCAAGTGCTATTGAATGGTTCTCTAGGGGAAAGGATACAACACCAGCGTGGTCTAAGGCAAGGGGATCCATTGTCACCGATGCTTTTCATTTTGGTCATGGATGTGCTATACTACTTGGTGAAGAAAGCTGCAGATGAGAATTTGTTGCAGCCACTTGCCAGAAGGGCATTGGAGCATAGGATTTCCTTGTATGCAGATGATGTGGTGTTCTTCTTGAGTCCAACAACCAGTGACATTGAAATAACCTTGGATATCTTGCAACTTTTTGGAAATGCATCCGGCCTTACAACAAACCTTCAGAAAAGTAGTGTTCTCCCTATAAGGTGTAATGTGGATGACAGAGCAGTCCTGCAGGAAACCCTACCTTGTCAGCTTTCCGACTTCCCTTGTAAATACCTAGGGGTCCCCCTTTCTCCTCATAAGCTATCCAAAGAACAGGTTCAGCCCATCATCGAGAAAATTGCAGATCGACTACCAAGCTAGAAAGCTGATTTGCTTACGAAAGCTGGAAGAGTGGTCTTGGTTCAGTTTGTTCTCACCTCAATGTTGATCTACATCATCATGGCACTTGATCTACCCTCATGGGCTTTGAAGGCAATTGATAAGATAAGAAGGGGTTTCCTATGGAAAGGAAGAAGAGATGTCAGGGGGGGCACTGTTTGCTAGCCTGGCCAAAGGTCACTAGATCTCTGAATCTGGGAGGTCTTGGTATTTCTAATCTTCAAAATTTGGGATGGGCTTTAAAACTCCGATGGTTATGGCTGCAGAAAACAGAACCTGACAAAGCCTGGGTTTTTTTCCCCATCCAAGCTCATTCTCAAGTCCAAGCCTTCTTTGCTATGGCTGTTGAGACAGTAGTAGGCAATGGAAAAAAATACTTGTTTTTGGACAGATAGATGGTTGCTTGGTCAGAGCTTAGAACAGGCCATGCCACATCTGTTTAGCGCTATAGCAACCAGAGCAAGGAAAAGATCAGTTTACGATGCTATCACGGGGGGGAAATGGGTTTCTGATATAAGAGGTGCTTTAAGTGTGCCTGTTCTGATTGAATACCTTCACCTTTGGGGGCTTTTGTCAAATGTGGTACTGCATCCTGAGGTGGAAGATACACATATCTAGAAACTTTCAGCTTCCGGTATGTATTCTAATAAATCGGCTTATGAGGCCTTGTTCATTGGAGCCACTCATTTCAGTCCTTGGGAGTTGATCTGGAAGAGCTGGGCCCCAGGGAAGTGCAAGTTCTTCATGTGGACAGTAGCTCACAATAGATGTTGGACAGCTGACAGACTAGCACGTCGAGGTCTTGATCACCCAACGCAGTGTCCACTCTGTGATCAGGCTGGTGAAACAATAGACCATCTTCTGATCTCTTGTGTCTTCGCCCGGCAAACATGGTACAACATTCTGCAATCTTTTGGACTGCAAGATGTGGCTCCACAAATGGTTGATTTGATTTTTGTGGACTGGTGGGAGGGTGCTTGCAGCAGGCTTTCTGGTCAAGTGAAGAAGGGGTTCAATTCCATTATTATTTTGGGAGCTTGGTTAATTTGGAAGCATCGAAATCATTGTGTTTTTGATGGTGGAACTCCTAACCTAGCTAGGGTCCTCTCAGCTTTTAAGGAAGAAGCTCAGCAGTGGTCAGCAGCAGGGGCTCGAGGAGTTTCTTATCTCCTTGCCCTGGCTCCTACCTCCTAGCTCTTTTTGGGTCCGGTGGATAGTTCTCTAGAGACACAACGTAGTTTGGGTTCTTAGGGTGGGTTGCAGACCCTTTTCTCTGTAACAGTTTTTTGTTTCTGTGTTTTTGTAACAGTTTTTTGGGGCTCTTTTCCCCCTCCTTTTTTCTTCTTAATATATTGATGCGCAGTTCTCCTGCACGTTCGAGAAAAAAGGGTTGTTTCAGTGGCACATGAAGAAAATTTTTGAGTTTGCACCTAAAGCCATTGAGTACCTTGAGGAGCACCACAACAGAATCTGATATAGGTGTGCATTTTCAGAAAACAGTAAGTGTGACTACTTGACAAATAATGTTTTAGAGAGCTTCAATGCACAAATAAAGAAGTTCAAAGGTCTGCTACTGCAAGAATTAGTTGACAGAATCAGAGAGCTGATCATGAAGAAGAGATACACTAGGAAGATGCTTGCTAGACAGTGGACAGATGGAATACTCCCAAATGTGATAAAGGAGCTTAGCTTGATCAGCAATAACCTCAAAGTGGTCAAGGTATCAGTTAGTGATGTTGATATTGCAGAAGTGATCATCTTGGATGAGTGGAACAATCATAAAAGACAAACAATTGACTTGTAGAATCATAAATGCTCATGCAGGCAGTGGCAGTTGACAGGGAAGCCCTGCAAACATGGCGACCACAGATCAAGTTAAGCTACCACAGATCAAGTTGAGCTCACTGGAAGCTAACCACAGATTTGTAACTTAATCGGAAGGTTTGGACCTCATCAGTACACAAAAGAAACAGGGTGCCACAGCTCCAACACAACCAACCCACACTTACATTAGCTGACTAACACACATTCTAGCTGTTCACTTCCACATGATAGCAACAACAAATGCACCAATTAGAACACCTACAAAGCCAAAAAAAACTGGCGATACAACTGAACAATCAAGCACAATATGGCATTTCTTTGTGTCCAGCTCCGGCTTCGACTTAGCAGGTTGGACCTTCAGTTTCCACAGATCAGCTACAACACTATCCACGGTTTGCTTCAACTCTTGCAATTCTTCCTTCAACTCGGCATAATAGTCAGCTGATGTCTCCTTACCCGTATGCAATCGGCGTTCCTTTGCTTCTAAGGCCTCAATCTGCAACTCAGAGCAGATGAAACCGCAGGTAGTATGATCACTGCACACAAAAAAACATCAATCAGAGTAGCATCAAGAGACACGGTGAGGTCAACAATGTCAAGAATTCTAACCTTAATATTGTACGGGCACGTGAGAAACCACTGACCCTTTGTCGTCGGCTGCTTGCTCTAGATCCGGACCAAAGGAACATGGCAATAAGGGCACTCCCTTCTACCGCTGCCCATCGCGCTCGAGCCCGTCGAAGGTACCTTCATTGGGCTTCCAGTCCACTGCCCGGCCATGGCTTCAAAAGCTAGGCGCAGCCACAGAGCAGAGCCTACAGACCAAGAGATGGGGCCACGAGAGGACAGCCCGAGCGCGGGCGGCAGTGGAGATGGCCGGCGGCGGCAGCTGACTCGGGCGTGGGCGCGGGCTCCAGGACGTCGGCGGCTAGGGTTAGGGTTCCCCCGCCGTTGCCGCGTCGGGATGATGAGAGAGTGAGAGACAGAGTGAGCGCGAGGAGGAGAAGGGGCTAAGAGATGGGGCCATGGCCGCAGCGCAGGGCTCTTTCATTTTCGGATGGGGGCAAAATCGTCCGTACAGAAAAGAAAACAGTGCGTATATGACTGTCAGTGGGCCCAAGCAGCTGAAAGACTAGATTTTAAAATAGATGAAAATTCTGAGAACTGTAACGGTAACGATTCAAATAAACCTTTCTTCTACCTCACCAAGGTCTGGGCTGCCGGCCGGAACGCACCTTGCCTCCCTCCCCGGGGCTTGCCTCTGATCGGGAGCCTGCACCAGGCGGGTGCTCTCCCCCACCGCGCCCTGCGCGCGCTCCCCGCGACGCACGGCGCGCTCGACCTTATGCGGCTCCGCCTGGGCCAGGTACCCGCGCTGGTGGCCTCCTCCCCGGCCGCCGCCGCGGCGCTCATGCGCGAGCACGAGGGCGCCTTCGGCACGCGGCCTTACTTCCGCACGGCCGAGATCCTGACGAACGGGTTCCAGGACCTTGTGTTCGCGCCCCACGGCGAACACTGGCGGTACGTGCGCCGCCTCTGCTCCGCGCACGTGCTCAGCGCCGTGCAGTCGCACAGCTTCGACGGCGTGCGGGAGCGGGAGGTCGCCGCGCTGGTGCGGGCCATCAGGGAGCGCGCGTCCTCCTCGCCCGAAGCGGGCGTGGTGGACGTGAGCAAGGCGCTGTACGGCTTCACGAACGGCGTGATCTGCCGGGCGGTGTCCGGGACCGGGAGGCTGTCCCGGGAGGAGGAAGGCCAGAGGAGCGAGCTGTTCCGGGCCCTGATCGAGGAGAACACGGCGCTGCTGGGCGGGTTCTGCGTCGGGGACTACTTCCCGTCGCTGGCGTGGGCGGACGCGCTGTCCGGCGCCGGCGCGAGGGCGTGGAGGAACTTCAAGCGGTGGGACGAGGTGCTGGAGAAGGTGGTCCAGGAGCACGAGGCGCGGCGCCGCCGCGGTGACGGCGGCGACGGCGAGGAGGAGGATTTCGTGGACGTGCTGCTGGCGCTGCAGGCGGAGGAGAAGCAGGACGACGGGTTCGAGCTCACCAGGGACGCCATCAAGTCGCTGCTGGCGGACATGTTCGCGGCCGGCACCGAGACGTCCTTCATCACGCTGGAGTGAGCCATGTCGGAGCTGGTCAGGAACCCCGCGGCCATGGAGCGGCTCAAGAGTGAAGTCCGTGCATCGGCGGCCGCCAGCAGCACCGTGGCCGCTGGACGTGACGACGACGCCGTATCTGCGGGCCGTGCCGCTGCTCCTGCCCTGCGAGTGCATGCGCGACACGACGGTGCTGGGTGCTGGGCTTCCACGTGGCCCGGGGCACGCGCGTGTTCGTCAACGCCTGGGCCGTCGGCCGCGACCCGGCGTCGTGGAGCGCGCCCGACGAGTTCCGCCCCGAGAGGTTCTTGGATAGCAGCGACAGCGAGGCGGTGGACTTCCGGGGCGCGCACTTCCAGTTCGTCCCGTTCGGGGCCGGGCGCCGGGTCTGCCCCGGGATGCAGTTCGGGCTGGCCACCGTGGAGCTCGCCCTGGCTAATCTGGTGCGCCAGTTCGACTGGGCGCTGCCGGGCGGCGCGGCGCCGGGGGACCTCGACATGTCGGACGCGCCCGGGCTGGCCACGCCCAGGCGGGTGCTCCTCCAGCTCGTTGCCAAGCCGTTAGGATTGGAGAAACAGACGGCGTAGCGTTCGTTTGCCCGGTGCGGCGCCGTGTATATCCGTCAGCGGCTCAGCGCACATCAGCGCTGTTTGGAGCAGATAGTAGATTAGTAGTATCTTTTTGCAAATCGCAACAATAATTTGTGCCGTGCAATGCCTTCGAGGCCGGACTTTCTTGTCCTTGTGCAAGATGATCTTGTAGCCAATACATGCATATTACCACGACCTCAGAAACTTGCAGATACAACTTGTCGACTGTAAAACGTGGCGATGATAGATAATAGGTAGGGATGAAAATAGTCGGGAACGGTTGGGAAAATGTCTTAACTATTTTCGCTCATGTATTTTTTTTGCCGAGAACATAAACGGGACGGGAAGGCCGGATGGGAAAACGAAACCGATATTATGGGATATCGGGAACAGAATATTTCAAACGGGAACGTGTCGATTACGATCTGTAAGCGGTAACCCAAAACGAGAACATAAATATATGTAACCACTTAAAACAATGAGCTCGATGCAACAATAGCAACCATATGCAAACAAGTGGACGAGTTCATAACGTCCTGGAGCGTTATTATATTGTTGAACCATGAAGAATACAGAATTGATGACAAAAACTGATACTTAGCAACTAATGTATATCGATATCGCCTTGCCTCATCCAGTGAACGGGAGGGAGTAGCGGACAGGAGTGGGTTGGGCCTGTGGCGCGAGGGAGTGGAAGGTTTCGTGGGCTGCATCAATCAGTGGGCTGAATATGAGGTTTAGGTGTACAAAATACAGGAATACCGCCGGAATTTTTTCTACCCGAATACGGGAACCGTGAATACAGTCGGGAAAATTCCTTAACTGATTCCGTTCCCGTTCCAGCCTAAAATACGGTGTCGGTTTCCCGTTTCCTATTTTTCCTACAAAAACGGTATGCAATCGGTTAATGTGGTATACGGTGTCGGTCGGTACGGGAATTTCCCGTCCTGTTTTCATCCATAATAATAGGCAGTGACGGTGGTATCTCATTGCAAGAGGTCGTGGGAGTTTGGCAAATTGGCGACACACCACACCTCTCCTCGACGTCGGCTATAGGATGTGATACTTGAAACCATGACCAAGTGTCCGTGTTGACGAGTTTTTGGGCGATGGTGGTACATCTATATATCCACCTACGGGCACTATATAGGATGTGATGCTTGAAACCATGGCCATATTGTGATGTTGAGGAGTTTTTCGGCAATGGTGGTATATGTATATCCAGCTACGGCCTGGGCCGTGACGTCTCTCACCGGGGTTATCCCGTTTAGTGGTGTCGCCGATACTGTTTCGCTAAATCTACCTTTCACCCAAGTGGTTCTCGAGGTTCTCACTCGATTTATGCCCTATTTATTTGGCTGATAAGCCATGGCTGAAAATACTATTGACTGATTTGGTGTGAGAGAAAAATATTGTTCGTTGACTGAAAAAATAGCTTATAAGCCAAGCGAACAGGGCGTTAGGTCTTGATTAGATTCAGCGTGTAAAGTTTTGGGATATCACATCGGATGTTACATAGGGGTATCGCATGGGGTGTTTGGATACTAATAAAAAAATAAATTACAGAATTCGTTATTAGCACATGTGTTACTATAGCACTTTATTGTCAAGTTATGAACTAATTAGACTTAAAAGATTGATCTCGTAAATTAGTCGTAAACTGTGTAATTAGTTATTTTTAGTCTATATTTAATACTCCATATATGTATCAAATATTCGATGTAACAGGGTATAAAGTTTTGGGGTGGGAACTAAATAAGGACTTATTATCTACCGTCGGATCTCTCTGGTGCATCTTGGCTCGCTTCACTTAAGCTTATAAGTCAGAATTAGCCATATTTTTTTAGTCATAAAACGATGTTTCAAATCAGCCATCCAAATTAGCCGGCAATTTGAGGTCCTGCGGAATAGAGCCCTCGATTTGCGTTCTCCTATGCCGCAGGGCCGTAGCTGGCTAGTGCCCGCGCGGTAGGAGGGGATTTTTTTAAAAAAAAATTTAACACTTTTTGTGAATTAATTTTAAATCTAACACCACTTGTTTTTTATTTTTAAATCTAACATTTTTGGTCGCGTCTATTGTCATGGCGCGGCGAAATACCTGTGCCACGCCATGCATGATGGCGCGGCTAGAGGGCTGACGTGACGACGACCGAGACGCTGACCGGTGATATGACAGGGTCTGCCTCGTCACCGATCTTGGCGCGGCAACGCCACGCCATCCATCACGGCGCTGCAGAGAAGAATAGAGAGCGGTCGCTGGGATCAATGCGACGTGATGGGTGCGGTAGACACGGCCGCGAGGCGGACTGCGGCGGGCGTGCGGCTGCTGCATGCACCCCCTCCCTCGGGACGTGTGGCTGGGTTTGCTGGGTTTGCGGCGAGCGTGTGCTGTCTTGTCATGTCCTGTCTCCGTCTGTCAATCCTAGACACTTTTTTTAGTATACGATCGTCCAAGCGAGCACATGGACTGTGAATCGCAGATGGTGTTGCTCGTGGCGGTGACTTATGCTCAGACGAAACCTATGAAAGCATCTAGGCCCCTAGTTGGGTTTCGGTGATTAATGACAATACAAGATTACTATGACTAACGTGTGTTTTGCAGAGGCAATTAAGTTAGGTCATGATAATGGAGATCGATTGGGCAATCAAAGTTGTCATGCCCCTACGATGAAAATCGTTTCGGTTTTCAAAGGATAGACGACAAGGTTAAGGATGACTAGTTCTAAGTGTCGATTGGAGTTGAAGTGACACTTAAAGTAGTTTATGACTTTGTTTTTCCTTTGGCCGTACTATTAAGGGGGGTATGGATGGATAGCTTGACCTAGTTGAGTCTAATGAGTTAGGTGTGGTGTACACTTGTTAAAACTAGCTCTAGGTAGCTCCTATAAATGTCTAAGATCTTTTGGAGCAAACTTTATTCACATATGATCGAGAGTTGGAAGTGAATGGAGGGTCAAATACTGACCGGACGCTGGCCGCAGGGTCCGGTCAGTTCATTTGATCAGCAGTCTACGTTCGGTACGACCGGACGCTGAAGAGGTCAAGTGACTGGACGCTGAAAGGCAGCGTCCGGTCGACTTCAATAAGGTTCCAGTGAAGGGAATCTACGACCGGACGCGTCCGGTCAGTACTGATCGGACCCTGAGGATTCAGCGTCTGGTTGACTCCAGTAAGGGTTTTATGCGACCGGACGCGTCCGGTCAGTGCTGACCGGACCCTGCCAGCGTCCGGTCAACTCATTTTTACTGGTTCGCGGGTTGAACTGACCGGAGCATCCGATCAACACGACCGGAGCGTCCGGTCACCCCGCAGAAGCTCATAACGGTTCGTTTTTCAGGCTGCCTTATAAATAGAAGCTCCACTCATGTGTGGAGTTACTTTTGCACATTTCAACAGCTGAGAAACACGTTTGTGAGTGCCAAGAAGAGCAAGGTCCAAGTGAGGTGATTAAGATTTGAGAATCCAAGAGAGTAGCCTCATTAGTGAATCAAGAGTAGCCAAGTGTGCATCCATCTTCTCATTAGGCTTCGCGTGGTCAAGTGAGAGTTCGTGCTTGTTACTCTTGGTGATCGCCATCACCTAGACGGCTTGGTGGTGATTGGGAGCTTGGTGATCACCCGGCGGAGCTTGTGGGTGACCCAACTCAAGTTGTGAGCGGCTTTGGGTGATTCGCCGTGACGGAGTGTCGAAGAATCAACTCATAGAGAGCACTTGATCCTTGTGCGGATCAAGGGGGAGCTACACCCTTGCGCGGGTGCTCCAACGAGGACTAGTGGGGAGTGGCGACTCTCCGATACCTCAGCAAAACATCGCCGCGTTCCTCTCTCCCTTTACTTTGAGCATTTACTTTGAGTATTTACTTTGTGCAATTCAATACTTGTCTTTACATTCATAGAATTGCCATGCTAGAGTAAGTTTGGAACATAGGTTGCAAGTCCATTGTGCGTTAGTTTGATAGAAATATTTTTCTAGGCACAAGAGGTTAATTGGGCTATCCGTAGGATTTGATTATTGCAAGAAAATTTAGAATTAGCCTAATTCACCCCCCTCTTGGGCATCTTGATCCTTTCAATTGGTATCAAAGCCTCGTGCTCACATTTTTAAGCTTAACCGCTTAGAGCAAGATGTCTCACGGGGATGGACCTCCTCCTATCTTTGAGGGAGATGACTTTCCATATTGAAAAATCTGCATGGAGGCGTACTTAGAAGCTCTAGACGTTGGTATTCTTAGAGCCACCTCACAAGGCTTCCCAAAACCTCAGGATGCTACTAACTTACAAGGCGATGAAGTTAATTATAAAAAATGGAATATAAAGGCTCGAAACACCATCTTTAGAGGCCTTTGCAAAGATGTGTTCAATCGCGTAAGGAACCACAAAGATGCCCATGCACTATGGTCGGACGTTTGTGCGCTCCATGAGGGAACCAAGAGTGAGCGTGAGGAACGCTATCATCTTGTGATTAAAAAGCTAAATTCATTTGAGATGCTTCCCAAAGAAAGTGCTAATGAGATGTACTCTCGTTTAAATGTTCTTGTAGAGTAAGTTAATGGGCTTGGACTTACTCAAATGTCACCATCCGACGTTGTGAGAAAGATCTTAAGTGTCCTCCCCATTGACAAATATGAGCACATTGTGATCGTGCTACATCAAGGTGATCTTTCCGCCGCTACACCGACACAAATCTTGGGAAAGATCAATGCTCATGAGATGTACATGCATATCACGCCACAAGATGGCTCATCCTCTACAAAGAAGAAAGAGAAGGACTTAGCATTCAAAGCTAGCCAAGATAAGGGCAAAGCAAGACTTGAGTATGAGAGCTCAAGTGATGAAGAAGATGATGAAGAAAGTCTTGCTCTCATGGTAAAGAAGACCGCCAAGATGCTAAAGAAGCTAAACAAAAGTGGCATCAAGTTTGATGGCAAGAAGAAGAAGTTCTTCACTAGCTCAAGAAGAAAGCCAATCTCCGAGATGGATTGCTACAATTGTGGCGAACTTAGCCATCTAGCTCATCAATACACAAAGCCTAAGAAAGACAAGTTCAAGAACAAGAACAAGGGCAAGAAAGATGACTCAAGCAATGAAGATGAAGATGAGAAGAAAAAGAACAAGCCATACAAGAAGAGAGATGGCAAGAAGAGAGACTTCCACAAGAAGAAGAAGAGTGGAAAGGCCTACATTGTCGGTGATTGGCTCATGGACATTGATTCATCAAGTGGATAATCCGATGATGATAGTGACAATGAGAAGGTGGCCGCCATTGCTATTGATCTTGCATCTTCACCGCCATCATCGCCATCATCCTCTACACACCTATGCCTTATGGCCAAGGGTGAACGCAAGGTAACTAAGAGTGATGATAGTAGTGATGAGGAGCATGCTAGTGATGATGATAGCGATAGCGATGATGATGATTCACCTACATATGATGATCTTGTCAAAATACTAAAAAAATACACTAAGATCATTAGAAAGAGTAGAACTACAAATGAAAAGCTTGATGCTAAAAATAATTCACTCTTAGCTAAGTGTGATATATTGGAAAAGGCTAATGATGAGCTTAGAGAAACTAATAATGCTATATCATCCAAACTTAAGGAGCTCAAATCTTCCAAGAAAGAGCTTAAAGATAAACATGATAAACTTGAGTGGGTGCACAATGAACTCATCACTAGCCACAACAAGCTAAAAGATGAATATACTACTCTTAAGATTAATCATGATACTCTTGTTATTGCTCAAGAATTTTTACCAAATGAGCCGCATGATGCTACTAACCATGTTGTCAAGATTGATATAGCTACTTCATGTGATAATTTAATTGATGAGAGCATTGAGCATGGATCTAGTAGCAAAGGCAAGCGAGTGGTTGAGTGCAATGACTATGATGAGTATGTCAAGCTCAAGAGTGATAATGAGAAGCTCTTGAAAGATCTTGAAGAGATGAAAAGCCACAACATCATTGTGCTAGAAACTCTTGATCATGACAAAGAGTTGATTCTTGAGAATGAGAAGCTCAAAGAAGAAAACAAGAAGCTCAAGGAAGAGAAGAAAGATGATGCTCTAAAGGAAGAAAATAAGAAGCTCAATTTGGAGAAAGAGCATCTCAAGATTGGATTGAGCAAGTTTGCTAGAGGCAAGAATCTCCAAAGTGAGCTACTTATGAACATCGTCATGAAGATGGATAGAAGTGGCATTGGATATGTAGCAAGTGTAGAGAAGAAGAAGGCTCAAGCTCAATAACAACAATCAAAGCCAAAGCCAAAGCCAAAGAGATGTTTTGAGTGTGGACAAGAAGGCCACTTTGCTCATGAGTGTCAAACTCCATCGCCACAACCCTTGCCCAAGCATGCTAGACCCTTTGATTTCAATGCTCACTACATGCTTAGAAAAGATTCTAGTGGAAAGATGAAAGTCATGTTCTTAGGACCCCTCAACAAGAGTAGGCCTAAGAAGATTTGGGTGGCTAAGTCACTTGTTGAGAAGGTGAAGGGCCCTCAACAAGTTTGGATTCCTAAAGCTTGAATCTCTTGTGTGTAGGTGAACTACAAGACCGATGAAAGTTATTGGGTTATTGATAGTGGTTGCACTCAACATATGACCGGTGATCCTCGTATGTTCACCTCACTAGATGAAGAGGTAGATGGACAAGAGAAAATAACATTTAGAGATAACTCAAAAGGCAAGGTTAAAGGATTGGGCAAAGTGGCAATATCAAATGACCATTCCATCTCCAATGTGCTATATGTTGCTTCATTGAGCTTCAACTTGCTATTCGTTGGACAATTATGTGATCTTGGCTTCCAATGCTTGTTCACCAAGAAGGAGGTTGTTGTATCCAAGGTAGATGACAATCAAGTGATATTCAATGGATTTAGATACAACAACTTATATCTAGTTGACTTCACCTCCGAAGATGCAAATTTGAAGACTTGTCTATTCATCAAAACAACACTTGGGTGGCTATGGCATAGAAGACTTGCTCATATTGGGATGAGCTTACTCAAGAAGTTTATGAAGAATGATTTGGTGAGAGGGTTGAAGGATGTGAAGTTTGAGAAGGACAAGCTTTGTAGTGCATGTCAAGCCGGCAAGCAAGTTGCAAACACTTATCCAACCAAAGCTTTCATGTCAACCACAAGAGTGCTAGAACTCCTACACATGGATTTATTTAGACCAACAACATACAAGAGTTTGGGAGGGAATCTCTATTGTCTTGTGATTGTGGATGACTATTCAAGGTATATATGGGTGTTCTTCCTTCATGACAAATCCAAAGTTGCATCTTGCTTCAAGAAGTTTGCCAAGAGAGCTCAAAATGAATTTGAAGTGAAGCTCAAAAAGATTAGAAGTGACAATGGGAAAAAATTTGACAACACAAATATTGAAGCCTATTATGATAAAGTTGGGATCAAGCATGAAGTATCCGCAACCTATACTCCTCAACAAAATGGTGTAGTTGAGAGGAAGAACCAGACTTTGATCACTCTTGCAAGGACAATGCTAGATGAGTACAACACCCTCGAAGCTCTATGGGTGGAAGCAATCAACACCGCATGCTATGCATCAAACCGCCTATTCCTTCAAAAGTTCTTTGGAAAGACACCTTATGAGTTGCTCAATGGGAAGAAGCCGGACATCTCCTTCTTTAGGGTGTTTAGTTGCAAATGCTACATCTACAAGAAGCAGCAACACCTAGGGAAGTTTCAAAGATGTTGTGATATTGGTTTTCTTGTTGGTTACTCATCGAAGTCTAAAGCATATAGAGTATTTAATCATGCCACCGGCTTGGTTGAAGAAACATATGATATGTAATTTGATGAATCCAACGGCTCCCAAGGAGCACATGAGAATCTTGATGATGTAGGTGATGAACCATTGAGGGAGGCCATGAAAAATATTCTGGTGGGAGACATCAAGCCAAAAGATGATGAAGATGATGTATAAGTCATTAACCAACTCTCTTCATCAAGTGTGCCACAAGATGGTGAAAAAGATAGGAGAGTAGAAAATGAAGATACTCATATCTCCCATGAGCAAATGGTGGTTCAAGCACAAGATGTTGATGTTCCACAACCTCCTCCCCAAGTGGTCAATAGAAGAAATACACCTCTCCTACAAGATCATCCACAAGATCTTATTATAGGGAGTCCATCAAAGGGTATAATGACACGATCTCAAAAACTTACTTCTTTTATTGCTCATCACTCTTTTGTCTCTTGCTATGAGCCTACCAAGGTAGAAGAAGCTCTAAAAGATCTAGATTGGATAAATGCCATGCATGAAGAGTTGAACAACTTCACTCGCAATGAAGTTTAGACTCTTGAAGAGCGACCAAAAGGTGCAAGAGTCATTGGAATAAAGTGGGTGTTCCGCAACAAGCAAGATGATCAAGGTGCTGTTATGAGGAACAAGGCAAGACTAGTTGCAAAGTGGTTCTCTCAAGTTGAAGGTTTGAATTTTGGAGAGACCTTTGCACCGGTTGCAAGATTAGAAGCCATCCGTATCCTTCTTGCATATGCATCACATCATGAAATGAAACTATATCAAATGGATATAAAAAGTGCATTTTTAAATGGCTTTATTAATGAACTAGTCTATGTTGATCAACCTCCCGGGTTTGAAGACCCTAGATATCCTAATCATGTTTATAGGTTGTCCATGGCATTATATGGGCTTAAGCAAGCCCCAAGAGCTTGGTATGAGCGCCTTCGGGACTTCCTCATTGAGAATGGCTTCACCATTGGGAAGGTCGACACCACACTATTCACCAAGAAGCTTGATGGACATATCTTCATTTGTCAAGTATATGTTGATAATATCATCTTTGGATCATCAAATGAAGACTCATGCAAAGAATTTGGTGAATTGATGTCGAAGGAGTTTGAGATGTCCATGATTGGTGAGCTTACATTCTTTCTTGGTTTTCAAGTCAAGCAAATGAAAAAAGGCATCTTCATCTCTCAAGAGAAATACACAAAATATCTTCTCAAGAGATTCAAGATGGATGAATGTAAGCCAATCAAGACACCAATGCCTACCAATGGACATCTCGACCTAGATGAGGGAGGTAACCCGGTTGATCAAACTCTCTACCGTTCTATGATTGGTAGCTTGTTATATTTAACCACATCTAGGCCCGACATCATGTTTAGTGTGTGTATGTGTGCTAGATTTCAAGCTAGTCCTAAGGAAACACATTTAATTGCTGTAAAAAGAATCCTTAGGTATCTTAAGCACACACCAAGCATTGGCCTTTAGTATCTCAAAGGAGCTATATTTGAGTTAGTTGGCTATTCTGATTTGGATTACGCCGGATGCAAAGTTGATAGAAAAAGCATATCCGGAGGGTGCCATTTACTTGGTAGATCACTTGTGTCTTGGTCCTCTAAGAAACAAAATAGTGTGGCTTTGTCCACCGCCGAAGTGGATTACATTGCCGCGGGTGCTTGTTGTGCACAAATTTTATACATAAAACAAACTTTGCTAGACTATAGTGTAGTTCTAGAAAAAGTACCTCTTTTGTGCGACAATGAAAGTGCGGTAAAACTTGCAAATAATCCGGTTCAACACTCTCGCACCAAGCACATAGATATCCGCCATCACTTTCTAAGAAATCATGTTGCTAAAAATGATATATCACTAGAAGGTGTAAGAACCGAAGATCAATTAGCGGATATCTTCACTAAACCGCTAGATGAGGCTACATTTTGTAGATTGCGGAATAAGCTCAATGTACTTGACTTTAGCAACTTCACTAAAAATTGAGCTTGTGTTATCCCTTGCATTCATTGTAATATACAACATGTTTAATTTTTGGCAATGCATATGGGGCTTGTCTAACATGGTTAAGATAACCGCCGAAAAGCGTGTGAAGAAGCTTAACCTTGGATCAAACTTGACAAACAACTAGATTTACTTACAAGTATTGCATATGCATGAATGTTGGTTTGTCGTTTTGTTCCATTTGCCCTCTTATTGCCTATTTTCTTAAAAAGAATTATAGCCTAAGGCAACATATTTTGAAAAATATGAGGGTTTGAGAGAGGTCACTCACATCAGTCCCAATTAGTGTTTATTTGGATCTTATTTAAGTTGGGACTTGATTGGGAACAGGCAGCGCGAAGGAACTTTGAAGATTTGCTAGAAAAGGTGCACCGGACGCTGCACCAGATGCTGCTGTCTAGCGTCCGGTCAGTTCACAGGAGGTGAACTGCTGGTGAAGGAGTGACCAGACGTTGCATTTGTGCGTCCGGTCAGGAAGGGATCCAGCGTCCGGTCGATTGAAGAAGGAACAGGCTGTACTGACCGGACCCTGCCTACGTCCGGTCATGGACCACTGGACGCGTCCGGTCCCAATTCCAAAGGAATTGGATCTATCTGGAATCGACCAGATGCTGGGTGGTAGCGTCCAGTCGCTACCACCGGAGCGTCCGGTCAGTGGAACTCATGCGGCATTAGGACTCTTCTTCTGTTTCCTTCTTTGTCGCGTTTGGGATCCTCATTTAACCGCAGCCATCGCGTCTTTTTCCTTGACCTAACCACACTGCCGCAGCTTTCGTGCCCGAGTCTCCCGCGCCACCGCAGCTCGCCGCGCCACCGCAGCTCCATCCCGAGCCCGCGTGCCCAAGCCACCATGCCACAGCAGTTCACCGCGCCGCCGCAGCCCCATGCCAGACTCCCTCGCGCGCCACCGCATCTACCAGCCTCGCACGCAACCGCATCCGCCAGGCTCGCTCACCACCGCGCCGCCGGAGCCGAGCCCGCAGCCAAGCACTTCGCCATGGTTTCGTCGCCCACGTGTGCCACCATCAGCCCTCAACCACCGAGCGCAACTGTCATTGCCCTAGCTCTTCTTCCTCATTGGTAAGGGCAAATCTGTTTTCTCAAATTGCTTCGCGTATGACCTAGTTCAAATCTCAATGCATTGACCTAAATCATTTAGGGCCGCTGAAATCTTTGAAGTGGTTCGTGATCCCTAACCCTAGCTGGTTCCGAGGTTCCCCCGCGTGACGTCTTTTCTTTTCCTGGATCACTGATCGTCAGGTAGTTTGCCCATCGTCTCAATTTCACACCTACATTGTTTGCTTCCTAGGTCTTTCGCATCTATTAGATATATTGTATTTATTCGTATATTCATCTATTCTATCGTGCAGCGAGTCGGTGTCGTTGTGGTTCTTGTGGCAGTTGGCAGTCAATTCGGAGCCAAGCTTGCGAGTAAGGATCGAGGCCAAGCCTCGGGAGTGTCAGTTTAACAGTTGATCTTCATCAGTGGCAGTTCATCCTCTTGTCAGATCAGATGGCTCGCACCAAGAACATTGGTGGTGGCCCAGGTGATGATGACCGGAGGCCTCCGCCTCACCAGCCTGTAGGATCAAAAGGCAAGGCAACGAAGCAAGTGACATCCAAGAAGCGCAAGTACCCCAACACAGAGACAGCGAGAGCAGCAGCTATTGCAGAGGCCATAGAGCGTACTGAGAGAGGAGGCGCTCACAGTGGTGTTGTCATAGCAGATCCACAGCTCACACCAGCACAGAGGGCAGCAGTTGAGGAGGCTGAGCATCATCATGGTGGTCCACCTAGGACTGTCATGATGGCAGGACGTTGACTAGCCATTGAGGAGGCTCGACCTTAGGGGGAGTCCTAGTAGGAGGCACAGCAGTAGCCCCCACCAGCAGAGCCTCAGCCAGCTCAGGACACTCAGGAGGGTCAGCAGGCCGAGGAGACCGTGCCGGCACCCTAGCTACGCCGCTCTAGTCATACCAGTGCCATAGTTCCACCGAGGCCAGCTACACAGCACAGAGGTTCATGCCCACCGCCCAGACCATAGGGTCCGCCTCTAGTGGTACACCTCAACTTAAGGGCCGCCACAGCCAGACAGGTTCGCCAGCTGAGGTTTGTTGAGTTCGATGTGTGGTTTCCTTTGAGGAGGGATGAGAGAGCAGCAGAGGGGTTCTACACGCCGCTCCAGGAGGATTTCTATAATGCCTATCTCAACAGTGGGGCAGTGTTTAGATCACAGAGAGTCTGTAGTTTGGAGTCTATTATGGCAGCAGCTGGAGAGCACATCCACCCCTACTTGTTATATTTGTCGGGGCTCGCAGATCTAATTGACCGGACAGGAGTATATGTACCATCTTGGGTCCGACAGTTTTATGCTTCACTCTACGTTGATCCGCATCACAACTTCATTCACTTTGCATTCAACGGCAAAGATTACAGGGTGATGAGCTTCAGGGCCCAAGAGATACTGAGACTACAGGATCAGCTTGTCAAATTGCATGAGGTATGTTATGGACAGCAGGAGCCTCCTAGGCGTCCTCATGGAGGGTTGGTGCCCCCTATAGATCTGGTGCGACATTGCTTCAAGGAGCCCTTTGGTGAGGGGTCGAGCAGGAACCCCAGTGACCTGACTCCTACAGCTCATGTTCTAGAGGCCATCATCAGGAGGACACTACTTTCTAGGTTGGGTTACAGAGAGGGTCTGACTCGCCTACAACTCTGGCTCCTTAATGCTCTGATGCAGCAGACTGTGTTCGACATTTGGGACCTCCTTCTATCAGAGATGGAGGATACTATTGCTAAGGGCTTCAAGGGTCGCCGACAGCTTCCTTATGCACATTGGGTCACATTCTTGATGCTACAGTGTGTGCATGTCAGGACCCCTGAGTTGGTTGTAGAGTATAAGGCTGCCACCACAGAGTTTCCCACATATAACATGGCATAAAGGATCAGGCACAGCACTCCACAGGCACCATCTCGTCCCAGTCGTCGTCCAGATGTTCTAGAGTCAGCAGCTCAGTAGGACGAGATCATTAGAGGCATAGCCGCTACAGAGGAGGAGCAGCTTGAGACATAGCAGGGGATGACCGAGTCCAGTGATAGCTCGGATGATGACTATCTGCCGATTCCTCAGATGCCTCCATGCAGACATGATGTAGAGGCCGACAGTTCTAGCTCAGCTCCACCTGCATCGTAGATGGACCCCGCATTGATTGCCATTCTTGAGCGGATGCAGCAGGATCAGGCACGACAGGCACAGGAGACCGCTACCAACTTCGCACAGTTCCAAGCTCGTCAAGACGAGTTCCAGAGGCAGCAGTAGCTCCTCCAGCAGCAGCAGCAGCAGATGCATCAGCAACAGTTACTCATGCAACAACAGCTTATGGGATTTATGCAGCATGTAGTGATAGCACTTGGGGCCCCACTGCCACAGCCTTCGCCCTAGCTTGCTCAGCCTGCCACCACTTTGATGACTCCAGCTATACAATCTAGTGGGCTTCAGAGTCAGAGACAGCCTCTAGCTCAATTTGCTTCACCTACAGTTCAGGTGTCTCAGTGGTTGTCCTCACCAGTGGTTGCCCTGTAGTTCACTCCATATCACACGGGCTTCTCACCAGAGCAGTCACCCTCGCTTTTTATGCCTGACACATCAGTCTCCAGGAGTCTTGGAGCATCTTTCAGCGAGCTGACCAGCATGCCTACACCGCCTCATATGCATACTGTCGGTCCTTCTACAGCAGCCCCAGTCGCAGTGACTACTTAGAGGCTCCCCTCGTCTATCGCCTCTTCAGATCCTACGACAGATGTACTAGCAGCTTCATAGGCAGCACCAGCCCCAGCTCAAACCCAGACCGCTTCAGCGACACTTCCTGCTATAGAGGGTCAGTCAGTACAGAGCTCAGGGTCAGATGATGATGGTGCCCAGTTCCAGCTTGCTCCACGTACTTTAGCGCCCGACTCATCCGCTGCAGCCCCACCGACCGACCCATAGGTTTTGGTGTTTGACGCCAAAGGGGGAGAGGGTTTGAGTATGTAGACTCAGGGGGAGCGAGTTTTAGGGGGAGCTAGTTATCTAGTATTAGCTTATTATATATACATTTGGAGTTTTATCTGTGTGATACACTATTACTATTATGCATCGTGTGTTACTTTCATGCATACCATTATATCTATGTGATAGTGCTATCTACGTGATTGTGATATATGACATGTGTGCTCGTTACTTTACATTATTCATATGTCATATCACTTGTGTTATGCTCATTTGCCTTTGCTTCTGTGTTTATACTCCGATGCAAATGAGCTCTGTTACTCGTACTCATGCTTAATTCATATCCTTTGAGTACATTGTGTTGGCTTAGGTCATATAAGATTGACTAACACTTTTGTTCTTATCGACAAAAGCTTATATGAACCAAGCCCGTCAAAAACCTCACTCTTTCACATACTCGAGGTGGTATTTTCATCAATCACCAAAAAGGGGGAGATTGAAAGCATCGAGGCCCCTAATTGGGTTTCGGTAATTAATGACAATACAAGATTACTATGACTAACGTGTGTTTTGCAGAGGCAATTAAGTTAGGTCATGGTAATGGAGATCGATTGGGCAATCAAAGTTGTCATGCCCGTACGATGGAAATCGTTTCGGTTTTCAAAGGATGGACGATAAGGTTAAGGATGACTAGTTCTAAGTGTCGATTGGAGTTGGAGTGACACTTAGAGTAGTTTAGGACTTTGTTTTTCCTTTGGCCGTACTATTAAGGGGGGTATGGACGGGTAGCTTGACCTAGTTAAATCTAGTGAGTTAGGTGTGGTGCACACTTGTTAAAACTAGCTCTAGGTAGCTCCTATGAATGCCTAAGATCTTTTGGAGCAAACTTCATTCACATATAATCGAGAGTTGGAAGTGAATGAAGGGTCAAATGCTGACCGGACGTTGGCCCCGGTGCGACCGGACGCTGGCCACAGGGTCCGGTCAGTTCATTTGATCAGCAGTCTGCGTTCGGTGCGACCGGATGCTAAAGAGGTCAAGTGACCGGACGCTGAAAGGCAGCGTCCGGTCGACTCTAGTAAGGTTCCAGTGAAGGGAATCTATGACCGGACGCGTCTGGTCAGTACTGATCGGACCCTGAGGATTCAGCGTTCGGTCGACTCCAGTAAGGTTCCAGTAAGGGTTTTATGCGACCGGACGCGTCCGATCATTTCTGACCGGACCCTGCCAGCGTCCGGTCAACTCATTTTTACTGGTTCATGGGTTGAACTAACCGGAGCGTTCGGTCACCCCGCAGAAGCTCATAATGGTTCATTTTTCAGGCTGCTTTGTAAATAGAAGCTCCACTCGTGTGTGGAGTTACTTTTGCTCATTCCAACAGCTGAGAAACACGTTTGTGAGTGCCAAGAAGAGCAAGGTCCTAGTGAGGTGATTGAGATTTGAGAATCCAAGAGAGTAGCCAAGTGTGCATCCATCTTCTCATTAGGCTTCGCGTGGTCAAGTGAGAGTTCGTGCTTGTTACTCTTGGTGATTGCCATCACCTAGACGGCTTGGTGGTGATTGAGAGCTTGGTGATCACCCGACGGAGCTTGTGGGTGACCCAACTCAAGTTGTGAGTGGCTTTGGGTGATTCGCCACGACGGAGTGTCGAAGAATCAACTTGTAGAGAGCACTTGATCCTTGCGCGGATCAAGGGGGTGCTACACCCTTGCGCGGGTGCTCCAATGAGGACTAGTGGGGAGTGGCGACTCTCCGATACCTCGGCAAAACATCGCTGCGTTCCTCTCTCCCTTTACTTTGAGCATTTACTTTGAGTATTTACTTTGTGCAATTCAATACTTGTCTTTACATTCATAGAATTGCCATGCTAGAGTAAGTTTGGAACATAGGTTGCAAGTTCTTTGTGCGTTAGTTTGGTAGAAATATTTTTCTAGGCACAAGGGGTTAATTGGGCTATCTGTAGGATTTGATTATTGCAAGAAAATTTAGAATTAGCCCAATTTACCCCCCTCTTGGGCATCTTGATCCTTTCAACCTAGATGCGTGCAGGGGATTGGGAGGGAGTAGGTGGCAGCAGTGAGCAGTGCCATGGTCCCATGGAGGGGCCCGCCCAGAAGCATCAAGCCATCAACTCGCGAGTCTCTAATACCGGAACTCATGACACAAGTTCATGAGTAAACATCCTGAATTGTATAGAGCAACAGGTTCACGGTACAGAGCAACAGGTTCATGGTACAGAGCATAGTGTTCAATGTAAAGCTCGAATTAATGTGACACTGTGATGAGCGGCATACGTGGTCTACAGATAAAGTGTATTAGTAGCATTTATTAAAGTATGAGACGTGGTTCATCTGTCATTACCATTTGAACTATTTAGCCAATGCCACCGGTTTAAAAACATGTCGTGATAACTGTAAGTTAACACAACGGATCCATCGCTTCAGTCTCTTTGGCTGACTTCGTCTCACTCCTTACTACAATATGCCTTTTGGCATGGATTCATCTAGCCCCTTAAAACACCACACGGAGGAATCAAGCCGGTGAAGAAAAAAAAAGTCAATTTTATTGATTCTTATTGGTTTGTTTTAAGGAAAAAAAGATAAAAATAGTTTCTTGCTAACGAAGCTATAGTTGGGCAAACATATGACCTAGGAAGATTTTGATGTTACTCCATCCATCCCACAAAAACCTTTTGAGGACCAAACCTTTTCAACTTTAACCAAATATATACAAAATAATATTACTACCTATAATGTATAATTGGTATCATTAAAGTAATAATCATAGTTAGTTAAAAATATTAAATATCACTTAACAAATATCTTTACGAACGGTACAAACAAAGACAATCATAACGGAGAGCATCCAAGGACCGGACGGACATAGATGCCGCATGAGCCACTCACACATCGCCCCCTCCCTCGGGACGCGTGGCTGGGTTTGCTGGTTTTGCGGCGAGCGTGTCCTGTCCTGTCTCCTGGCAGATCCTCACAGTGCGTCCGTTGATCAGGGGTGGTGAACCGGTGATCTGGCAGGGAGGCAATCTGATGTACACTACTCTAGGCCTTGTTTAGTTCTAAAAAGTTGTCCCAAAAAGTGCTACAGTAGCCATCACATCGAATCTTGCGGTATATGTATAGAGCATTAAATGTAGACGAAAAAAAACTAATTGCATGGTTTGGTTGGAAATCGCGAGACGAACGTTTTAAGCCTAATTAGTCCATGATTGAATACTAATTACCAAATAAAAATGAAAGTGCTACAGTAGCCAAAATCCCAAATTTCGCCCACCTAAACAAGCCTCTACTTGATTAGGGGATTGGAACCCAACGATGATTAGCCACTACTCTACTTGATTAGGGGATTGGAACCCAACGATGATTAGCCAGCGGATCAACCAGTACAGGCGTACTACCTCTGCTGCAACTGCCGTCAGTCCTCGCTACTGTAGAATCATCATCACCTGGAGCCTGGAGGCATGAGGCTGCTATGGCCCATGGCCAGGCCATGGCATGCCAGCTTCAGTTCAGTTCGTAGTTCGCACCCTACAGCGGCAATTTCACCTAGTGATACAAGATTTTCTTTTTATCATTTTCTGGTTTTGTTTTCAAAATTGTGCATGGGCGTTGAACATCCTGAATTTATACAAGATTTTTTTTAATCTGTGCGTTGCTTCTTAAATTCAGGATGTTTACTCATGAACTTGTGTCATGAGTCCCGGTATTAGAGACTCGCGAGTTGATGACTTGATGCTCCCGGGCGGCCCCCTCCATGGGGCCATGGCACTGTTCACTGCTGTCACCTGCTCCCTCCCAATCCTCTGCACGCATTCAGGTTTCGTCCGAGCGCAAGTCACCGCCACGAGCAACACCATCTGCGATTCACAGTCCATGTGCTCGCTCGGACGATCGTATACTAAAAAAAGGTGTCTAGGATTGATAGACGGAGACAGGATAGGACACGCTCGCCGCAAACCCAGCAAACCCAGCCATGCGACCCGAGGAAGGGGGCGCATGCAGCAGCCGCACGCCCGCCGCAGTCCGCCTCGCGGCCGTGTCTGCCGCACCCATCACATCGCATTGATCCTAGCGGCCGCTCTCTGTTCTTCTCTGTCGTGCCGTGATGGATGGCGCGACGTCGCCGCGCCAAGATCGGTGGCGTAGCAGACCCTGCCACGTCATCGGTCAGCGCCTCGGCCGTCGCCACGTCAGCTCTCTAGCCGCGCCATCATGCATGGCGCGGCACAGATATTTCGCCGCATCATGACAATAAGCGCGGTCAAAAGTGTTAGATTTAGAAATAAAAAAAACAAGCGATGTTAGATTTAAAATTAATTTACAACAGGCGTTAAAATTAAAAAAAATCTAGGAGGCAGGCTCAGCAACTCAGGCACAGCACCCCGGTCACACTGCCCACCTCGACCCTTGTGCCTGTTGCCTGCTCCTACTACTAGTAGTACATAATACTGTACGGAGTACGTCTAGTAGAATAGGGCCGTGTTTAGTTGGAGGCCGATTCGGCGCTGCCGGATTCGGCGGCACTGTTTATGTACTGTATCGTTTTGTTTTTATTTGGTAATAATTGTCTAATTGTTGACTAATTAGGCTCAAAATGTTCGTCTCGTAGAGTATAACCAAACTGTGCAATTAGTTTTTGATTTCGTCAACATTTAGTACTCTATACATGTACCGCAAATTTGATATGACGGAAAATCTTCTTTTTATATAGTGCCAAATTCTAAAAAATAGGGGAACTAAACATGACCTAGGCAAGCTTGCAGCACAGAACCGGCCACATCTACCCACCTCGGCCTTTGTGCCTGTTGAATAGATACTAGGCCCTACCATGGACGTGTATATGTATGCAGATTTGTTTTAAAAGGTACAGATTACATCTTAATTTACTATTTATGTTATAGTGTAAACCCTATGTTCAATTAGTATAAATTGATTATTCGTACGTGAGAATGATCATGATTATTTGAAAAGTTATCTGATCTTTTTTTGCATTTTTATTTTATTTTGTGTATGTCTTATTTCGTTCTCTTTTGGAATTTCCCAATTTGGCTTTCTTAGAAATAATCTGGCTATTTTTTTTGTTTTTTATTTTCTGTATGCTTTCTTTGGTTCTCTTCCACTTACATAGAAATAATCTGGCTATTTTTTTTTGTTATTTAGATAGTTTTTTTTGTCTATTTGATATATATGGGCATGCAGCCTGAGCCCATCAGCCCGTCACGAGGCCCGTATTTTTGGCCCGGCCCAAGCACAGCCCCGCCCGGTAGCCAGCGAGCCCAGGCTAGCACGTTCCGGAGGTGCAGGCCGTGCCTAGGCCTCACCCCAGGCACGTGGGCCAGCACGGCACGGCCCGCACCTCAACGGTAGGCCCGGTGGCGGGCCGATGCCCCCCACGGCCTCGCCTTGTCATTTGGCCCAGCCCAGCTCCCAGCCGGTCGGCCGCACCCCCCCCCCCCCCCCCCCCCTCGCTCCGTATATAACCCGGCGGTCACGACTCCTCGCTCCCACCCCAAAACCTAAATCACAATTCACAAATCCTCCCCCCCCCCCCCCCCGCCGCGCCTTTCTGGCTCTCTCTCGGCTCACGCTCGCACTCCGACTCCGACCGTCGTCCGTCGACCATCGTCCCCGACTCCGGAGACCTCGCCGCCGCTCCTACACCTCACCCAGAGTTCCTAGATCCCCTCTTCCTGTCACGTCCCTTCTCCCTATCTCTCCTCTGTCCTCTCGATGGCCATGTGAGTTCGTGTCCCTGTCCGTCCCTCCGTCGCCGCTCGACCTCTGTGCTAATCGGTGTGTCGTTGCCTCGGGGTGGCCCTCGTCTTCTCCTACGCCGGGCTCCGATTGCGCAGGTAAACCTAAGCCTAACCCTAACCCTAACCCTAACACTAACCCTAACCCTAACCCTAGCCCTCTGTATTTGATCTGTTCATCCTTCCCCTATTTTCTGCAGGTCGGTTGCCGATGCCTTGTCGTCTAGTTGTGGCATAGATCGGGCAAGGCGGCCACGCGCACTGTTGAGGAACGGTGCTTTTGATTTGCCATCCGCGACCGAGGGCGCCATGACCGATGACGATGTCGTCTATCATGTCACCGGCAATGAGGACCTAGTCGCGGCAGGGCTTCCCCCAGAGGACGACGACGACATCCGTGACGACGCTACGGTGTTGTTTGGTGTCGATCTCCTCGGTAGCGGCTCTGCTTCGATCGATCTGGATGGCGGGTGCATGGGCGACGACAACAGGGACGCCAGTGGCTTCCAACACCAGCAGCACTGATGATACTGTGAATCTGGTCATTTGTGAATGATGAATGAATTTGTGAATGTGAAAATGTTAAAGTGATTGAGTTAAGGAGCTGGTTGAGGTGTTACATGTGAACCGGGCTATGGGCTGGCATGACCAGCTAATTTTATCGTGCCTGACGGGCTGGCACGGCACGAAAATCGGCCCATAGTGCCGTGCCTAGCCCAAGGGCAGGCCCACGTGTCTGAGAGGCACGACCCGTAGAGCACGACGTGTCTTGTCGGCCCGACCCCTATCGGGCCGTGCCGGCCCGTTACCCATCTATACTATTTGATCTAGATCCAAGGGTCATGGAAATCAGGTGTTGCATGGACAAGAATCACTCGATTTTTTAATTTGTTGCCAATTGGGTGATGGTGCGGCGTCCAACACTCGAGTGCGACGGCCGTCAAAATCACTCGGTAGACAGACCGTACTGTTTCTATGGTTGCCGGATAGGAGATGGCCCAGGGTCCTTTCAAAAAGAAGAGATGGGCTAGGGTCCTATATTGCATGTATTATGTTTGCTTGTGCGATGGACCAAGCCCATGGCCTAGATCAGAACAAGATTAAATGGGCTGATTGGGCCGGGAGGAGTGGAGTATCTCTTCTTGTTTTTTAGTATTCAGCCGTAGCAGCTCAGTCAAGTCCCAAGGGTTTGTAGTGGTTTGATACACCAAATTCGTCCTGTTGATAGTTGAAGGGTGTGTCATATACCTAGTTTCGTAGTTTGAGATGAAAAACAAACTTCCGTATGGTTAAAAATAGATATGACCCAAAATTTGTATATATATTGACAACACAATTTTTACATTATTTGATTCATCACGATTACAAATAATATTTTTATAATATATATACATGTTTCAATTTTTATACCCAACTTATAACTGTGATCGGCTAAATAAAGTATAAAAGCACCACGATCTTGCCAATTATTGTTTCTGAGTCTAGAAATAAAAAGGAGGGCGAACCATCATCTCCTTAAAAATCATGTACGCCTCTCCAAGGTATAAAAGGGGACATGTTTGGTTCCTACCCTTGTAGTTGTAGGTAGACCAATACATTGGCATCGATCTATCATCTGTACCTAGCGTCCGGAATCAAATGTCAAGGGCGCACGGCACGACAAAAGGCGTCCGGTCTCAAAAAAAAAAAAGGGGGGGGGGGGGGGGGGGGGGGGGGGGGGGGCGTCCGAAACCAAACAGGCCCGAAAAACTCCAGAAAAATCTGAAAAACGTTAGAGAAGAATCACCGCACCATTTCCCGACGAGTCACAAAATCTGTTTTGGAGCAACAGATACTCCACATTTTCAGTTCACAGTGTAGTCGTACTCTGAAGCCGTTCTCTTTCAGCACATTGCAGCATCTATCTATCTACTAGTAGCGCATGGATCCAATAATGCACGCCCTCCACCTCCAACCCTCATCTCATCGCATCTCACAGTAGAAAAACGGTGCCGGAATAGCGTGTAATTAAACGCCATCCGTCTAAAGCAAACAGCAAGCTGCAAGCAACGCATCCTGTACTGATGGGATAAGAAGGGGACAACGCAAGCGGCTAATCGATCCCTCCCCGTCCCTGATTAATCCAAACTCCGGATCATTACCCCCCACACATATTTGCATATATACGATGCTGTCCCACTCCCGACTGGACTAGCTCGGCTCTCGCTTTCCGGGCCAAAATAATGCAGGCCAATCCATTCCATGACACCACTTTTGACCTTTTATTTCGCGGCGGTCATAATGCTTTTGCTAATGTTGATCTCTGTGCTCTTGTTCGCCATGTGCGAACTGAACGCGATCGCCGGGACCAGGGAATTCCCAATGGCAGCATCCCGCTCCATCGGTCTCGTCCACCTGCTGCTGCGGAATATATGCACGTCTTTTGAGCGATTGCTTGACCTGGTATCAATCAACTTGAGGTCGGCAAGCAGGACCTCATCACGGTCGCAGCCATACCTTACACCTACAGGAATTAATGAAGCGTACTCTACTCTAGGTCGCGCATGTTGGACGTATACAATACACGGAACCAGGGCAACAGCCAACAGGCAACCAACAGCCGCGTGCGATTCGTGCGAACGAACAGCGCACGGCCGCTACGCTCCAGCTCCACGGCCGCCGCTCTTTCCAGACTGGACCGGAGGCGGACATGATATTTCTGCTGTTGTTAATCCCCGGGCGGCGGCAGAGGAGCAGAGCGGCCGGGGTTGTTCAGGCCACGTCGCGTCCCAGGGGATCCTCCGATGCTGACACGGCAGTCTGGGTCTGGCTGCTGGCCTCGGGTCTTTCCAGCCCGCGTGGGACGTGCTTGGCTGCTTGCTGCCGCGGAAGTGGAACATGCACTACCAGGGGCGAGGGCGAGTGCGCGGCCAAAGAAGAAAGCGAGATGTATGTTACTGCAGCGAAGCGTCCCAGTGCCTACGTCGTTCTGCTTCTGCCTTTCGCGGCGCTTTCCCGTCGCCTCCGCTCTGCGCGGGCGGGCGTGTGGCTGCAACGCCGCCGCGGAACGTACCGGACTACCGGTGCCTCTCCGTCGCGTGTCGCCGTCGCGCCATTGCGCTGCCCTGTCCTGGTCGTGGGCGTGCCTCTCGACCTTATCTCGTTTGGATCACACAGGAACTGTCACTCACGAGTCACGACTCACGTCCGTGTTCCGTCCGGCTCGTGCTCGCCGGGAGCCTGGGACCGAGCCAGTTGCCGTGTAACAGAGAGCCTGGCTTTTGATCATTTCTGATTCAGCCTCTGCATCATCACGTTGTTCATGTTGTGTACCTACCGGCTACCGGGGAGTGGAAATTCATAAAAGTAACTTCTTTCCGTGCTTTTTTTTTTCTCTCGAGATGCACCGTGTACTAGGATCATTTTGTATTCGGTTGACAAACTTTGGCGTTGTCGGCATGCATGAATCCATGCTAGTGTTGGTAGTACGTGTGTTGCTCTGGCGTCTAGCGTGAGCCATCCTTTTTTCCCTTCACTGTACTGCACTGCATACGATGCTCTTTTGCTAGTTGGGACTTGGGAGGACGATGAACGTTCGAATATTCGACGTGTTTGTAGGACCTTGATCAATTGTCTGGTTAGGCAAAATACCTGAAAGGCCACGATCTAGGTTGTTTGCCCTAGGCAAGTTTGCCTGGCCAAGCAGCAATTCAAACCATTGATTTTGAGTACCTGCTGGCCAGAATGTATTATCCGACAATTATGTTTGTCAGGGCAGCAACCAAACGTACCCTAAGTGCTTATTACCAGAACGAAGCATTCAACAATCTACATATGTCTATTTTAAGTATCAAGTAAATGTGCAATATCTTTCTTCTAAACACACGCATGCGAGCGTGCACATGCACACACAAATATCTCTCTATTCAAGCTCTAGCATAAAAAAAATGATGGATGCTGAAATTTTGCTCTCAAATACCACCTAAGAAATAGGTCAAAGCCTCAAATTCTGTAACCATGGCATGTAAGAAAATTGTTGTAGAGTCTTGTAGGAACAAGCATGTTTTTTCCCCTTATGAACACAATTCTTGATTGGAACACAGACATTTTACATGAGTTTTGTAACGATCTTTGCATTTGACTTGGCAACACACACTGCTACATTTTGATTTTTGTCTTGATTCACTAGCCTTTTCAGTTAACCAGATCATCACAAACAATAGAAATTAGCAAGGACACGGTAAATCAGCGATGCAGCTATGCATCACTAGAATACCGTACCAATAATCACCTTTTTCTTTTCCTTTTCTTACCGTGTGATACTAATTAGTTAATGCCTAGTTTAATTAAAGACTGCACATACTAGGCTCCAATTAATCATCTGTGCATAGGTTTTGTGTGCACCGAACGACGATCGATCAGTCATCAGTAGGTGGTGACGAACGGTTTGTACACTTTGAGGTCAGAGATGATTCCGGCGACGGAGCCCGCGGCGGAGGCGACGGTTATGATGAGGCAGGCGAGGCTGAGCAGCTGCAGGCACACCCACCGCGTGCTCCACCTGGGCACCTTCTTCTGCACGATGTACATCTCCACGGGGAAGTAGACGGTGAGCGGCCAGAAGCCGAGCGCGCCCAGGAGCCCGACAACGTCGTTGAAGAAGGGCAGCAGCATGGACACCACCGTCGTGGCCACCACGAACGCCGTCCGCCACGTCAGCCTGAACAGGTTGAGCTTGTAGCATCGGCCGGCGGCTCCAGCGAGGGAGAGCGGGACGTCGACCTCGCCCGTGACGTAGCGGGACTTGGGCCACCGCTGCTGCGCCCACTTCTCGACGAAGGCGAACAGCGGCTGGCAGTAGACCTGGTAGGCGCCGACGAGGTGGACGACGATGGCGGCGTTGGCGACGTCGAGGAGCCAGAAGGGCTCGTAGAAGCCGAAGCCCGTGAGGAGGTTCCCGGGCGCGTTGTCGCCGAACGCGGCGTAGCCCATGCACCCGCACAGCATGTAGAAGAGCGTGGTGACGGCGACGCTGACGATGGTGGCGCGGCGCATGACCTTGGACTCGGACGGCGGCGGCGCCCGGATGGTGTCCTGGATCTCGATGAGGATGAGCGAGTAGGAGTAGGCGAAGGCGATGTCGCCGAACGCCTGCAGGCTGCGCCACACCTTGTCGAGCGGCGTGACCGCGCCGACGCTAATCCCCGTGAGGCTGCCCTGGACGCCCTTGTTGGCCACCACCTGGACGATGCCCAGGCCCAGGCCGATGGTGGAGTAGGTGAACGACATGACGGCGGCGAGGATCGAGAGCCAGGAGATCTGGTCGAAATCCGGGATCTGCGAGAAGAAGATCTCGGCCACGCCGAAGATGATCATGTACGGCGTGCTGGAGATGTTGCACGGGTCCCCGTGCCCCTCCACGTGGAAGCAGTTGGCCCTCTTGATCGCCCTGTGGATGTACACGCAGCAGCACACGTCAGTTTCTCAGCTCGGTCGAAACGTGCGGTCGGTTCTCGTGGTCTTTTTCTTTTCTTTTTCTACTACTCACAGCATGCTAATGGAGGCGGCAATGGTGTAGCCGATGGCGACTCCGACGATGTTGGCGTACTGCAGGAAGCCGCAGAGCTGGACCTTGATGCCACCTGCTCGACGAAACAACCGACAGGGAAGGAGAAACAACGAGAGTCATCAGCTCTTGCTCTGCAACGGCCAACGGACCAACGGCGGCAGAGTACAGCCAAGAATGGCATGCGTGCGTGCGCGCGGGGTTTTCGCACGTACTGAGATTGGCGTTAACCGCGTCCATGTAGGTGTAGTTGCGCTTGCCGGTGCACGCGTCGCCGGAGCGGTAGCAGTCGGCGAGCAGCGCCGACGTGTAGTAGGTGACGAAGGAGAAGAGCAGCATGACGGCGGGGCCGGCCACCCAGCCGAGCTGCGCGATGGCCCACGCCAGCGACAGCACCCCGGACCCTATGACGGCCGTGATGATGTGCGCGCTCGCCGTCCACATCGTCCCTTCATGACATAGCATGCAGAGCAGCACAGCATCAGCTTTCTGTGTCTATCTGATGGAGAAGAAGCACGTACGGCAGACAGGCAGACGTAGCATGTACAGCTGGCTGTTTGTTGCCAGGCCGGTTAGCTCTCCTTACCGGTGCGCTTGAGGCGACCGTCGTCGTCATAGCACTTAGAGGCCGCCGTGAGACCGAGCTCCACGGAGGTCGCCTCCGTGGCCGCTGGGTAGTAGTGCTTGGCGTTGGCGGGCACACCGCTCTCCCCCATCTGCACCATGTTACAAATACACACCCGAACAGTGAGACTGCAGCTAGAGCACAGAGCTGGATATCGCAGGAGACACAGTCCGCCGCTACTAGTTGGTGCTCTAGATGAAGTGCTCAGCAACGTGACTTACGCTGCAATTTATATAGCCACCGATCGAGCTAGAACGTGCTGAAAGACACGGAATTAGACGTAGAACGAAGCCCGCAGGAAGACTCAGCGTGGAATTGAGAGGCGGGCGACGACTCCAGCACTCACTGAGCTAGCTATAGGCTATATAGCCTACCACTCCACTGCCTCGTGGTTGGCTAGCTGGTGAAGTGAGTGTGTGGGCGATGGCGGCAATTTATAGGCTGTTGCCTGGAAGGTGTTGTGGCTATGTGGGTGACCGCGGCAGGGGATCTTGCACGAATCTGAGCATTAAATATAGACGAAAAAAAATTAATTGCACAGTTTTGTTGAAAAATTGTGAGACGAACGTTTTGAGCCTAATTAGTCCATGATTGAACATTAATTACTAAATAAAAACGCAAAGTGCTACAGTAATCAAATTCCCCAAATTTCGCGAACTAAACACAGCAGTATATGGAAAATAGTGTTATATTGTTGTACTGCTGGCTATCTACGGTATAACAACTTGCTTGGATGCAACATCCCGATCAGAGATCTATCTCTCACGTGGAGTGGTGGGGACAGTGTGCACTGACTGACACAGACCAAGACCATGCACCGAGACCCGGACCTTGCAACAAGACGCATCGTTCACACCAATGCAAAAGATAGGATAAGATTGCAACAGCGGTGCACGTTCTACAAGCACGTGCCATGCGTGCATTGAAGAATTACCTTTGCAGAAGTCCACCTCTCCTCTTCTCCTGCCTCCCCCTCTTGCAGTGCAAGAAGAGCTGCTAGCTTGAAGAGAGAAGTGAGAGCTGCTGCTACAACTTCAAGGGTAGATGTCGCTGTGCTGTGTCATATTTACGCAGGCTGGCCGGGTTTTTATAGGGGGTGCCTGCCGTGGCAGGCCGGCCTGTTAATCAAAAGGCCTAGTGCCAGGGATTTCTGATTTTCTGCATGGCCGCGTTTAGTTCCAGTCAAAGTTGACGCCGCGGGAAAGCAGGCTGTACTGTAGTGCACTGTAGCATTTTGTTTGTATTTGATAATAATTGTCCAAACATTGATTAATTAGGCTCAAAACGTTCGTCTCGCAAAGTACAATTAAACTGTGTAATTAGTTTTTGATTTCGTCTACATTTAGTACTTCATGCATGTACCGTAAGTTTGATGTGACGGGGAATCTTCTTTTTGCATAGTGCCAAATTCAGAAAATTCAGGAATCTTCTTTTTTGCATTGTTTGTATAGGATCAGTGACTGCAGAAGCTAGAGGGACGGAGGCTGCCGAGGCATTGGCGCCCCACGGCCTCTCGACCATCCTTTTCCTGCCCGTGGAATAGGTTCGGTGCTAAGCTCGGCCGCGAGATCGCCCACTAGGGATCGTATCAATAATGCACTGTATCATCATGTACTTTGTTCCCGGTGGCGAACGGAGATCATCATCATCCCCCTTGTTGGTTTTGCGCATTTCTGGCGCGTCGAAAGGTAAGTAAAGACTGCAGATGCATTTATTCTATCTATATATACAATAAATCAATAATTTTAAAAAGAACAGACGTTAAAGTATGAGATTTATCAAAAATACATACACATTAATTTATTTGATGATTTAACAGTCTAGATTTTCAAACAAAAATTATGCCACATGCATTCTACGTTTAAATAAATTTTCTTTGTGCCTATGATGTTTCAAATAAACTAATAGCGGCGAACTGATTCTAGATCAGTTGATTAGGTTTCTTGTGGTGGAACTTGCCTACCTGGGTTCAAGTCCTCGACTTGATACGGGTGCTCGTATTTTTCTGGATCTATTTCAGAATTTAATGGCGCTATGCTTTCAGTGGTAGGCGATGTCCCCGTCGACAGCGAGGCGTTAGTGGTGACTTTACGAATCTCGAGATCTACCGACTCAGTTCTTCGGAGGTGCTCACATGGGTAGGATTTGCATACATGTGTTCATAGGGGTGAGTATGTGTGCGTGTTGTGGGCGTCTGTGTTGTACTAATTAATTCTAAAAAACTAATAGTGTTTTTTTCCTAATAAAGGTACCTATCGGTGATATAGATCCGTGGTACCTCATCGCCGCGATGTAAGCCCACTACTATTGGGATGGGCCGAGGCTGGCGAAGATGAGGCCCACCCGAACTAGGACACGTCATGGGACGTGGTGAACAAGTAACCCGGCATAGGAAGCTTGGGCGCTGATTTTCACGCGGTGCGATAGGCACCATTATGTTATTATTTTATGTAACTAATTAGAAAATATATCTACAAACCTATTACCATCTATGTAACCCTATCCCCTGAGTTATATAAGGCAGAGTAGGGAGCTCTCGATTGGTACACATTAAAATACTCAGCAACCTCTCGTAACTCAGAGCACGCCGAGAGAGATGACAGAGTTCACATCTGATAGAGCAGGTTGAGAGAGGATGAGGAGCATCCAAACACAGGTAACAGGGCCTCCTGGGCCTTGTGCATTTTTCCTAAGAGATGTGTATCTGTTAATGTACCGTAGAAGATATACTTTTTTTTACTGTCTCTGTAAATTTATTTTAGGTAACTGACAATTTGTGACTACCTTCGTAAATAAAATGACAGTCTCCAAAAATCCTCAGGTATTTTAGAAGACACCTAAATTTTATGACCCCCTTCGCGAAATCACTTTTGTAGCAAAGAGAACTGGATTTGAGGTTGATCCAAGTGTAGACATAGAGAAGTGGGTTGTGGACAGAGGAGCGCTAGGAGAAATTCAGTCATAGTATATACATGTATCTCATCGACAACAATGGAAGACTAGAATCCCTCAATGAGGGATACATAGGCGGACGCCGCAGAGGTGTCAGAGTACGTTGGCACTGAGCAGGCTTGGCCTCCTTCCGTCTTTTAGCACATTGTCCAGCACTAATATTAAACGCACAACTAGCCCAAGATCAATGAGGTGCGGCATGAGGCACTCCATCTAAATTATAAGTTTTAGCTTTTCTAGATATATATTAAAAATTATGTGTTTAAACGTAGCATATATCTAGAAGTATAATAAAAACTACGTAACTAGAAAAAATCAAAACAACTTATAATTTAAAACATAAAAGAGTAATTGATAAAGTGTAATTTGTATTTTGTAGTTCATAGCTTAGCTGAGGTTTTTCCCACGCTGCTTAGCCCATGCAACCGCGCTGGTCAGCCCACGACGTCGCCCACATCGTGGTGCGCTCGGCTGCAGTCGCACCTCGCGCTGGCAGTTGCCTGCCTTGTAGCTTGTACAAATACACTAAGATCAATACATGTTGTGTTGTGGGCTCCATTGCTTTCTCTATCATGGTATCATTCGCTTAGGTCTATTCCCTTGCGCTGCCCTCCCAGCAACCGCCGCCGCCGCGCTCGGCTTTGCCCCACCACCGCGATCTGGGTTGCTGCATGTTCGCTTTCCTTCCCGCAACCGTCACCGCCGCGATCGACGTTGCCGCGCGCTCATCTTCCGTTGTTCCCATGGATACTAACCAACTGCATGACGCCGATCTCTCTTATGGCGAGTCTTCTTCCTCCACTTCTTCCGTCGGCCATGTCTCCTTCACCGAAATCGTCGTCCAGCCTCCTTCCTCCACGTCCTTCCTCCATGGTGCTACAGACGGTGAACATCAAAAACCACGTTCCCATCGAGCTCGATCTCACCGAGTCGAACTACACCGAGTGGCGATGCTTCTTCAACACCTTCGTCGGCAAGTTCGGTCTCAGCTCCCACCTCACTTCTTCTCCCACTGGCGCCAACCGCCGTGATTCGGACTGGGTCATGGTCGACCAGTGCATCCGAAGCTGGCTTTACAACACCGTGTCCAAAGACATTAGCGCTATCGTGCGCGTTCCCAAGGCGACGGCATATCGCCCTGGGCAAATTTAACCGAGAACCGAGAACCGATCCGAAAGAACCAGAACCGAAATCGAAAGAACCGGAATCGAAAAATTCGGTTCCTTATTCGGTTCCTGATATTGAGGAACCGAAATAACCGAAGAAAATTCGGTTCCTACTCTCGGTTAACCGAATTAACCGAAAGAACCAAATTACATGAATTATACTTCACTTACTTGTATTTGTAAGATTATGTTTGGTTTGTGTAGTGTTTTATATTTGAACTGCTATATATTTGTGTTACTGTATTGCTATTGTTTTTTTATACATTATTATTATGAAAAATGAACATAGTATTGCATAAATTTTCCTTACAACAAGTATATTTATTGTTGTCCTAAGGTCTTCTGAAAAAATTCGGTTAGTTCGATTAGAACCGAAACCGAACCGAAATAACCGAGAACCGAAATGCTCGGTTCCTAAAAATTTTTGGAACCGATCGGTTCCCATTTTTTAGGAACCGAATTTCATCAATAATCGAAAGAACCGAACCGAGAACCGAACGCCGACCCTTGACGGCATACACCATCTGGCACGCGATCCATGACCAGTTCCGCGACAATGAGCTTCATCGAGTCGTCTACCTTGAGGCCGAGTTCCGCAGCTTGGGTCTAGGGTGACATGGACATCACGACGTACACCGGCCGTCTCAAATGTCTCGCCGACGCTCTGCGCGACGTCGGGCAACTGGTGCGCGAGACATCTCAGGTGCTGAACATGCTCCGCAACCTCTCCCCCAAGTGTCGGCAAGAACCCTCCACATACCTTCCTGTCCGCGCGTTCCTATCTGCTGCTGGAGGAGCAGTACGATAAGGAACACGCCAAATCCACCGCCTAGCATGCCCTACTCGCTGCCGGTAGTTCTCGACCTGCTGCTCCTACGAGCGGTTCCGACGCCACCGGCGTTCCTCGATCCAGCCAGCTGACCGCAGGCGCCAACACACATTTTGACAACCGCGGCAACAAGAAGCGTCGCGGCCGCGGCAACAACTTCCCCAGCGATAGTAGTGGCGGCGCGCCTCCTTCCTAGGGCGCATCTGCTGGTAGCCACCCACCATCTTCCTCCTGCCTTCTGGGCTAACCCGTGGACCAGCATGGTCTAGGCGTGGCCCATGCCGTTCCGTGCTCCTGGCGTTGGCGTCCTCGGCCCGCGACCCGGTCCACCACAGCAGGCCTACTTCACCAGCGCACCTACACCAGCACCTGCTCCGCCCTCATCCTCCAACAACATGTGGAACCAGCAGGCCCTCCTCGCCGCTCTGGCCACGGCTAGTGTTCCGCCCGCCGGGCCTCAAACGTCAAAGTGGTTCTTCGACACCGGCACCACTTCGCACATGGCGTCTGGCTCTGGTAATCTCTCTTCTGCTCGCGTCCTACCCTTCTCAGCACCAATCATTGTTGG
The DNA here is from genome assembly GCF_019320115.1 of Miscanthus floridulus. Lineage (NCBI taxonomy): Eukaryota > Viridiplantae > Streptophyta > Magnoliopsida > Poales > Poaceae > Miscanthus > Miscanthus floridulus. The sequence continues at coordinate 73,365,004 of NC_089596.1, read as the reverse complement.
TAATGGTGCATCCATGCCAGTCACTCGTACTACCTCCTCTACCCTTCCTGGAACTCCCTTTCATCTCAATCAGATTCTTATTTCTCTTGATCTTGTCAAGAATTTGATTTTAGTTCGTGCTTTCACTCGAGATAATAAGGTTTCGGTCGAATTTGATCCTTTCAGTTTCTCTATCAAGGATCTTCCCACCCGGGCGGAGATGCTCTGATGTAATAGTAACGGCAAGCTGTATCCCCTCCGGCCTTCATCTGCTCAGGTGCTGCTGTCCAGTTCCTCTTCTTCGGCTGATCTGTGGCATCAACGCCTTGGGCACCCCGACCGTGATTCCCTCAAACACACTCTTGATTAGTTTGATTTCACATGTACAAAAACCATAGCTCATACTTGTCAGTCATGTCAATTAGGCAAGCATGTTCATCTTCCATTCTCCCATTCTTCTTCTGTCTGTTATGTTCCCTTTCAGCTTGTACATGGTGATGTCTGGACATCACCTGTTCCTAGCAACTCTGGTTTCAAATATTATCTAGTCCTCATTGATGCTTGTACTCATTTTATTTGGACCTTTCTAGTACGCGCTAAATCTGAAGTTGCTGAATGTTTGATCTCCTTACATGCTTATGTTCTGACGCAATTTCAGTTACCCTTCATTTCTTTTCAAACCGACAACAGCAAGGAGTTTGACAACACTGTAGTTTGTCAACACTTCGCCACGCGCGGCGTCTCCTTTCGCCTTTCCTGTCCATATACCTCTGCTCAGAATGGCAGGGCAGAGCGCATCATCCGCACCCTAAATGATTGTGTGCGCAGCCTACTTCTGCACGCTGGCATGCCATTTTCCTTTTGGGCTGAAGCGCTTTCCACTGCCACTCACCTTCTCAGCTGGCGCCCATGCCACGCCATGGCGGCGGTGATGCCATTCCAATGGCTCCTAGGTGCTCCACCGAACTACACTCACCTCCGGGTGTTTGGCTACTTGTGCTTCCCCAACCAGATAGCCACCGCCGCTCACAAACTCTACACCCGATCCAGTGCTTGTGTCCTCCTAGGTTACCCCATTGATCATCGTGGTTATCGGTGCTTGGACCTCGACACCCATCGCGTCATCACGTCGTGCCACGTGGTGTTCGACGAATCCGTCTTCCCATTCCGAGCACCATCTTCTGCCACTATGTCGCTAGCGCGTGCGCTCCCTACCGCCATTGACGATGATCCTCTCATCCTCTTGGACATAGCTCCCAAGCATCGTCGCGTCGCTGCGCCGTCGCCCAGTGCCAGCCCTAGCATACCTTCCCCAGTGGTCATGCCCACGCCCATACTGACGCCTGCGACTATGGCCACGCCCATGCCATCGCCTGGCGTGCCTGCTCCCAGCTTCAATCCACACAAGCATCACCGGTGCCCACGCACGCCACACCAACACCACCCCCCATCCATCCCATGGTCACTCGTGCACGCGCCGATGTGTTCAAACCCAACCCCCGCTATGCCATGGCCACATCGGCCGCATCCACCACCATCTCGCCTATTCCGTCATCAGCTTGGGCAGCATTACGCGATCCAAACTAGAAGCAAGCCATGGATGCTAAATTCAAGGCCCTACAGGCGAACTGCACCTGGCGTCTTGTCGACAAGCCGACCGGCGCTCACGTGATTTTGGGGAAATGGGTTTTCAAGCACAAGCTTCATCCTGATGGATCACTCGAGCGCTACAAGGCTCGATGGGTGGTGCTGAAAGGTCCTAATATGGCTAGATGGGGGTGAATAGCCTATTTAAAATCTACAAATCAACTAGAACAATTTGATTAGTATAATAAATAGCAAAATACAAACTTGCTCTAGCTCTACAAGGGTTGCAAGCCACCTATCCAATAATTCTAGTTATTATGATCACTAGGCACACAATCCACTAGGTCACTACTCACTAAGAGATCACACAATTGCTACACTAAAGAGCTCCACTAGATGAACTTAATCCACAAAGCAAGCTCTCAATTCTAGCTACACTAAAGTGCTTGATATAGCTAGTTTGCGGGAATGTAAATGAGTAAGTAAGGTGATTATACCGCCGCGTAGAGGAGTGAACCAATCACGAGATGAATACTTTATCAATTGCCGAGAGAATACCAAAGAGCAAGAGACAACCAATTTTCTCATGAGGTTCATGTGCTTGCCAACACGCTACGTCCCCGTTGTGTCGATCAACACTTGGTGGTTCGGTGGCTAAGAGGTGTTGCACAAACCTCGTCCACACAATTGGACACCATAAGAACCTACCCACAAGTGAGGTAACTCAATGACATAAGCAATCCACTAGAGTTACCTTTTGGCGCTCCGCCGAGGAAGGTACAAATCCCCTCACAATCACCGGAGATGGCCACAAACAATCACCAACTCATGCCAATCCTCCTCCGCTGCTCCAAGCCATCTAGGTGGTGGCAACCACCAAGAGCAACAAGCGAACCCCACAGCAAAAAACACGAACACCAAGTGCCTCTAGATGTAATCACTCAAGCAATGCACTTGGATTCTCTCCCAATCTCACAAAGATGATGAATCAATGATGGAGATGAGTGAGAGGGCTTTGGCTAAGCTCACAAGGTTGCTAAGTCAATGCAAATGGCTAAGAGAGTGAGCTTGAGCCGGCTATGGGGCTTAAATAGAGCCGTTGTACCCCTTCACTAGGCACAACATGGGGTAACCGGACGCTCCGGTTAAATCGACCAAATGCTGGACCTCAGCATCTGCTCACACGATGCGTGCCACATGTCCCCTCTCTTCAAAAGTTGATCGCCCGATCTCAACGGTCAAGTGATGACCGAATGCAGCAGCTCAAAGTGACCGGATGCTGAACCCTAGTGTTCGGTCGTTTCTAGTATGCATCTAGAGACAACATTTTATGACCGGACGCGTCCGATCATGCTCGACCGGACACACCCAGCGTCCGGTCACACGGCAACTCCCCTATGCGCTGCCACATCAGCAGGACCAGATGCAACCTTCCAGCGTCCGGTCACTAAGGGACCCAGCGTCCGGTCAAAGACTGACGCCAGCGTCTTCATGCTTCACTTGATCGGACGTGCGGGTCCTACCAAGACCAGCGTCTGGTCACTTACAGTGGCCTCTGTCTTTTTTTTCTAGAGCGCAGGTGGCATCATCGGACTGTCTACACTCTACGGGCAGAGACTTTGCCGGTGAAGTTCCTAACCCTTGCTCAAATGTGCCAACCACCAAGTGTATCACCTTGTGCACATGTGTTAGCATATTTTCACAAATGTTTTCAATGGTGTTAGCACTCCACAAGATCCTAAATACATACACAATGAGTTAGAGCATCTAGTGGCACTTTGATAACCGCATTTCGATACGAGTTTCACCCCTCTTAATAGTACGGCTATCGAACCTAAATGTGATCACACTCTCTAAGTGTCTTGATCACCAAAACAAAATAGCTCCTACCATTTATATCTTTGCCTTGAGCCTTTTGTTTTTCTCTTTCTTCTTTTCAAGTCCAAGCGCTTGATCATCATCATGGCATCACCATCATCATGTTATGATCTTCATTTTCTTCACCACTTGGAATGTGCTACCTATCTCATAATCACTTTGATAAAATAGGTTAGCACTTAGGGTTTCATCAATTAACCAAAACCAAACTAGAGCTTTTAGGTGTGTGGATTCACACAACGTGCTGGGGTGGATTTCTAGGAAACATTCATGCCGGTGGTCAAGCCGGCGACCATACGAACCGTGCTCACCATTGCTGCGTCCAAGCAGTGGCCTACAAAAACAGCTTGATGTCTCCGACGCATTCCTCCACGGCAACCTCAAAGAGTATGTTCTGTGTCAACAGCCGATTGGGTTCATCGACCCTAATCGCCCTCAGGTTGTCTCCCACCTCGACAAGTCCTTGTACGGACTACGGTAAGCGCCGCGCGCCTGGTTCACGCGCTTTGCCATGTTCGTCACCAAGCTTGGGTTCAAGGCCACCTGGTCAGCCTCCTCCCTCTTCGTTCTTCGTCGAGGAGCTGACATGGCCTATCTCCTCCTCTATGTCAACGACATGGTCCACACTGCCTTGAGCTCGACACTACTTCAGCGCGTCGTCACCGACTTGCGCTCTGAGTTTGCCGTCAAGGACATGAGCGACCTCCGATTCTTCCTCAGCATCGATGTCCAGCGCACGGCGGATGGCTTCTACCTCTCCCAAAGCTGGTACGCCAAGGAGATCCTACAGCGTGTGGGCATGTTGAACTGTAAGCCTAGGCATGTCGAACTGTAAGCCTGCTTCGACATCGATCGACAACAAAGGCAAGCTTTCCTCGGACGGCCCCACTATTCTAGACGCGAAGTCATACCTCAGCATTGCTGGAGCGCTATAGTATCTGACTATCAGCCACCCGAACCTCGCCTTCGTCGTCCAACAAACTTGCCTCTACATGCATGATCCATGATAGCAACATTTGATGCAACTGAAACGGATTCTACGCTACGTACGCGGCACGACGTCGCACGGTCTACTATTGTGTGCCTCACCATGGCTCGACGTCATGGCCTACTCCGATGTAGACTAGTCCGGCTACCCAGACACTCGTCGATCGACTTCTGGCTTTTGCGTGTTTTTTGGTGAGTCCTTCGTGTCATGGTATTCCAAGCGACAACCCACGGTGTCACGATCGAGCGTCGAGGCGGAGTACCACACTGTCGCTAATGCCGCAGCCGAATGCATATGGCTGCGACAGCTCCTCCGCGAGCTTCACACCCCCATACTCAAAGCTACGGTGGCGTTCTGCGATAACGTCTCGGCTGTCAACATGTCCGCAAATCCAGTCCATCACAAGGGAACGAAGCACATCGAACTCAACATCCACTTCGTTCGGGAACGGGTGCAAGCCGACGAGCTCCGCGTCCTCCATGTGCCGACCGGCGAGCAGTATGCCGACATCATGACCAAGGGCCTCACAACAAATACCTTTGAAGCTTTCTGGGATAGTCTTTGCGTCATATCGATGAAGCTTCAGACTGCGGGGGTGATAAAGTGTAATTTGTATTTTGTAGTTCATAGCTTAGTTGAGGTTTTTCCCACGCTGCTTAGCCCATGCAACCGCGCTGGTCAGCCCACGACGTCGCCCACGTCATGGTGCGCTCGGCTGCAGTCGCACCTCGCGCTGGCAGCTACCTGCCTTGTAGCTTGTACAAATACATCGAGATCAATATAGATTGTGTTGTGGGCTCCATTGCTTTCTCTATCACTAATCACCAGTGACTTGCTAAATAGTGTGTTCAACCACGTACATCTATCATTGGTGTGTGGCGTTTGCAAACAATTACTAGAACGACCGTGAATACGATGGATGTGGAGCTCAGCATGTGCATCTAGATATGATATGCATGCGGTGGCAAAGCTAAAACAAATTAGAGGGAGATGTGCTTGCCATGTGGATGCTTATGTGTTATATGAGTGCATATATGATGGAGTTTTAGACATAATCACAATTTTACAATTTTTAGGGTACATTTGCACCCCTCTAATCTCTATGTAGCTTCACCCCTACACCCTGCCCTTGTGAGCACCTTGGAAAATGAAAAATAAGAGAATAGTGTTGTTAAATTTAATTCTAGAGAAATACGAGCACCCATGTCTGGTTGAACCCGATTGGACAAACTTTACTATAAAAACTTTAATCAGCTACGAAAGGACGTGTAGCCTAGTGGTTACAAAAGACTCAGTAGCACCTCAGGTCCTGGGTTCTACTCCTCATGGGATCAAATTTTCCAGGATTTAACAGACTTGTACTTTCAATGGTAGGCGACGTTCCTGTCGACAGGGAGGTGCCTGTGGTGACTTCGTCAATCTCGAGGATTTGTCGGCCTAGTCTTTGAAGATGCTCATAGGAGTAGGTTTGTGTGCGTGCATTCATAGGGGGTGAGTGTGTGTACGTCGTGAGTGTCTGTATTGTATTGTATAATTAGCAAGAAAAAAACTTTAATCAGCTAGGCTAGACTTTGTTTGAAAAGAAATTGTTTGAAAAGAAATTCTTAACCATTGATACCACTAGACAGCATACAGGACTGAACTCTTGTTCTTGTATATGATTGCCCCACCCTTTGCCACACCTCTGGGATAAACTTTGCAAGCGGTTCATAGTCCCATATAATCCAAATTCGATTGAATCCTAGATACATATAAAAATTGTATTCAATGAGCTAGCTAGAACCTTGATATATATCCTAGCACATATAGAACCGGTTACATCAACATTGCATTGTTATCTACTGATGCCCAACCAAAAAGGCGAGCTAACACGACAAACTCAACCCTGTTTTTTCTAAAATGCCCGGACTACATCACCACAGGTCACACACAGCATACATCATCCCTTTCGATTACATACACTAATGTCTAATCCTCCCTCTCTCTTTTGACCTACCCAAAGTGATTTTTATTTATATTTTTAACACTTTTTGTTAACTAATTTTAAATCTAACACTGTTTATTTTTTTTTCAAAACTAGCACTTTTGGCCGCGCCTATTTCTCTGGCACGGTGAAACGCCTGTGTCGCGTCATGCATGGTGGCGCGACGAGAGAGATGACGTGGCGACGACCGAAACGCTAACCGGTGACGTGGTAGGGTCTACCGCGTCATCGATCTTGGCGTGGCGCCACCACGCCATCCCTCACGAGGCAAGGGAGCTCGTACTGTAGATGTAGCCTGTTGTGGCCTCTACTATTGTCCTAGCAGCGGTAGCCTTGAAAGCTTGCACTTGTTGTCTACCCGACACGGTGCCAGCCTGCTGCGGTGTTGCCCGCCTCGGAGCCTCGCGAGTTATGGGCGCAAGTATCGATGGTAAGCGCCACTGACACTTTGGTCAGCCGCGTAGCCCGCCCCCTGCTACTCTAGCGACAGTTCTACTATAGGAGAGTACTACTCATACTACTAGCATGTTGCCTGACGTCCTAAACCTGGCCTTGTCTCCTCTTACTCGATGCTTACTACTGGTGGCGAAGCGAGCAAAGTTGTCTCATGGGTACATAAGCTTGGGTTGTGAAAGATGTATGACCCCTGCTTGTACTCCTAAATTGATGAAAGATTGTCCCAGCTCAGCATTCCATAATGGACGAAGATATGCCATGGCCTGTCACTTCCTTGCTAAGCGCGCGACTATCGGGCAAGGCCAGGCTAGAACTGCACTCAGCTGTTCATTCTCTTTCCTCTATATACGACTGTGACTCTGCCGCTCTACGAGTCAGGCAGGCTACAGGTAGGCACGGCCGCACGTGAACGAGTGAGACTGAACGTGAATAGCATGGATCAACAGTCCTAGTTCCTGACGACATCACTATTAATAGTAAAAGATGACGTGTATAAAGAAAAGGGTAACTAATCAGGTAAGTGATATTTAATGGAGTAATATTAATTATCTCATGCATGGTATATATAACATGAATGGTGCCTAATTAACGTAGTTCTTATCATATGGTGTTGAGTAGTAGTAAACCAAAGAGTAGAACATGTCACATCCCTAGTTTGCTTGAACGGCTATCTCTCTATATGCATGAACAGTTAGTGCAGCATGAACAACTATCTATATGTGCATGAACAGCTAGTTGAGCCTAGTATGAGAGCTACAAGTACCGGCAGGTGGGACATTACCTGCTCCTATCAGTCGTCCGGCTTTCACTTCAGCAAGCCTCAAGAATGAGTACACTATTGCTCAATGTGTATGTGTGCTGGTTCGCTTGAGATGATTGAGCAAGATTATTTTAAGGCCATGGAGCACTCAAATTTTATAACCACAGGGTTAAGATCTAATGATCAGAATTAATTCAAAGATAGAACATATAAAATATTGTACCATGGCTGATAAGTTCAAGCGAACAACGCTGTCACGATGGATCACTGATAGCATTTGCTCGACAAAACGATGACAACGACGGCGATCGACAGCGGCACTAGAAAAATTAGAGAGTTTCAGATGTTGAAACTGAACTTCATTACCAGATAGCAACGAAATTAGAGAGTTTCAGATGTTCGCAACATCCACCGCATACATGCCACAAAACTTCCACACTCTTGAACAGAGTTCTAGTGCATATATGTAACACCCAGGTGTTTGTCACCAGTTAAGCAATGGGTTTGAGCTCAAACATGCTATGTTAAGTGGTGATGAAGGTGTCAAGACCAAATCTACAAGAGTGAGCTCCAACTTAAACTTGGAGAACACACCTTTGCTTACATGTGGATCCTTGTTAAGATTATGCAAGAGTAAGGTTAAACATGCTCATTCCATGTACATTACATCAACATGCATCCATCTAGACCAGTGGAAAAGTTTCATGAAGTTTGGAATCAAGAAGTCACATGAAATGATAAGTTATAATCTTTCTTGGATTGCTTTATTAGGTGAATAGAATTATAGGTAGTCAACCAAACCTTGCCACCATGCCCAAATGACTCTAATTGAACTCTATAACAAAAGTCATGAAGGGTTCGTGTTGAGCACATGTCAAGAAAAGGCCTCAATTGGTCAAAAACCCTAATTCCAGGGTTAACGAGATGCTGCTTTGACCAAGATGAAGAATTGGTTCATGTACCAGATATGAAGTTTGACCTTTAATAAAAGTTGAAGTTTGAGTAGAGTAGAACAAACTTGGTTTTTGGACCAAGAGCTAGATCAGCTTGTAAGAAAGTCAAACCGAGGCTCAAACTTTGAATCAGCAGCTGCTTTCAGTACTTAGAATTTTTCAAAGTCTAGGATTCATCGTCGTCGACATTGGCATCCCGCGTTCTCCAAATTTTGCTAAGCAACTTGTCTTGATCCAAAAATAGAAGTTGGATCTAATTCACTGGAGAAGAGCATACAAAAAGGTGGATTGGGTTTGACCGAGTTTTGACCTCCAAAAGCGAGTTTTCGTGACCGTTATCAACGTGTTGGTGCTATCATCTTGGAGATTAATTACCCACTGATCTGTTGCTCAAATGACCTGAGTGCCTTAATGAAAATGTAGAGCAGGCTGAGGTGAACAAACTTCATTTTTGGCCCAATGTCTAATTCGGCCCAAGTCTGGCCCAAAGCACGTTCCACTATGCCCACGCTGATGCACGCCACGTGCTTGACGGTTTGCCTACGTGGCGACCATGCGCGCGCTCACGCCCCACCATGGGCGACGCGTGCGCCTACCTTCTTGTCGCATCCCTGTGCCCTCCTAAACTAGGCATCGAACCCCAGTGCGCTCGTCCTCACTCCCTCTGCCCTCCATAAGCGCTCCCTCTCGCTCTCGGTGCTGTGCGCGCGCGCCAGAGCTCGCCCGCCATGGACGCCACCACGAAGCTCTACAGCCACCACCCCTCGCTCGTCCTTAGAGCCCCCTATGTCTCTCTCATGCACCGTGGTGTCTTCTCCAGCGTGTGCTACTCCTTTTCGCCTGAGGAAGCCAGCTGCTGCCACCGGCGTGCTGTGCCATCGTAGCCGCTCGCTCGCAAGTGGCCAAGCCGAGCGGTCCCCTGGATGATCGTGGGCCATATGGTGCTCGCGATGCCCTTCTTTGTCGCTACCGACCCTCCTCTGGCCGGATTCTGGCCTCCCTGTCGGCCATCCCCTGCTCTCTGTTCGTTGGATGAAGAGAGGGACCTCGCGCTTGAATAAGGGAAAAGGGAGGGGTCTAAGTTCAAAGCTATGACTCGTTTGAATAGTGCTCATGAGGACCTCTTCGCTAGAGTTTATTTTATGTTTACTGCAGGGTCCCCGATGCAAGATTTACATCCCTGTTCTTTGGTTTTTACAGATTTGAATTATCAACTTTGAAAATTCGTAGTACTTAGTAGAAAAATCTTAAAATAGTAAATGAGGACCTTTTGGAATCCTTGTGAAATTATCTATGCAGTAGATCTATAATATGGCATGTTTTAGTTTCAATATTTTGCTGTAAAAATAGATTCATGCAGTTAGGTTTTTAATACTAGTTGTGTCTTGTCTTTTTCATAACTGCAGTTGTTGTGCTCAAATAATTGTTAAATTTTTATGGAGTGCTACTAAATGATGGATGATGTCCGGTAAAAAATTCAGGATTTTAGGCTTGATAGTTTAAGAGCTATAAAAATAACAAATGCCCTGTGTTGCTTTGCTCCTATTCTGAATAGGCCTGCATGTTTGAATTAATTGGCTTAGTTAAGTTATGAATCATGACTTGATGACAATACATGAGTTGTAGTACTTTTATTAAGATTTTCAAAAAGCTAAAGATCATAATGTTTGGTTAAGTAGATTTCTAGTTATAGTTACTTAAATTTCTGTGGTTGTTTCTGCCCAAACCCAGATAGGGTTGTCTTGTTGGCAATGTGCGGCCTTTTCATAGGAGAATTAGCTTTAGGTGTTTATAACAAAGTTGTTTACAAATTTCTAATCTTTCTAAAAAGTCTAGAACTACATTTATTGGATATGTAGAACTCTAGTTATAGCTGTTTAAAATAGCATGTCAGATTATGTCTATGTTTTGGATAGAGATGTATTTATTGGATTAATTGACCTTGTTAACTATAGAATCATCTTAAGAGGAGAATAATAAAGTTGTAGGTAACTCTATAAACTTTTCAAAAAGTTCTGATTCATGATTTTTGGAGGTCTAGAACTCCATTTATACTTCTCTAAAGTTCCTATCAGTTTTCTGTACCACTGCGGTTCGGACTACATGTGTAGTTTTGCTTGTGCAATTATTTTCATGGTGTAAATGATGTTTTCTGTAGTTGTAGTGAATACCAAAGTTGTATATAATTTCATAATCTAGCTTGTGATAAATTTTCATGACCATAGGCCCGATAATTTAGGAGCTATAGATTTTACAAATTCATGGTTAGATTTTGCATGCTCTCTGTACATATCTAAATGATTGTGTTATTTGACTTAGCTAAGCTTTGAATCATGTCTTGGATATAATATAAGAAGTGTAGTGATTTTCGTCATCTTTCCAAATTGTTAAAGATCACACCTTTTGGTGGTCTAAATCTCCAGTTATAAGCTTGTGAAGTTGCATGGTAGAATCTGTCCAAGTCTGGACATAGGTGCTCAATTATGATTGATCGATCTTGTTAATTGTGGAATCACCTAGAGATGATAATAACAATGTTGTAGGCAACTTCATTAGCTTTACAAAAAGTCTAGGGTTACCCTTGTTGGATGCTTATATCTCTAGTTATGGATAAAACAAGTGACTATTGTGCTGTTGTCCAGATTTCTATATATGTGCTAAGTGATTGTTTTAGCTTGCTCTTGTTTTGGCTAAACATGTTGGTTAATTCTTGATTGATGTATGTGTGCAATATCTGAACTTAAGTTCACTTGTGTGGCATGCCTAATATGCTTGCTATCCCTCTATAATAGGTTGTGTGATGTTTAGTTAAATAACTCTAGGTACATATGTCTTGCATGATCTTATGTTTGCCTTGAATGATATTATGTGATGTATCTCATATTACCATTCTTCATATTCATGCACTTGCATCTTGCATCTCATCTAGGTATGCTAGATGAACCATGTGAAGGACGTGATGTTGGAGCCGAACCCGAAGATGGTGTATGGTAGACCTATCCCAAAGATTGAAGGACTGGACAAGTGCTAGGATGGTAGATACTCACCAAGCGAGTGTCACCTAACAAACACTAACCTAGTGTTGGATTTCAGGCAAGCCCCAAAGCATTCTAAGCCTCCTACATTTTTATAAATATCACTTGAGTTCTTTTATGTTTGATGCATAGGTTATAAGAGTTGATTGGAACCACTTGATGCATAGAACTACCTTGTCTAGAAATATACCTTGAACCCTATGTAGGTCTAGGATCGAATGTATGCTTAGCAATGCTTAGACCGGTAGAAGTCGGGTGATTTCCTATCACCTGTGAGATATAGGTGAATACCAAAGCACGGTTGGCTATATTTGCTATCATAGAAATAACCATGTGTTAATAATGTAAATGGAGACCGGGCGGGATGTCGATAGAGAAGCAACAAGACATGGAGGTCTTGGGTGTGGATCTATCCCCATCTGTGTCGGTTAAGGACCGTACCGTTGTTGGAACTTTTGACAAGATTGAACGCATGCCTATCACTTAGCTGGTCGGATAACTCATTCCGACCGCGAAGCCGAGTAGCTCAACTCAGTCCAGGCCTCGCTCTGTAAGAGTGCGCACTCTGGATGGTAGTAAGGATGTGCGGAGAGCCAGACATGAGCCCAAGAGTAGGGTAGTCCTAATTGTCCTGGCAGCTGGTCATCCCTGATTATGCGGCGCTGAGCAAACCCACGAAATGTGTACCTGACTTGTACCAAAGGTAACCTAAAACTACCTTGGCGCAGGTATGTCTGGGTTTGTGTTAGGAATAAATTCTCAGCTGGTTGAAATCGATTCGAATCATCATCTCTCTCAGATAGTGAGAAACTTGGCTAGCTCCAACATCGTAGTAAGTGTATTATGGAATGTGATGGTTCGGATAAATATGAAATTATTACATCGGCTATGGTTACTATTATACGCTATTAAATAATATACCACATGTTTGGCACAGGTTAGTTGCTAATCTAGAGATGAATAGCTATAATTAACTTGATGACCAAAGAATAATTGTACAACTGAATTAGTCACTTTTTATGCAAAATATTGTCAAGATAGATCCACCTATAAAGCCTTGCATACTCTTTGGTGTCACTTTATTTCTAGTTTATGACGGGTAAGTCTAGCTGAGTACATTCGAGTACTCAGGGTTTATCCCATCATGTTGCAGGTTGAAAGGATCAAGATGCCCAAGAGGGGGGGTGAATTGGGCTAATTCTAAATTTTCTTGCAATAATCAAATCCTACGGATAGCCCAATTAACCCCTTGTGCCTAGAAAAGTGTTTCTATCAAACTAACGCACAAAGGACTTACAACCTATGTTCCAAACTTACTCTAGCATGGCAATTCTATGAATGTAACAACAAGTATTGAATTGCACAAAGTAAATACTCAAAGTAAATGCTCAAAGTAAAGAGAGAGAGGAACACGACAATGTTTTGCTGAGGTATCGGAGAGTCGCCACTCCCCACTAGTCCTCGTTGGAGCACCCGCGCAAGGGTGTAGCTCCCCCTTGATCCGCGCAAGGATCAAGTGCTCTCTATGGGTTGATTCTTCGACACTCCGTCGTGGCGAATCACCCAAAGCCGCTCACAACTTGAGTTGGGTCACCCACAAGCTCCGCCGAGTGATCACCAAGCTCCCAACCACCACCAAGCCATCTAGGTGATGGCGATCACCAAGAGTAACAAGCACGAACTCTCACTTGACCACGCGAAGCCTAATGAGAAGATGGATGCACACTTGGCTACTCTTGATTCACTAATGAGGCTACTCTCTTGGATTCTCAAATCTCAATCACCTCACTAGGACCTTGCTCTTCTTGGCACTCATAAACGTGTTTCTCAGCTGTTGGAATGAGCAAAAGTGACTCCACACACGAGTGGAGCCTCTATTTATAAGGTAGCCTGAAAAACGAACCGTTATGAGCTTCTGTGGGGTGACCGGACGCTCCAGTCGTGTTGACCGGATGCTCCGATCAGTTCAACCTACGAACCAGTAAAAATGAGTTGATCGGACATTGGTAGGGTCCGGTCAGTACTGACCGGAGGCGTTCGGTCGCATGAAACCCTTACTAGACCCTTATTGGACTTGACCGGACGCTGAACTCTCAGGGTCCGGTCAGTACTGACCGGACGCGTCCGGTCGTAAATTCCCTTCTCTAGAACCTTACTGGAGTTGACCAGATGGTGCCTTTCAGCGTCCGGTCACATGACCCCTTCAGCGTCCGGTCGCACCGAACGCAGTCAGCTGATCAAATGAACTGACCGGACCCTGCAGCCAGCATCCGGTCGCACCGGGGCCAGCGTCCGGTCAGCATTTGACCCTCCATTCACTTCCAACTCTCGATCATATGTGAATGAAGTTTGCTCCAAGGGATCTTAGGCATTCATAGGAGCTTCCTAGAGCTAGTTTTAATAAGTGTGCACTACACCTAACTCACTAGACTCAACTAGGTCAAGCTACCCGTCCATACCCCCCTTAATAGTATGGCCAAAGGAAAAACAAAGTCCTAAACTACTCTAAGTGTCACTCCAACTCCAATCGACACTTAGAACTAGTCATCCTTAACCTTGTCGTCCATCCTTTGAAAACCAAAATGATTTCCATCGTAGGGGCATGACAACTTTGATTGCCCAATCGATCTCCATTACCACGACCTAACTTAATTGCCTCTGCAAAACACATGTTAGTCATAGTAATCTTGTACTATCATTAATCACCGAAACCCAACTAGGGGCCTAGATGCTTTCAATCTCCCCCTTTTTTGTGATTGATGACAATACCACCTTGAGTATGTGAAAGAGTGAGGTTTTTGACGGGCTTGGTTCATATAAGCTTTTGTCGATAAGAACAAAAGTATTGGTTGAGCTTATATGACCCAAGCCAACACAATGTACTCAAAAGATATGAATTAAGCATGAGTACATGTAACAAAGCTCATTTGCATCGGAGTATAAACGCAGAAGCAAAGGCAAATGAGCATAACACAAGTGATATGACATATACATAATGTAAAGTAGAGAGCACACATGTCATAAATCACAATCACGTAGATAGCACTATCACATAGATATAATAATGTGCACGAAAGTAAACACACGAATGCATAAGTAATAGTGTATCACACAAATCAAACTCCAAATGTATATAATAAGCTAATACTATATAACTTGCTCCCCCTGAGTCTACATACTCGAACCCTCTCCCCCTTTGGCGTCAAACAACAAAACCTAAGGGTCGGTCGGCGGGGCTGCAGCGGATGAGTCGAGCACTGAAGTACGTGGGGCAAGCTAGAACTGGGCACCATCATCATCTGACCCTGAGCTCTGTACTAACTGACCCTCTGTGGCAGGAAGTATCGCTAAAGCGGTCTGGGTCTGAGCTGGGGCTGATGCTGCCTGTGAAGCTGCTAGTATGTCTGTCGTAGGATCTGATGAGGCGATAGATGAGGGGAGCCTCTGAGTAGTCACTGTGGCTAGAGCTGCTGTGGAAGGACCGGCAGTATGCATATGAGGCGGTGTAGGCATGCCGGCCAGCTCGCTGAAAGATGCTCCAAGACTCCTAGAGACTGATGTGTCAGGCACAAATAGCGAGGGTGACTGCTCTGGTGAGAAACCCGTGTGATATGGAGTGAACTGCAGGGCAACCACCGGTGAGGACAACCACTGGGACACCTAAACTATGGGTGAGGCAAACTGAGCTGGAGGCTGTCCCTGACTCTGAAGCCCGCTGGGCTGTATAACTAGAGTCGTCGTGGTGGAGGCAGGCTGAGCAAGCTAGGGCGAAGGCTGTGGCAGTGGGGCCCCAAGTGTTGTCACTACATGCTGCATAAAGCCCATAAGCTGCTGCTGCATGAGTATCTACTGGTGATGCATCTACTGCTGCTGCTGCTGGAGAAGTTGCTGCTGCCTCTGGAACTCGTCCTGATGAGCCTAGAACTGTGCAAAGTTGGCAGCGGTCTCCTGTGCCTATCATGCCTGATCCTACTACATCCGCTCAAGAATGGCAATCAGTGCGGGGTCCGTCTATGGTGCTGGCAGAGCTGAGCTAGAACTACCGGCCTCTGCATCATGTCTGCGTGGAGGCATCTGAGGAATCGGCAGATAGTCATCATCCGAGCTATCACTGGACTCGGTCATCTCCTGCTGTGCCTCAAGCTGCTCCTCTATAGCGGCTATGCCTCTAATGATCTCATCCTGCTGAGCTGCTGACTCGAGAACATCTGGATGACGGCTGGGCCAAGCTGGTGCCTGTGGACTGCTGTGCCTGATCCTCTATGCCATGTTATATGCAGGAAACTCTGTGGTGGCAGCCCTGTACTCTACAACCAACTCAGGGGTCCTCACGTGCACACACTATAGCATCAAGAATGTGACCCAATGTGCATAAGGAAGCTGTCGGTGACCCTTGAAGCCCTCAGCAATAGTATCCTCCATCTCTGATAGAAGGAGGTCCCAAATATCGAATACGGTCTGCTGTATCAGGGCATTATGGGGCCAGAGCTATAAGCGAGTCAGACCCTCCCTGTATCTCAACCTAGGAAGTTGTGTCCTCCTAATAATGGCCTCTAGCACACGCGTTGTAGGAGTCAAGTCACTGGGGTTTCTGCTCGACCCCTCACCAAAGGCCTCCTTGAAGCAATGTCGCACCAAATCTGTAGGGGGCACCAACCCTCCATGAGGACGCCTGGGAGGCTCCTGCTGTCCATAACATACCTCATGCAACTTTATAGGCTGCTCCTGTAACCTCAGTATCTCTCGGGCCCTGAAACTCATGACCCTATAATCTCTGCTGTTGAATGCAAAATGAATGAAGTTATGATGCGGATCAACGTAGAGTGAAGCATAAAACTGTCGGACCCAAGATGGTACATATACTCCTATCCGGCCAATCAGATCTGCAAGCCCTGGCAAATATGATAGGTAAGGGTGGATGTGCTCTCCAGCTGCTACCACAATGGACTCCAGACTGCAGACTCTCTATGATCTAAACACTGCCCCACTGTTCAGATATGCGTTGTAGAAGTCCTCCTGGAGCAGTGTATATAACCCCTCAGCTGCTCTCTCATCCCTCCTTGGAGGGAACCACACGTCGAACTCAACAAAACGCAACTAGCGAACCTGTCTGGCTGTGGCGGCCCTCAAGTCAAGGTGTACCACTGGAGGCGGACCCTGTGGTCTGGGCGGTGGGCGTGAGCCCCTGCGCTGTGTAGCTGGCCTCGGTGGAACTGTGGCACTAGTTCGACCAGAACAGCGTAGCTGGGGTGTAGGCCCGGTCTCCTCACCCTGCTGACCCTCCTAAGTCTCCTGAGCTGGCTGAGGCTCTGCTGGTGGGGGCTGCTGTTGTGCCTCCTGCTGGGACTCCCCCCTGAGGATGAGCCTCCTTGATAGCCAGTCAATGTCCTACAATCATGACAGTCCCAGGTGGACCACCATGAAGATGCTTAGCCTCCTCAACTGCTGCCCTCTATGCTAGTGTGAGCTGTGGATCTGCTATGACAACACCACTGCGAGCGCCTCCTCTCTCGACACGCTCTGCGGCCTCTACAATAGCTGCTACTCTCGCTGTCTCTGCGTCGGGGTACTTGTGCTTCTTGGATGTCACCTGCTTTGTTGACTTGCCTTTTGAGCCTGCGGGCTAGCGAGGCGGGGCCTCCGATCATCATCACAAGGGCCACCACCAACGTTCTTGGTGCGAGCCATCTGATCTGACAAGAGGGTGAACTACCGCTGATGAAGATCAACTGTCAAACTGACACTCCCAAGGCTTGGCCTCGATCCTTACTCGCGAGCTTGGCTCCGAGTTGACTACCAACTATCACAAGAACCACAATGACACCGACTCGCCGCATGATAGAATAGATGGATATACGAATAAATACAATATATCTAATAGATGCGAAAACCTAGGAAGCAAGCAATGTGGGTATGAAATTGAAACGACGGGCAAGCTACCTGACGAATTGGCGATCCGAGAAAAGGAAAGGCGTCACGTGGGGGAACCCTCGGAACTGGCTAGGGTTAGGTCAAAAGCCCTGAATGCGATTGGGAATCAGTGCACTGCAATTTGATCTAGGTCACAATTGAAAAGATCAAGGATCAAGATTGAAGCAACGCCTGGCCTTACCAATCAAGGAGGAAATAGGGCTAGGGCGCAAGAGCTGCTGATGTGATGGACTTGGAGGCTGGCCGGAGAGCTGCGACAGATTTGCTCGGTGGAGGTGGCATGCTGGCTGGCGGGCGAGCCAAGGTTGGCATTGTGGCAAGGCTTGGTGGTGACTTCGGCTACGAGCTCGGCTCCGGCAGTGCGGTGGCGAGCGTGGCTGGCGCAAGGAGCACGGCATGGAGGTTGTGGCGGCGCGGCGAGCTCGGGCGTGGGAGCGGCGGCGCTGGCATGGGCACGACAGGATTCGGCGGCGCAGTGGCTATCTTGGTTAGGTCAAGGAGAAAAGAACCTGATGGCTGCGGTTATATGAGGGTCCCAAACGCGACAGAGAAGGAAATGGAAGAGGAGTCCTGAAGCCGCGCGGGATCCACTAACCGGACGCTCCGGTGGTAGCGACCGAACGCTACCACCCAGCGTCTGGTCGATTCCAGAGAGATCCAATACCACTAGAATCGGGACCGGACGCGTCCGGTGGTCCATGACCGGACGCAGGCAAGGTCCGATCAGTACAGCTTGATCTTCCTTCGATCGACCAGACGCTGGATCCCCTCCTGACCGGACGCACAAACGCAGCGTCCGGTCACTCCTTCAGCAGCAGTTCACCTCCTGTGAACTGACCGGACGCTGGACAACAGCGTCCGATGCAGCGTCCGGTGCACCTTTTCCAGCAAATCTTCAAAGTTCCTTCGCGCTGCCTATTCCCAATCAAGTCCCAACTTGAATAAGATCCAAATAAACACCAATTGGGACTGATGTGAGTGACCTCTCTCAAACCCTCATATTTTTCAAAATATTTTGCCTTAGGCTATAATTCTTTTTTAAGAAAATAGGCAATAAGGGGGCAAATGGAACAAAACGACAAACCAACATTCATGCATATGCAATACTTGAAATTAAATCTAGTTGCTTGTCAAGTTTGATCCAAGGTTAAGCTTCTTCACACGCTTTTCGGCGGTTATCTTAACCATGTTAGACAAGCCCTATATGTATTGCAAAGAATTAAACATGTTGTATATTACAATGAATGCAAGGGACAACACAAGCTCAATTTTTAGTGAAGTTACTAAAATCAAGCACATTGAGCTCATTCCGCAATCTACAAAATATAGCCTCATCTAGCAGTTTAGTGAAGATATCCGCTAATTGATCTTCGGTTCTTACACCTTCTAGTGATATATCATTTTTAGCAACATGATCTCTTAGAAAGTGATGGCGGATATCTATGTGCTTGGTGCGAGAGTGTTGAACTGGATTATTTGCAAGTTTTACCGCACTTTCATTGTTGCACAAGAGAGGTACTTTTTCTAGAACTACACCATAGTCTAGCAAAGTTTGTTTCATGTATAAAATTTGTGCACAACAAGCACCCGCGGCAATGTATTTCGCTTCGGCGATGGACAAAGCCACACTATTTTGTTTCTTGGAGGACCAAGACATAAGTGATCTACCAAGCAAATGGCACCCTCCGGATGTGCTTTTTCTATCAACTTTGCATCCGGCGTAATCCAAATCGGAATAGCCAACTAACTCAAATATAGCTCCTTTGGGATACCAAAGGCCAATGCTTGGTGTGTGCTTAAGATACCTAAGGATTCTTTTTACGGCAATTAAATTTGTTTCCTTAGGACTAGCTTGAAATCTAGCACACATACACACACTAAACATGATGTCGGGCCTAGATGCGGTTAAATATAGCAAGCTACCAATCATAGAACAGTAGAGAGTTTAATCAACCGGGTTACCTCCCTCATCTAGATCGAGATGTCCATTGGTAGGCATTGGTGTCTTGATTGGCTTACATTCATCCATCTTGAATCTCTTGAGAAGATCTTTTGTGTATTTCTCTTGAGAGATGAAGATGCCTTCTTTCATTTGCTTGACTTGAAAACCAAGAAAGAATGTAAGCTCACCAATCATGGACATCTCAAACTCCTTCGACATCAATTCACCAAATTCTTTGCATGAGTCTTCATTTGATGATCCAAAGATGATATCATCAACATATACTTGACAAATGAAGATATGTCCATCAAGCTTCTTGGTGAATAGTGTGGTGTCGACCTTCCCAATGGTGAAGCCCTTCTCAATTAGGAAGTCCCAAAGGCGCTCATACTAAGCTCTTGGGGCTTGCTTAAGCCCATATAGTGCCTTGGACAACCTATAAACATGATTAGGATATCTAGGGTCCTCAAACCCGGGAGGTTGATCAACATAGACTAGTTCATTAATAAAGCCATTTAAGAATGCACTTTTCACATCCATTTGATATAGTTTCATTTCATGATGTGATGCATATGCAAGAAGGATACGGATGGCTTCTAATCTTGCAACCGGTGCAAAGGTCTCTCCAAAATCCAAACCTTCAACTTGAGAGAACCCTTTTGCAACTAGTCTTGCCTTGTTCCTCACAACAACACCTTGATCATCTTGCTTGTTGCGGAACACCCACTTCATTCCAATGACTCTTACACCTTTTGGTCGCTCTTCAAGAGTCCAAACTTCATTGTGAGTGAAGTTGTTCAACTCTTCATGCATGGCATTGATCCAATCCGGATCTTTTAGAGCTTCTTCTACCTTGGTAGGCTCATAGCAAGAGACAAAGGAGTGATGAGCAATAAAAGAAGCAAGTTTTTTAGATCGAGTCATTACTCCCTTTGACGAACTCCCTATGATGAGATCTTGTGGATGATCTTGTAGGAGAGGTGTATTTCTTCTATTGACTACTTGAGGAGGAGGTTGTGGAGCATCAACATCTTGTGCTTGTACCACCATTTGCTCATGGGAGATATGAGTATCTTTATTTTCTACTCTCCTATCTTTTTCACCATCTTGTGGCACACTTGATGAATGAGGTTGGTTAATGACTTGTACATCATCTTCATCATCTTTTGGCTTGATGTCTCCCACCGGAATATTCTTCATAGCCTCCCTCAATGGTTCATCACCTACATCATCAAGATTCTCATGTGCTCCTTAGGAGCCGTTAGATTCATCAAATTCCACATCATATGTTTCTTCAACCAAGCCGGTGGCATGATTAAATACTCTATATGCTTTGGACTTTGATGAGTAACCAACAAGAAAACCAATATCACAACGTCTTTGGAACTTCCCTAGGTGTTGCCGCTTCTTGTAGATGTAGCATTTGCAACCAAACACCCTAAAGAAGGAGACGTCCGGCTTCTTTCCATTGAGCAACTCATAAGGTGTCTTGCCAAGAAACTTTTGAAGGAATAGGCGGTTTGATGCATAGCATGCAGTGTTGATTGCTTCCGCCCATAGAGCTTCGGGGGTGTTGTACTCATCTAGCATTGTTCTTGCAAGAGTGATCAAAGTCCGGTTCTTCCTTTCAACTACACCATTTTGTTGAGGAGTATAAGTTGCGGAGACTTTATGCTTGATCCCAACTTCATCACAATAAGCTTCAATGTTTGTGTTGTCAAATTCTTTCCCATTGTCACTTCTAATCTTTTTGAGCTTCACTTCAAATTCATTTTGAGCTCTCTTGGCAAACTTCTTGAAGTAAGATGCAACTTCGGATTTGTCATGAAGAAAGAACACCCATGTATACCTTGAATAGTCATCCACAATCACAAGACAGTAGAGATTTCCTCCCAAACTCTTGTATATTGTTGGTCCAAATAAATCCATGTGTAGGAGTTCTAGTACTCTTGTGGTTGACATGAAAGCTTTGGTTAGATGAGTGTTTGCAACTTGCTTGCCGGCTTGATATGCACTACAAAGCTTGTTCTTTTCAAACTTCACATCCTTCAACCCTCTCACCAAATCATTCTTCATAAGCTTCTTGAGTGAGCTCATCCCAACATGAGCAAGTCTTCTATGCCATAGCCACCCAAGTGTTGTTTTGGTGAATAGGCAAGTCTTCAAATTAGCATCTTCGGAGGTGAAATCAACTAGATATAAGTTGTTGTATCTAAATCCATTGAATATCACTTGATTGTCATCTACTTTGGATACAACAACCTCCTTCTTGGTGAACAAGCATTGGAAGCCAAGATCACACAATTGTCCAACGGATAGCAAGTTGAAGCTCAATGAAGCAACATAGAGCACATTGGAGATGGAATGATCATTTGATATTGCCACTTTGCCCAATCCTTTAACCTTGCCCTTTGAGTTATCTCCAAATGTTATTTTCTCTTGTCCATCTACCTCTTCATCTAGTGAGGTGAACATACGAGGATCACCGGTCATATGTTGAGTGCAACCACTATCAATAACCCAATGACTTCCACCGGTCTTATAGTTCACCTACACACATGAGATTCAAACTTTAGGAATCCAAACTTGTTGAGGACCTTTCACCTTCTCAACAAGTGACTTAGCCACCCAAATCTTCTTAGGCCTACTCTTGTTGGAGGGTCCTAAGAACATGACTTTCATCTTTCCACTTGAATCTTTTCTAAGCATGTAGTGAGCATTGAAAGCAAAGGGTCTAGCATGCTTGGGCAAGGGTTGTGGCGGTGGAGTTTGACACTCATGAGCAAAGTGGCCTTCTTGTCCACACTCAAAACATCTCTTTGGCTTTGATTGTTGTTGTTGAGATTGAGCCTTCTTCTTCTCTACACTTGCCACATATCTAATGCCACTTCTATCCATCTTCATGACGGTGTTCATGAGTAGCTCACTTTGGAGATGCTTGCCTCTAGCAAACTTGCTCAATCCCACCTTGAGATGCTGTTTCTCCATCTTGAGCTTCTTGTTCTCTTCCTTGAGAACATCATTGTTCTTCTCTTCCTTGAGCTTCTTGTTTTCTTCTTTGAGCTTCTCATTCTCAAGAATCAACTCTTTGTCATGATCAAGAGTTTCTAGCACAATGGTGTTGTGGCTTTTTATCTCTTCAAGATCTTTCATGAGCTTCTCATTATCACTCTTGAGCTTGACATACTCATCATAGTCATTGCACTCAACCACTTGCTTGCCTTTGCTACTAGATCCATGCTCAATGCTCTCATCAATTAAATCATCACATAAAGTAGCTATATTAATCTTGACAACATGGTTAGTAGCATCATGTGGCTCATTTGGTAAAAATTCTTGAGCAATAACAAGAGTATCATGATTAATCTTAAGAGTAGTGTATTCATCTTTTATCTTGTTGTGGCTAGTGATGAGTTCATTGTGCACCCACTCAAGTTTATCATGTTTATCTTTAAGCTTTTTCTTGGAAGATTTTAGCTCCTTGAGTTTGGATGATATAGCCTCATTAGTTTCTCTAAGCTCATCATTAGCCTTTTCCAATGTATCACACTTAGCTAAGAGTGAATCATTTTTAGCATCAAGCTTTTCATTGGTAGCTCTACTCTTTCTAATGATCTTAGTGTATTTTCTTAATATTTTGACAAGATCATCATATGTAGGTGAATCATCATCATCATCGCTATCGCTATCATCATCACTAGCATGCTCATCATCACTACTATCATCACTCTTAGTTACCTTGCGTTCACCCTTGGCCATAAGGCATAGGTGTGTAGAGGATGATGGCGATGGTGGCGGTGAAGATGCAAGATCAATAGCAATGGCGGCCACCTTTTCATCGTCACTATCTTCATCGGATGATCCACTTGATGAATCAATGTCCGTGAGCTAATCACCGACAATGTAGGCCTTTTCACTCTTCTTCTTCTTGTGGAAGTCCCTCTTCTTGCCATCTCTCTTCTTGTATGGCTTGTTCTTTTTCTTCTCATCTTCATCTTCATTGCTTGAGTCATCTTTCTTGCCATTGTTCTTGTTCTTGAACTTATCTTTCTTGGGCTTTGTGCATTGATGAGCTAGATGACCAAGTTCGCCACAATTGTAGCAATCCATCTCGGAGATTGGCTTTCTTCTTGAGCTAGTGAAGAACTTCTTCTTCTTGCCGTCAAACTTGATGCCACTCTTGTTTAGCTTCTTTAGCATCTTGGCGATCTTCTTCACCATGAGAGCAAGACTTTCTTCATCATCTTCATCACTTGAGCTCTCATACTCAAGTCTTGCTTTGCCCTTATCTTGGCTAGCTTTGAAAGCTAAGTCCTTCTCTTTCTTCTTTGTAGAGGATGAGCCATCTTGTGGCGTGATGTGCATGTACATCTCATGAGCATTGATCTTTCCCAAGATTTGTGTCGATGTAGCGGCAGAAAGATCACCTTGATGTAGTACAGTCACAATGTGCCCATATTTGTCAATGGGGAGGACACTTAAGATCTTTCTCATAACGTCGGATGGTGACATTTGAGTAAGTCCAAGCCCATTGACTTCCTCTACAAGAACATTTAAATGCGAATACATCTCATTAGCACTTTCTTTGGGAAGCATTTCAAATGAATTTAGCTTTTTAATCATAAGATGATAGCGTTCCTCACGCTCACTCTTGGTTCCCTCATGGAGCGCACAAACGTCTGACCATAGTGCATGGGCGTCTTTGTGGTTCCTTACACGGTTAAACACATCTTTACAAAGGCATCTAAAGATGGTGTTTCGAGCCTTTGCATTCCATTTTTCATAGTTAACCTCATCGCCTTGTAAGTTAGTAGCATCCCGAGGTTTTGGGAAGCCTTGAGAGGCGGCTCTAAGAATACCAACATCTAGAGCTTCTAAGTATGCCTCCATGCGAATTTTCCAATAAGGAAAGTCATCTCTCTCAAAGATAGGAGAAGGTCCATCCCCGTGAGACATCTTGCTCTAAGCGGTTAGGCTTAAAACATGAGCATGAGGCGCCGATACCAATTGAAAGGATCAAGATGCCCAAGAGGGGGGGGTGAATTGGGCTAATTCTAAATTTTCTTACAATAATCAAATCCTACGGATAGCCCAATTAACCCCTTGTGCCTAGAAAAGTGTTTCTATCAAACTAACGCATAAAGGACTTACAATCTATGTTCCAAACTTACTCTAGCATAGCAATTCTATGAATGTAACAACAAGTATTGAATTACACAATACGTGTCCGGTCACAGATTCCCTTCTCTAGAACCTTACTGGAGTCGACCGGACGCTGCCTTTCAGCGTCCGGTCACATGACCCCTTCAGCATCTGATCACACCGAACGCAGTCAGCTGATCAAATGAACTGACCGGACCCTGCGGCCAGCGTCCGGTCGCACCAGGGCCAGCGTCCGGTCAGTATTTGACCCTCCATTCACTTCCAACTCTCGATCATATGTGAATGAAGTTCGCTCCAAGGGATCTTAGGCATTCATAGGAGCTTCCTAGAGCTAGTTTTAACAAGTGTGCACCACACCTAACTCACTAGACTCAACTAGGTCAAGCTACCCGTCCATACCCCCCTTAATAGTATGGCCAAAGGAAAAACAAAGTCCTAAACTACTCTAAGTGTCACTCCAACTCTAATTGACACTTAGAACTAGTCATCCTTAACCTTATCGTCCATCCTTTGAAAACCGAAACGATTTCCATCGTAGGGGCATGACAACTTTGATTGCCCAATCGATCTCCATTACCATGACCTAACTTAATTGCCTCTGCAAAACACACGTTAGTCATAGTAATCTTGTATTATCATTAATCACCGAAACCCAACTAGGGGCCTAGATGCTTTCACAGGTGAAGTTTTGGCCTGCTAAAGATGGTGGCTAACCGCCGGTGGGCTCGGTGACTCTCTATTTATTTCTCATCTATATGCTTTTGTCAAAGGATGTCACTTATGCTAGCAATGTATTTGAAACTTATATTAATGTAATCATTTGAAAGCTACGTTATTTTCACTAATCGGTTTTGAAACCCAAACTTGTACTATTATTTGTGAACTCATTTATAATATTATTCGCGCTGCAACTCTGTGTATGTGGTGTGTATTTGCTTAATCACGCGATCTTGGTTGTGATGTTGATTTACCGAGGTCCTTCGGGACACTCGGCGGACTACCAGGTTTATATAAGTGAAAGTATGCGCGTGTCAACGTGTTAGCGGGGACAACCGTACTTGATCTTGTATAAATTGGGTGGTTCTGTCATAATATATAGAACTTTAACAGAAAAACGACCAACTATTGAACTTTAACAGAAATTTCAACCTACCTCCCACCAGAAAAACGACCAGCTATTGAATTTTAACAGAAATCTGGTGCATATATAGAAGTTACCATACTTAAGTAGGCACAGCAAGATTTTTTTAAGGATAAGCATAAGTAGATCACAAACATTATTGTTCATAGTAATTACACCAGTCAATAAGCACACGCCCAATGATCATAAACCAACTAACGGTGTCAAGGACTAAATAAGATACACCTAGTAGCCATAGCTAGTCCTCCTCGTCATCCTGATGAACTCCTCAAAGTCTATCTCACCGTCACCTGTGACAAACCAGAAATCAAGATAAATTACAGCTAGTGACTTAGAAAATGAGGATCCTTCTAATTTGCATAAACAAAGAAAGAAGGCAGAGCACAACTAACCATTTTTGTCCATCTCTTGCACCATGCCTAATTTCCTGCATTATCCAGAAGATGAATAGTGTTATTTCAAGGAACTTTCCACATCACATGGATGTGGTTCCATACTTGCATGGGCTCAAACACAGAAAAGAAAATATGAAATAAAATTGTGGCTCTTATTTTCGCGAGGGGCATAATATATCATGGATAGGATGAACCGATGAACTCATCTCATCAACAAGCTAACTTCTTAAGAAATATGAAAGATAGGGACACTAAAAGATATGCTCAAAAGGAAACAGTCACTGCAACGGGTACAGTATTGTATATGTTCTATCTTTGAATTAATTCTGATCATTAGATCTTAACCCTGTGGTTATAAAATTTGAGTGTTCCATGGCCTTAAAATAATCTTGCTCAATCATCTCAAGCGAACCAGCACACATACACATTGAGCAATAGTGTACTCGTTCTTGGGGCTTGCTGAAGTGAAAGCCGGACGACTGATAGGAGTAGGTAATGTCCCACCTGCCGATACTTGTAGCTCTCATACTAGCCTGTCACCCTAGGCTCAACCAGCTGTTCATGCACATATAGGTAGCTGTTCATGCTACACTAACTGTTCATGCATATAGAGAAATAGCCGTTCAAGCAAACTAGGGATGTGACATGTTCTACTCTTTGGTTTACTACTATTCAACACCAAATGACAAGAACTACGTTAATTAGGCACCATTCACGTTATATATACCATGCATGAGACAATTAATATTACTCCATTAAATATCACTTATAGTTACCCTTTTCTTTATACACGTCATCTTTTATTATTAATAGTGATGTCGTAAGGAACTAGGACCGTTGATCCATGCTATTCACGTTCAGTCTCACTTGTTCACGTGCGGCAGTGCCTGCCTGACTCGCAGAGCGGCAGAGTCGCAGTCGTATATAGAGAAAAGAGAATGAACAGCTGAGTGCGGTTCCGTCCTGGCCTTGCCCGGCAGTCGCGCGCTTAGCAAGGAAGTGACGGGCCGTGGCATATCTTCGTCCATTATGGAATGCTGAGCTGGGACAATCTTTCATCAATTTAGGAGTACAAGCAGGGGTCATACATATTTCATAACCCAAGCTTATGTACCCATGAGACAACTTTGCTCGCTTCACCACCAGTAGTGAGCATCGAGTAAGAGGAGACAAGGCCAGGTTTAGGGCGTCAGGCAACATGCTAGTAGTACGAGTAGTACTCTCCTACAGTAGAACTGTCGCTAGAGCAACAGGGGCGGGCTGCGCGGTTGACCAAAGTGTCAGTGGCGTTTACCACCGGTACTTGCGCCCATAACTCGCGAGGCTCCGAGGCGGTCAGCACCGCAGCAGGCTGGCACCGTGTCGGGCAGACAGCAAGTGCAGGCTTTCAAGGCTACCGCTGCTAGGACAGTAGTAGAGTCCACAGCAGGCTACATCTACAGTACGAGCTCCCTTGCCGTGTTGTGAGGATGGTGCGGCGGCGCCACGTTAAGATCAGTGGCGTGGTAGACTCTGTCACGTCACCGGTCAACGCTTCGGTCGTCGCCACATCATCCCTCTCGTCGCGCCACCATGCATGGCGCGGCACAGGCGTTTCGCCGCGCCAGGGAAGTAGGCGCGGCCAAAAGTGTTAGTTTTGAAAAAAAAATTAAACAATGTTAGATTTAAAATTAGTTGACAAAAAGTATTAAAAAAATCCCCAAAACCTATGGAGGAGAAGAGGGAAGAAAAGCAACGGTAAGCAGCCAATATTCTTCCCCGACCAGAGAGGATCATGTCACTTTGACAAGACATGGCTTAAACATAAATTTTCCTGTACACCAGTGGGATTACCTACTTAGATATGATTAACAACAACCGAGGATGTTCTTAAATCTTAATCTACACTTGAGCTCAGTATTGGATTCCACATTCTATAATAAGGGAGCACTACTTGAGTGGTGAATGCCGACGTGGATGAACATGGAACGGTCGATGCGCTGTCGCCTAACGCCATTATATTTTATCCTAGGACTAGGATTAGTAGATTCTCAATTTCGCAGGGAAGTCAGCTGTGGCGCGCTGATGGCCGAGCTGGCTGCTAGATGCACTGGCCGACATGGCTACTAAACTCCGTACTACTAGTAGTAACCTGCACTGAGAGCTGCAGGGAGTGGTGCTCCACTACGAATTTGGAAAGGTCAGCACAGGGGCCGTGTGCACGTGCTCACCACGGTCCATCCATGGACAGTGTCACAAAAGTGCAACGGCGCTACGAACTCGTAAGAGCACTGTTGCTGGCTGTTGCCTACCTAAATTCCCCGTTAGCTGCAGCTAGACTAGTAGAGCAATAGTACATAGGAGTATCGATGAGAGAAGAAACAAAAAGTAAACAGCCTGAGCCAATCTGGTAGCTTTACCATCATTACGGAACTGACGCAATCGGCCTCACACTCATCGCGCGTGTAATGTGACTGTTTACTGTACAGCCGTCCGATCGTGAAGCAACCAAGCTTTGGACCTGCCAACGACCGATCGATTTTCGGATCTGCCGCTGCTGCAGCGCTCGCCTACTGCTCCTGCGCTTCCCACCCGTCTCTGCTCTGCTGCGAACCATAGCCACGCATTGTCGTGTGGCAGCTTTCCCACACGTCCAGACAGCGTGTGGCCTTTTGGAGCGACGAACAGCAGCGGAGCCACATCCACAGGCCACAGCACCTGCCACCGCCAGGGCCCTCCCGTAGTCCCCTGCGACCTTTTTGACATGTCCTCGCCGTCGCTGGTGCTCCTAGCCTCCTATCGACTCTACTGGATCTGGAATGGCCTTACCAAGCAAGCAGGAGGCAGAGCCAGCAGAGCCGTACGTCGGCACACGCTAAACAACCGTACTACCGTGGCGTAGCAACGCCGCGCGACATAGTACTAGGTTCAGATTTCAGGTTGCTTTGAGGGCCGGGCACTCTTCGATCGATAAGGCATTCAGGTGCAGTACTATCATATAGCAGCAGCGGCTTATCTCTTCCGCCGGTGACGCGCCGATCGAGCCGTCATGGTCGGCCTGTGCTTTACAGGATCTCGATAAGAGCCGTGGGGCGGGCAAAGCAAAAGCAATTGGAGAGGTCTATGGCTACCGGCAGATTCGCCAGGATTCCTTGGTTGCGAAAAGGCGGCCAGCGCCGAGCGCGTTGATGGGTCACCGAGAAAAGCGACGGGCCGACGGCGAGGCCGGGAGCGGGAGGCGAAAGTGAAACCCGGGGACCGACCAGGGCTGACCGGTCGTGTTCGTGCATGTCGCTGTACTCGTGGATACGATGATGATCTCCGAGCTTTCATCTCTCTCTTTTCCATCATTTCTCTCCGGTGCGCTTCGTTGCCGGACTGAAGTACTGTATGTATATGTATGTACTATTGTACTAACGTACTCAGTATGTATAATGTATTGCGTCGGCATGTACTGGACTCTCCTATGATGCGAAAAGTGACCAATAAGTAAATATTTGTAGTTTTACGAATGTAGCCTAGCACTCAACGACACAAGATTTATACTGTTTCAGGCAACAAGCCCTACATCCAGTTGAGGTCGGTCGGTGATTTTATTCCTGAGCCCAGGTGCTCGAAGTTTACTGTGCGGTTACAAATGAGTAGGAATGAGAAGGGAGTGTTAAAGGCCCAATCGGACTCTGAACCGAACGGAAGAGAGTGACGGATGCTCTAACGTCCGTTAAGTATTGGAGCGTATGCTCTGTGTAGGTATCGAGTTCTAGAGCTGTTGAGCTGTTCGAGTACTCAGGTCGTCGAGTCTTGGAGTGGTCTAGCGTCTTTTTTGTTGGGAGAGAGCGTATCCCCCTTTTATAGGTGAATGAGATTACCTTATAAGTCAGAGAGAAAGAGAGAGTGCGTACGTGTGCTACCTAGTCTTGTTGCCCAGGTTTTCGGGTACGAGATGGATGCCAGTGCCACAACACTGTTTATGCTCTGATACGCCTGGAAGGTTGTAAAGTGTCCGTCTATCATAGCCTGGTGGCACCGTCTTGCAGGTGCGTAGGATATGGCAAGGTACGGTCCTCGGTATTGCGGTTGACTTGAGCGTCTTATCTTATCTGCTCCGCCTAGGCCCTAGGCCCACACTGAGCGGCGTCCCCGGTCAGTTGTTCCCAGTTGGCCTCGGTCGTGTCGGTCCGGAAAGAGCCGCAAGTAGAGGTCCGGCGTAGCCTCGGTCGGAGAAAGAGGGTCGGGCGAGACGGAGCCCGCGATCCAGAGGTCGGGCGAGACGGAGCCCGTGACCCAGAGGTCGGGCGAGGAGGAGCCCGAGACCCAGAGGTCGGCCCTTTCTACCCCTCACTCTAAAGGTGCCCGGAGTGATTGTCGAACCCATTTGTGGGCCAACCTTCGAACTTCTGGGTCTAGACAGGCCGTAGGAGCGTTTTTAGCTCCGTATCCCTCTTTCCTGTGACGGGTCCCGTTCGGGGAGGCCCTGGTCGGAGGTGACAGTCAGGGACCAGATCGTGGTCTTGGCCTGTTATTGTATATCTGGACCGGCCCAAACGTGTGCTGTCGTTGCGCTGCCTGCTGGGCCGAGTTTTGTAGAAAAGCGGGTCCATTGAGGACCCCGGGTTCGTAAACCCGACACCCATGTTTCACAAACCTGCAGCCTATCCCTTACCAAGCTACCTAATAGCCCTGGCAGTAAATAAACTAAGTCCCAAACCTTATTTATCTTCGGTGACTCCTTCTCATCAAGCATGGCAGCACGCCATTCGGGTCCTTTTTAGCCATAGAGAAGTAGGTTTGAATTCTTGAAGAAGTAACTGAGCTAAAAAAAAAGAATTAGAAAAAAGTATGTAAGAAAGCCTCCAAATGAAAAATCTGCCTTCCCACTGACATCTGCTTCACCTACAGTGCTTGGGCCTCGTGGCCAGTCAAGTTTTCGGAAGGCCTCGCCCATCGCTGATTTGGACACCTTTTTTATATCGAAGAGAGAGAGTGTCAGCCTGTTCGCTTGTTGGTTTCAGCCAGCCCAAACCAGCCAGCAAACAGTGTTTTTCTCTCACAACAAACCAGCACCAGCCAGCCCAAACCAGCCCAGAAACCAACCAGCGAACATGCCGTGTGTGTGGAACTGCTTTGAAGAGCTGACAGCCTGGTAGTCTCCTGACGAGACGCGTCTCCACTGTTTTGCTTTTGCAGCATTTTTATTATTATAGTATAAGTAGTCCAGCCCGATACTGTGGAGTTGGCCTGTCATAGATTTGTAGCTTCAGCCTTCAGCGGTTCAGCCCAACCGCGGCTGCTTCGTTAACTAGCCCATAACCACAGCCAGAGCCCGGAGCCAACCACGTCCACATTGGAATCTTGAAGGCCCTACCTCTACCAAGCTCTCTGCTGACCGATTGCCGAGAGCCTGAGACTGAGCTAATGTATCATCTATGGACGATACGGTGCGACGGCAGCAGCCAAGCAGTGAGCCAGCGACAGCTACAGGGTACTGCCTCAGGCGGTCATCAGGCCTCCACACACGTGCTACGAAAGAATACCAGCTGTATACTAGGGGCTATTTGGTTGCCCACCACAGTTCGCCACACCTCAAGTTAGGCTCGCCACAGGTGTTTAGGTAGGTGTTTGGTTCATTGTTCAGGTAAGGCTCGCCACACCTGATAGAAGCGTTCGCCACAGCTTTCTCGAGTCAGATGTGTGGCGTGATTTTTCTCCGCCTTCGCCACAAAACGCTCGCCCCTCCTGCTCCGCGGACAGCCGGACACGCTTGGCCCCAAGGGCGCTGCAGTCCGGCACCATCGCGTAGCTGCCGCCGGGTTGGCCCTGGTGGGCGGCGGCAGAAGGGCGAGGTGGCGAGCTGGGCTGGAGCGCAACCACTGCGAGGAAGAGGTGCTGTCGGGAGGGCAGGCGGCTGCTGGGAAGGGGCTAGCGAGAGAGCGGTGAGCTGCCGGGGGCCGCCGGGAGGGCACGCAGCGCCGCAGCGGGCTGGAGGACAGGCAGCAGGCGAGAAGGACGGGAGGGCGGCGGGAGAAGAAGCACGCATCTACCGTTGGGTTGGTTTGGGAGACGGCGGCCTCCAGAACATCCGAAGGAAATACGTATCAGTTTTGACTTCCTTCTAAAGGAGCACACCTCAATCTCCATTTAATCTATTATTTTTTACCCATTATAGTTTGCTCTTGATTTAGTATAATACGATTTGCACCGTACGTAACAATATTATAACGTTTTGCTAAAAATTTGTGGCAATCATCCAAATAACACCCACATAAATTTTATCACAACTTAGTCATAAACCAAACAATCCAATTTCACCACACAATTTGGCCAGCCACAAGTATGGCAAACACTTGGGGGTGTTTGGTTCCAGAGACTAAAGTTTAATCCCTGTCACGTTGAACATTTAGATACTAATTAGGAGAACTAAATATGAGTTAATTATAAAACTAATTACACAGACTGAGACTAATTTACAAGATGAATCTATTAAGCCTAATTAACCAACTGCACAGATTAAGACTAATTTACGAGATGAATCTATTAAGTTTAATTAGTCCATGATTTAATAATGTGGTGCTACAGTAAATATGTGCTAGTGATAGATTAATTAGGCTTAATAGATTAATCTCGTAAATTAGTCTCCGTCTGTGTAATTAGTTTTATAATTAACTTATGTTTAATCCTTCTAATTAACATCTAAAGGCTCAATATGACAGACCAAACGCCCCAGTGTGGCAAAATATGACCCGCAACCAAACAGCTCCCTACTCCGACCAACAACCGCCGTCGTCCATCGGTACCCTAAACAACCAGAGGTCCAGAGTCATATTAAAGATATGAAGGCACGCCGAATCGGCGGCCTTCTAGGATGTCCACGTCAGTTCTTTTAATTTAGTGTGTTAGATCGAGATTCCACGGCTCACATGAAACGCGCCTCGACCGGTCAGGTGAGGCAGTAACAGGTGACATGCATGGTCGGTGCCTAACGCGTACATGCTGGGGCCGTCCTCGCTTTGCATGCATGCATCGTCGATTTGTGTGCACCATGGCCCCATCCCGTCCTCATTTCCGGTTCCCATCCCCATCCCCGTCCCCATCTCCATTCCTCCCCTCCTCTCTCTCCTCTCCGTGCGCTCTCTCTCCTCTCCGCGCTCTCGCTCTCGCTCTCTCCCTCGCTCATCGTCGCCACCGCCGAGGCTCCCCGCACCCTGTGCACGGCGCGGCGGCGGCCCCCGGCACGGCGCCATGGTGCGCCGTCCAACGCCGGTGGCCGCGGCGGCGTCCGAGCCCCTGCTCTCCCCCGGCGCGGCGGTACCTCACCCTCTTCCTCTCCTACCCCGACGCAGGCCGCCCCCGGAGCGGCGGCGGGCGTCCTCTTCTTCTCCTCTCCCGACGCTGGCGGCTTCGGAGCGGCGACGGGCGAGCCGGCCACGTTAGGCCCCTGCGCGGGCGGCGCACCGCCGCGGGTGAGTTTTTCCCCTCCGCCTCCTTCGTCCCTCTCTCTCTGCTCTCGAGCTCCTCTCTCTTTGCCTCTCTCTCTCTCTCCACGCGGGGTGGCTCGGCGGTGCCTCTCTCTCTTCCTCTCCCACTGCCTCTCTCCAGATCTGCGGTCGCATTGGTCGGCCTCCGGCGCACCGGCGTGGCCAGGCCCCGGCGGTGGGCGCAGCCGCCTCCCCTCCCCCCGCTGCGCGCATCTCTCTCTCCCCCGCCGGCCTCCCCCTCCTCTGCTCCTCCCTCCTTCTCTCCTCATCAAGATATACCAGGACATTGCCACCACCACTGCCTCTCCCTAGGATTCTCCGTGTTTTTGTTTTCTCTCTCCTCATCACACACTCGCTGCGCCTCGCGCCTCGCGCCTGATTCTTCTGTTGTTGGGGGCGGCGGCGTCGGCCCGGCATTTGGGGTGTTTTTTCTGCTGCGGCTTTTTAGGGGTTTCTGCTGTTCGTTTCCGCGTGCGTGATTTCGCGCTTCCGTTTGGTGGGATGTGGCCCCGTCGATCTCGCTCGAACTGTGGCTCCGATCCCATCCGTTTGATTTGTTCGCACGCGCAAGAGCGATTCGAATCGTGGTTCGCTCTGGCCGGCGGCCGCCACTTGCTCCGCTGATTCCTCACGTTTCTCCTCCTCTCGGTTCGGCGAATTTGGTTGCTCTCGCGAGGTTTCTGGACTTAATCATGTTTGGTTCTCTGCGTTTCTTCGTGCACTCTCGTGGCGGAGAGCAATGCGAAGCTAACAGCGAGTGGTTTGCTGTTGATTCCGAGCGTGGTGTGCCGCTGTGTCTGTCTGGCTGTCTGCTCGCGTCCTTGGTCCTGATCCGACAGCCGTGTTCGATTCCCTGTGTGCAGAGAATGGCGCCGCCGAGGATGATGGCAGCGGCATGCTGGTGTTCGCCGAGTACAGCCTCGACGAGCTCCGAGCGGCCACCGACGGTTTCGCCCCTGACCGCATCATGTCGGAGCACGGCGAGAAGGCACCCAACGTGGTCTACCGCGGCACGCTCTTTAGATCCGGCCGCACCGTCGCCATCAAGCGATTCGGTCGCTCCGCCTGGCCGGACTCGCGCCAGTTCCTGGTTCGTGTACCTTGCTCCGTGTGATGGATGGATTGTTTCTTGTGTTCGTCTTGGCTCTGTGGCGTCTGATTGAATGACTGTGTGTCTGTGGGTGCAGGAGGAGGCGAGGGCTGTTGGGCAGCTGCACAGTGGTCGCCTGGCCAATCTGATCGGTTGCTGCTGCGAGAGCGTCGAGCGTCTCCTCGTCGCAGAGTTCATGCGGCACGAGACCTTGGCAAAGCATCTCTTCCACTGTATGTTTGGTTTCTCCTTCCTCACTCTTCTCTTACATTAGCGAGTTGATTCTGATGTGGTACTAGTTCGAATGTAGCATCAAGGTGATGGTATTGGGACCCATATTTAAGGATGTGTGTTTGTCACCTGTATCCAATCCGGAAGTGTTGCCTTAAATTGTAGAGTGTTGTTCAAGTTAGTTTCTGCTGCACAACTGTTTAGCTGTTTGCTTTATTTGGGGCTATTTCTGTGCTTTAGGCTAACTGGAAATCGACATTGGTCTTTTATAATTAATTTTAGTCACCATATTTAAGGATGTGTGTTTGTCGCCTGTACCTCAGTACCAGTAACCACTGTGGAAATGTGGCCTTTGGCCGCAGAGGGTGGAAGTAGTTTCTAGTGCCAAATCCTCTACCTGTTTGTTGTATCTGGTGCTATTTCTGTACTTTAGGCTAGCAATAAATCAAGACACTGGTTTTCTATAGTTACTTTTAATCACCAATATTGGGTTGTCTCAGTTTGTTACTTTGTTCTGGTTGGAGGTGCAGCAGTCACTCATGCCATTGATTTTTTGGCCATGCTAGAGGATATATGTAGCTTGATTTGCATCTAACCTGCAAATGTTGCTTCCAACAAATGGTACTTATTAGGGAGGATTTGAATTGCTATGACCTTCCATTTATGGACCACTCTCGGAGGGATATGGCTGTCAGGAGCTTTAAGCATTTAAAATTTTGATCTTTAAGTGGATTATACCAATCTAATATATGATAGTTGCTCTGTGTTAAAAAAAGACGATAGCTGCATTTTATCCTCATGGTGGTTATATGTGTCAGGGGAGACAAATCCATTGGGTTGGGCAATGAGGATGAGGGCTGCGCTTTATGTGGCACAGGCGTTGGACTACTGTAGTAGCAAAGGGAGGGCACTCTATCATGATCTGCATGCATATAGGGTCATCTTTGATGTGGTAGGTCTTTACTTGTTCGCATTAGTTGCTTATCAGATCTTTCATACAAAAGCATTAATCCTTTTGTGTTTTGACTGTGGGCCAATTTTGTAGGATGGTAATCCAAGACTATCATGTTTTGGTCTGATGAAGAACAGCAGGGATGGAAAGAGTTACAGTACTAATTTGGCTTTCACGCCTCCTCAATATCTTAAGACAGGTAAATGTGTCACACTAGCAATATCCCATGAAACATTTTGGGGATGTGCCTCTTTAACTGTTATCTGTTCTGCAGGCAGAGTAAGTCCTGAGAGTGGTTTACAGTTTTGGCACTGTCTCGCTTGATCTCCTGAGTGGAAAGCACATTCCACCAAGTCATGTAAGTTTTCCTACCCTGCGTGCTTTTAACATAGTCTACACTTATAATACATTGGCGCTGTAGTGCTATTAACATATTCTATAATTTATATAGAAATAAATTTTACACTAACCTTTTCTCTCCTTTATTTAGTTCTTTGTGTGTGGATATTTATTTTTTGCCTTTGGTATATTTTTTCGAGGGAACGAGTTGACATTACCTTTTCTTTTCCCTGTAGGCACTCGACCTTATAAGAGGAAAGAACTTTCTAGTGCTGATGGATTCTTGCTTGGGATGGGTGGTTGATATAGCCGTGGGATGGGTTCATGATCTTCTATTGGATTCGTCTGTGGGGTTCGGATCCTGTTGCTCGATCTTAGCGAGTGAGTGGCTGTTTGGTAGCGAAAGCCAGCACAAGAGATTATTGATTAGATTGGGTTCCTGCATAGCCTTGAGTTGTGCTCTATGTCTATCTGCTTGTTCGTTTTTTGCTGTAGGGTATAGGATTTGGCAATGTGTGATTTACATGTGATGCTCTTTTTAATGCTTGTTTTGAATAAGTGGGTCGCTAGAGAAACCCTCTTAGCCGGGGGAGAAAAGGGTTCGAATAAAAAAGGACGGTGGAACCCCACGCTGTTGTGGTTCTAGTAAAAACTAGGAGGTGATGTGAAATAGCAGCCAGCTTTAGTTATGTAACTGGTGTCGGGCTCAATTTTCAGGGGATGTAACACATGTTGGCACTGTCTGGATAGTGGGAGGACAGTGGGTAGTCAGTTATTGAGTAGAATAATTGTAAGTAGCTGGGCGATGTCAGCACGGCTCGGTGGATTTCCTTCCATGGTTGGGATGTGAGTAAATTGTAGGTTTTGATGGGTTTTAGACTTTTAGAAAAAATATATCTGTACTGAACTTAAACAATTGAGTATAATAAAACTATAATGGAAGTATCAAACACCTGAAAAACGATTGTATTGAACCCTAGGTATGTTGTTACCATAATTATGTTTCTCAACTCATGATGACTTTTGCAACTTGTATTTTCTATTGATGTATTGGAGTCTGGAATTACATATGTTGTGGTCTAAATGGTAAAGGCTTGGGTGATTTAACAACTAATTGTTTGGTTTGCGTGTATATGTTTGATTGTTCTCTTAATGCTGCCTACATGCTTGTACTGAAAATCGTGACTATGTTAGAATTATTTGCATGCATGGCTATCATATTCTTATAATTTTAATATCCTCTGTTGCTTTTTTCATGCAGGCTGTCACTGCTTCTAGCACAAAGAAAGCTGACCTGATCTTTGGTGAGATACAATCACAGATAAAGAACAAGAACATTACGGTAGATGTGAAAGCAAACTCAGAGTCAAATGTAAATCTCTCTCTCTCTCTCTGTATATGTATATACTTAACCCCTGGAAATTGCATGATTTGCTCAAAATGGACCTGCAACATGTTCATTTCTTGTGATATCACCTAGACTAATAGTAGTAGTTTGCCAAACTATTATCAAGCATGCTATTTGTGTTGGTCAACAGTTTGCTCTTTGACTAATTAGTTGATCTGTCATGTTTCTCACTGTTCGAGTTCTGTTGACTGCTTGCTTTGACGTGCTGTTCAGATCATTACTACAGTTACTGTTGATGAGATTGCAACTCCAGGACTGAAAACCATCCTTAGCTTTGCTGTTCCTGATCAGAGGGCTGGAAAGGTAATAATCTAATTCAGTTTATTATTTCTTAAGTGAAAGGTTATTCTTCAATGTATTCATGTATTTATTTCTGGTTGCAGGTTGAGCTTCAGTATTTGCATGATTATGCTGGAGTTAATGCAAGCATTGGTCTGACAGCCAATCCGGTAGTCAACCTCTCTGCTGCCTTTGGCACTAAGGCTCTTGCAGTTGGTGCAGATGTCTCACTTGATACTGCCACTGGGAACTTAACCAAATACAACGCTAGACTGAGATTCACTCATGAAGACCTCATCGCATCCATGACCCTGTGAGTTTTCAAAGTGTAGTAACCTTATATATTTAGGCACTATATGCGACTGTTATTTGACAACGCTTAAGCTTATTTGATACTTGTAATTTCTTTTTTTATGGTTAAGTGCAAATCCCTGCTTAATGTGTTTCAACTTCAAGCCGTTGTGTAGCTGGTTTAGTGCATAAAAATAGTCAAAATATTAATATATTGTCACCATGATTTCACCTTTTGAGACATTTCTCAAATGGAGTTTTTGAAAGAAGCAACTTTATATTTTTGCTTCACTTATATTTGTTTGCAACAAACAAGAGTTCCTAAGTCACTCAGATTATTGCATGTACAGCAATTGATGAAAGTTACTGACTTTGCTAAGTGTTTTTTTTGTTTCATTGAAAAAAAAGGATCTTTTGCAGTAAGCTGGTGGCAATATGGCTAATATTGAGCAGTGCCTCCAGGAAGGGTTTGATGCTAAGCATTTTGGTTTTCTAATTGAGTGAAAAGTCCTATGTGTAATTTTGGGTTTGATGCTCAGTATTTTGGTTTCCTAATTGAGTGAAAAGCCCTATGTATAATTTTCTTATATCAAATGAAACTGATGTCATAGCTCCTCAACAGATATAATCCCGTTTCTTCTAGGATGTTTACTGTCTTATTATTGCAGTGCATTTCCAAATTTCATGTTACTGATCTAACCCTCTCTTGCAGGAACAACAGGGGAGACAGCCTTACTGGAGCTTACTACCACAAGGTGAGTGAATTGAGCAACACAGCTGTTGGGGCAGAGCTTACCCACAGCTTCTCGACCAATGAAAACACCCTCAACTTTGGCGGGCAGCACGCTCTGGACCCACTAACCGTCTTGAAGGCCCGCACCAACAACTCTGGCAAGGCCAGCGCCCTCATCCAGCATGAGTGGAGCCCAAAGTCACTGGTCACCATCTCGGCCGAGGTCGACACAAAGACCATCGAGAAGAGCTCGAAGGTCGGGATTGCCGTGGCCCTCAAGCCCTGATTGGTTATCGAGACCATATTTTTTTTCCTTCTAAGCTCCTAGCATGACTGTTTCGATCAGATCAGGTCAGCTGGTGAAAACAAAACTGTTGGGGTTCCCGGCATCTTTTGGTCATTGCAGTCTGTCGATTTCATGAACTGTGAAATGTTTCATTGAGGAAATTTTTCGGTCGTCTATGTAGCGCTCTGTTAAATGAGCAACCTTCACAATAATTCAAGCTCGGTAGAATTCTGAACTTGTTTACAATGGTTGATGGTGACTTGTGTCGATTGAGGTAGGGGTGGTCCTGTTTCCTGCAACCGTTTTTGCAAGGGGTACGTGGTACCTTTGCCAGCTCTATGAAGAGCCCGTTGCCCGTACCCCCATGAAGTTCTTTCCACCCTTGGATAGGAATCGGCGGCCATGGATGGCTCGCATGGAGGCTTTGCAAGGGCGTGATGCGCAAGAAGATAGTCCTATCGTGGTGCGCTTGACCACGTACTTGCTTGCTCTGGATGAGCAGTATGACCGGCAAGCCTTGGAGCTGAGGGCGTGCCTCCGGCGCATCGAAGAAGCCGAGATCTTCACTCAAATGCTCCAGGTGCAGCTCGCCGAAGCGCATGGCAGTGCTGCAGCTGCTGAGAGCCGGGAGACTGCAATGTTAGAAGCTCTGAAGGAGGCCGAAGATCGGCATGTTCATCAACTGGGTGAGGCCTATTTGTTCACTAGGGCCAAGCGGAGGGCGCTGGTTGATGAAATACGGGATGCCCCGATCTTGGAGGGGATCCCTATCCACCCAACTGAAACAAGGAGAACCGGTGATGTAGAACCGCCAGCGCCTCCACCTTCGGAAGTGTTAGAAGCAGAACCCTTGGTTCCTCTCACTCAGCCATTAGCGCGAGAAGCTGCAGATCCATAGCCAGGACAGTAAAAGAATCCGCCAAGCACAGGAATCAAGATGCGTGGTTCCAAGGTAGATTAGTTGCCTTGGGATGCTGTATCCGTAGTAGTAGTGCTTTTCGTCGCTGTACTCCTGTATTGTACTCTTGTCGTTATTGTCATCCGTAGTTATTGGATGCGTGTTGTAGATTCACCTAAGAAGAGTGGATCCTAATTCACTTTTTTAAACCCTACCGTTAGGAGAAGTACTTGTGTTTTAGTTTTTGCTATTTTCGCCTATAATGTAATGCTATCCAATGTTGTACTTCAAATCTAAGTGTGTTAGTTGCTTGAACCCAACTCCATCAAATACTTCTTTCCACTAACATGTCATTTATTTGTTGGTCTAGAATAGGCATCATGTAATGACAACCAGCCTCTATGTTCGTTTACAGTATTGAGACCAATCTTCAGTACTAATACGATGAGAAAACATATTAGTCATATGAGGTTTTCTATACCAAGCAAATCACCCGCAGCGAAGCGCGGACAGCAATGGCTAGTACACAAGGTCGCAGGCTATGGATGTACTAGAGCGGAAGCTTCCCAGGCCCAGCGTGTTCGCTCGAGGACTAACACGCTGAATTGCTGATTGCTGGCGCAAGCCGCCGACAAGGATCGCACTCGCACGGGGCGGCATTACCTCTACAACCTCCACTGAAAATTTCACACAAGGTCGCAGGCTATGGATGTACTAGAGCGGAAGCTTCCCAGGCCCAGCGTGGCCTTGTATAGATTGCAAGTTTTTTCATTCTCTTTTCATCACATCAAATTTTAGACACATGTATGGAGTATTAAATGTAGATAAAAAAATAACTAATTACACAGTTTGATTATAAATTACGAGACAAATCTTTTAAGCCTAGTTAGACCATGATTGAACAATAATTATCAAATACAAATAAAAATACTACCGTGCCAAATACTA
Source organism: Miscanthus floridulus (assembly GCF_019320115.1). NCBI lineage: Eukaryota > Viridiplantae > Streptophyta > Magnoliopsida > Poales > Poaceae > Miscanthus > Miscanthus floridulus. The sequence goes on along the minus strand of NC_089596.1, from coordinate 73,323,903 downwards.
CCTCAATCTAAGCCAGACCCAAGGCACGCTACATCGGCATCGATGAGCAGTGTTTTCCCGGCCGGCCCGTGTCGGCCTGACAGCGACGGCGAACTCCGCGCCTTCATCATTTGATTTATAAATTGTATTTTTTTAATCAATAAAAATATTTTTTTTATAATAAATTAGTCAACAATATTTTTATTAGGTATAATTTATCCGACAAACGAACACGGCACTGGGCGGCGGCTTATTATAATACTCCACGCAACCGCCGCAACGCCAGTTGAAACTGAAAACAAGGGCGTACGTGCACGTGCGTGCGTGCCGTAAGACCGAGCCAGCCGGTCGCACCATGCGCACGCTTGTGCGGATCGGTCAAAGCGGTCAAAGATGCGGGCACGCAGACTGCAGACCAGCGAAGCGAAATGCTTGTTCCGTTGTTCGCGCTCCTCCGTCGCCAATCGCAGAAAAGTCCATGGCATCTCTGCGCTCGCTCTCGTTCTCGCTGGGCCCTCATGCAATCTGCCAGCGTTATCTGTGACAGGGGGTGTCCAAATCCTGAGGCTAAAAATCAACCAATCTTATATGATATATCTGTGATAAGGGGTGTTCAAATCCAGGAGCGATGATCATGTCATGTAATCTCTACAACTAAAACATACGTGGAGGAACAGGCTTGTCATTTGCTTTGCTTCGCTCGCTTATGTTCCTAGCTCCCCATGCGCCCCGCTCGCTCCGTTTCCTCACGTGACATTCGAGTGCGCCGACAATTGAGACCAATCTGGTCCACCTCGTGCACCCCGCTCCATTCCCATGTAACCCTAGCCGCTTGCCCAGGTTGCGCCGCCACGCTGATGCCCACGGTTCCAGCCACGCCCGCCCTGTCGGAGTCCAGGCATGCAGGATTCGCGCGTGATGCAGCCGCAACTGCGTGATGGCGCTGTCGTCTCCTTCTCCCCAGCTTGTCTCTGATATATGATCCATCCCCACACGCTCCTAGTGGCCGAGCAGCATTCGGCTCCATCCCTATGCCGACGGCGATCAAATCTCTCCCAGTTGGCAGTGGAGCGCTCGTTCCCCACCCTCCTTAGCGGCGCTCGTATCCGCCAGACGAGTGCTCACGGGTCTCCTGTTCATCAGACGGACCATGGGCTCCTCCGCGCTCGCAAGCGAAGGCCTCCTCACCAGCGACGAGCCGACTGTTGAGCGGACGCCGCGACTAGATGCGACGGCGGCACGTTGCTGAGCAGACATTCCATCTGGCAGAAAGTATGCGCGTGTGCCAAAGTTGCTGATGGTGGCACCCATCTACACTGCCTTCTGCAGTAGCATCGTGGCTGACTGGTCTGCGGAGGCCATGGCAGCTACAACCTTTGGCGGCGAGGATGTGGCCAAGCTCTGCACGGCAGCACATTGCAGAACGGCTACATCACCAAGTGGTGGTGTGCTGGCGTGGTGGCCATGTCATTGAGTCTGATGGCCTTGGTGCTCTCCTTGATAAGGTCGTTGCAGAAGCGCAGTACGTAAGAGCAGCCAAAATGCTGGCCGCAAGGAAACTTATAGTTAACTCATCAACCCACTCATATAATGATTAGCCTACTTATAGCTGGCTTGTCTATCTCACAAAATCTCTTGATTTTTGTGTATAGTTCGATTCACTTCTCTCTCATCTCCACTCCTCCCTTCCACCTTAGCGTACAGCCCGCTTACAACCTCTTGTTATATCTGCTCTAACGAAGTTGTCTGGTTTGAGGGATGCAAGCATTGCATGTGACGCAAGAAAAAGAAAAGAAGTGCAAATCAATCCGAACCGCACCAATCCATTATACGTGCTAACTTGAACTAAACAAAACTGATATATTTCTTAGCGTATTTCTCACCAAACTAGTTAGTCCAAAATAAACCGGTTCTAGCCTACACCGTTAGTAGCTTTAGCACAATTGCAGACGCTTAAGCAGAAACGAACGCAACCAAAATAAACCTTTCATGTCATCATGTAGCCATGCTTCCGCGCCACGTCAACCGAATCACTATCACTAGCTCGGATGCCGTCTCTCCGGTCTCTGCCACAACACACAAGTCCTCGACCACCTGCTCCGCCACTCGTTTCCTTCGACCTTCCGGCGAGTCGGCTTGACGCTTCCCCCAATCACGTCGCCTTCAATCCAACTCACACGAACCACCAACCCGACCCCACCCGTCATAATCACGAACTGCACAAAAAACCGCGCGCAAATATTTTAGGATGGATAGATAACTTGTGCACGCAATAGCTTGGCCGCCCCATTTTACCACTCCTTGTCTCACTCTCCGCCACGACGTCAAGCAGACCTCCTCCACTAGCCGCCGGGCCGCGCACCAAGCGCTCCCGGGAATGCCGACGCCGACGATGCTCAGGCCTTTTACGTTCTTCTTCGTCGTCGTCTTGCTGGTCCGGGCGCCGGCGGGTGCGGCGGCGGACGGCAGCGGGAACGCGACGGCGGATTCGTGCCCGCTCGACCTGGGCTACGTGCGGACGTTCCCATGGGACCCTACGCCGTGCGCGGGGGCCGCGCCCAACGTGACCGCCTGCTGCCAGACGCTGCTCTCCCTGTTCGGCATCGGCCTCGCCGAGCGCCTCCGCGCCACGGGCAACTTCCGCCTCCCGTCCGCGGCGGCCTCCGCGGCCTGCATCCAGAGCTTCACGGACCTCGTCTCCGCCGCGCCGCCGGGCCTCTCGGGTTCCTCCCTGGTGCCGGAATGCTTCCCGGACCCGAGCGAGTTCGCCATCACCCCGTCCTACTGCGCCGGCGTCTCCACCGCGGCGGAGTTCGCGGCCGCCGTCGGGAACGACTCCGTCCAGGCCCTCAACTCCTCCTGCGGCCCCGACCTCGCCTCGTCGGCGACCTGCAGGCTCTGTTACAGCGCCGGCGTCGCCGCCACCGCGCATCTCACCACCGCGGCGGCCAACGATAGCAAGTCGGGCGCCTGCTTCTACCTCTCCGTCCTCTACGCCGCTGGCATCTCCAACTCCGCCGGCCCCACCTACCCACCCACCGCCGCCTGCACTCTTGGCCTTGGCCTCTCGTCCCCTCCCCCCGCGCCGTCGAAGTCTAGCAACGTGGCCGTCTACGCCGCCACCGTCCCAATCGCATTCGTGCTCCTCGCATCGCTCTTCGGCTTCTTTCTTTGGAGGAGGAAGCGAACGCATGCCAATAGCAAGAAGAAGAACCACAAGATATGCGAGGAGGGGTCCGGAGAGCGGCGGTCGCACCCGCGGCCCAACACAGGATCGATCCTCTTCGACATTGCCGAGCTCGCCAAGGCCACGGGTGGCTTCGCCGAGCGCAATCTCATCGGCCGCGGCGGGTTCGGGGCCGTGTACCGCGGCGTGCTCGCGGACGGGTCCCTGGTCGCCGTCAAGAAGATGCTCGACCCGGACATGGAGGGCGGGGACGAGGAGTTCACCAATGAGGTGGAGATCATCAGCCATCTCAGGCATCGGAATCTGGTGCCGCTCCGCGGCTGCTGCATCGCCGACGAGGACGTCGAGGAAGGGAAGCAGAGGTTCCTCGTTTACGACTTCATGCCCAACGGCGCGCTCGAGGACTTCATCTTCCGGGACAGGGAAGCGGCTGCGAAGCGGCCCCCGTTGACTTGGGCCCAGCGGCAGAGCATCATCATGGACGTCGCGAGGGGTCTCGAGTACCTGCATTACGGCGTCAAGCCGGCGATTTACCACAGGGACATCAAGGCGACCAACATCCTGCTCGACTCCGAGATGCGCGCGCGCGTGGCGGACTTCGGCCTCGCCCGGAGGAGCCGCGAGGGGCAGTCGCACCTCACGACGCGCGTCGCCGGGACGCACGGTTACCTGGCGCCGGAGTACGCGCTGTATGGGCAGCTGACGGAGAAGAGCGACGTCTACAGCTTCGGCGTGCTGCTGCTCGAGATCATGAGCGGGCGGCGCGTGCTGGACATGACGGCGCCGGCGGGGCCCGTGTTGATCACTGACTGGGCGTGGACGCTCGTCAAGGCCGGGCACGCGAGGGAGGTGCTCGACGAGGCGCTGTCCACCGCCGAGAGCCCGCGGAGCGGGGTCATGGAAAGGTTCGTGCTGGTTGGAATCCTGTGCGCGCACGTGATGGTGGCGCTCCGGCCGACCATCGGCGACGCAGTGAGGATGCTGGAGGGAGACATGGACGTGCCAGAGCTGCCGGACCGGCCGCTGCCATATGGGCACAACGCCATGTTCAGCGAAGCTTGGAGTACCTTCAGCATCTCACCGGCGTTCAGTGGTCCGTTGGCCCCGTTCATCGACAATGGGGACATGCTGAGGTGATGAAGCAGGCAAAATTCGTCTGTTTCATCGCAAAAACTAGATAAGAATTAGAGGGGTGTAGATAGCAGCTAAGTGTTGCTGTTTGTTGATTGATTGAAATTCATCTTTTGTAATATATTCAATTGGCAAATGAACGACATCCACATCGATTTTCTGCTGCTTCTGTTTTCCATCAATCATCACCAACCAGAACAGAGATGAAGCAAGCATGGGCTACAAAGTTAATTGCACATTTCAGTCTTAACGTTCTCATCATCACGATTTGGAGGCCCACCAAAGTTCATCCAGGTTGTCATGAAAAGAAAGATACCCAGCTAACGCTGAATGATGAAATGCAAGAAAGAAGCTGCAGGTGAGGAGCTTCAGTTCAGAGCGGCATGCACAACACTGTCCAGCAGGCTGTACGACTGTAGCTACTCGTCTTCGTGCAGGTTGGGGTGGTTGGGCTGCACCCGGAAGGTGAACGGCATCTGGGAAGTGAAATCCCTGTCGTGCTGGACCTGATGGTATCCGATCTCCAGCTCCCTCATGCCGCCGCTCAGATCAACAGCCTGTTGGTGCTGGGAACAGGAAGGGGAAAATTCAGCAAGCCATCAGCTTTTAGGTTTCTTTCAGCAACTGCAGTTTTTTTTTCCCTCGAACAGCGCAGGAGAACTGCGCGTTCAACAATTGCAGAATGAGGTTAACCCTCACCAAAGCCTGAACTTCTAAAGCGGGTTTAGGCGGTTCAGTAATCAATATGCAGACCATCAGGTGTTGGGTTGGTAATAATACAGGAACTTCACTAAGGAAACCAATTTTCGTCTTCAACTTGTCTGGTTAGTTTGGTCTTGGGTTGGTAAGTCTGAGAAATCACCTTGAATACCAATCGGTGAGAATAATTGTGTTCCAACTAGAAATCCTAAGATAAGAATTTTCATGCCCTTTGAAATTTGCTCAGCGTGGTAGTTCAGGTTTCTTCGGTTAGCTCAGAACATTGAATTTGTTCAGAATATTGCATACTGATAAGTTATGATAAGGAGTGGAAAGGAGGAAACTAGGAAAGATCAAGCAAAGTTTCAACTTTTAACTGCTATTCAGAAGGGGAGAATTACCATCCTAAAACACAGCATCCTGAGCTCGTCCTCCAGCATCTTCCCCTGCAAATCACAAATGGCTATTAGTGATCAAAAGCTGCCCCCAAAAAAAAAAAAGAAAAGAAAGAAAGAATCAGGAGCTGTAACTTTTTTTTTACTCAAGAAAAGACTCAACGACTTCTTTGAAAAGAAAAAAAAAAAGACAGAGAAAAAGAAGTACTCCAGGATGTAAACAAAGGATAGGATTCAAGTTTAGAGGTCGTACATTCCTCTTGCGCATCCTCCAGTGGTCCATCTGCAGCAACAGTGGAATAAAACCAACATCAGAAACAAAACCTTTTTTTGAAACATAAGAAACAAAACCTTCGCCTAATGAATTCTGCCGGGCTTGCGTGCTGCAAGCAACTAAGAAGCTAAGGAGCAACTAGATGAAGAAGGATTGCCTGCTTGTCGCGCATGTTAGTCTGCCCATTCTGGAGACCCTCTTCAATGGCGATCAGCTCCCTGGGCTGCAGGGAGTTCAGGTCCTCGCCTTTCAGATGCCTGCACCATCACAAGTTACGGACATGCTAGCACAATCACAACATGAACACACCGAACAGCGAACTAGTGAAGTGCACGCGCAGCTAGAAATTGGAAGCAAATCTGAATCAGAATCCAGAAATACTGGCCTGAGCTGAATCTGCATGTTGTCGTTCTCCTTCTTGATTCTGTCGATCTCTGCATTCAGGATCTGAAACATTTGAAATATTAATTTTTTGAATCATTAATCTGCTCGTGCCACAGAAACAAATTGTCAAAGAAAACGGAAACTGAAGGGCAGGCACCTTGTGCTTCTCATCCCACAGTAACTTCCCGGAGTTAGTCTGGTACTTCTCCAAGATCCTGGACAGCCTACCATCAACCAAATTTGCGTCTTTGCGATCAGTTTCCCTTGCACGCGGAAGAAAAGAAGAAGAACGATACTCTGTAATAAACAAGCACAAGACAAAAAAAAAAAAAAGAGAGCAGCGGACATACGAGGTCCTGGGCGAGCAGTAGTCGTGGAGCTTGCCGCCGCTGGAGAAGATGACGACGCCGACCTCGGCGTCGCAGAGCACGCCGATCTCCCGGGCCTTCTTGACCAGTCCGGCCCGGCGCTTGGAGAAGGTCACTTGCCGGTTGGTGGAGTTCTCGATCCTCTTGATCTCGATCTTGCCGCGCCCCATCCTCCGTTCACCACTCCCAAAGAGATCCACGGGTAGCAAGAACTCAGCTAAAGCAAGAATCTACCAAGCATCCACTCCCTTCCACTTCCAGCCTTCTCCTCCTCGGCTCCTCCTTTCCTTGAGCTAGCTGCTCAAGTGGTATGGATCTTTATGTGGGAGCCGATGCCACCTAGACTGTGGACGACGTGAGCACTGAGGAGTAAAGGAGAGGCGGCCATCGACGGAGTGGAGGTGAGGCCGTGGAGGGGGCTTTCGCGCCGGTGCAGGATTGCAGGGCCGGAAATGGAAACGGCTAGCTGGCTGTGTTGATTACGTTCGCATGTGCGCTGCACGCCTGTGTGCTGATCACTGGGGCCTACGTTTTTTTATTGTTTTTCTTTTTCTTTTACTAGCAAACGCACCCGTAGGATTGCATGCGATACATCTTAAAATCTGAAGCCACCAATGCTCTTCGAACTCGTATAAGCACAAATCATAAATCCAGATCACATGCGAGATACGAAGTGCTTCAGGATAGTTTAGGGAGTGAAAAAAGCAGAAGAGAAGAAACCTTGGCTCTTTGAAATTATATACTTCCTCCGTATTAGAAAAATGAAGTCGTTTTGGTGGTGGGATTTCCCCTCCAACAGAGTCCGGCTCGGTCACAAGGTAGAAGACGACGCCGGCTGACCGGTGGGACCGCCTCATCAGCGAGAAAGAGCGCCGGGCCGGCTGTCAGCGAGACAGGGAAAGGGGGCGGGCGTCGCGCGGGCTCAGCCCCGCTGGGCCGCGGAGCGCAGCGCTGGGCCGGATGGTGCACTGGGCCTGCGGGAGAGGTAACAGGAGGCAGCTTGGGCTGGCCTAGAGGCTGAAAGAGAGGGAGGGAGGTCTTGGATTTGACCTGTATAGTTAAATTCGTCCCACCTAAAAAAGTTTCATGCGTCCGCCATTGCTATGGTGATAATCATGTCTTTATTGTTTTTATGTACATGTGGACGGTTCGATTTTGTGATGCAGTGACCGTCAACGTCGACTTCGCCATATCTTAAGCGCTAGTTTGAATACACGTATTCCCTATGAGAATTGGAGGAGATCAAGAGAAAAATGAACAAATTTTCCCTTTAATTCTCTCCGATCTCCATGGGGAATGAATGATCAAAGGAGTTTTTTTTTTGTTTCTTTTTCCTCCGACACTGCTCGCTTATGGCAATGTTCGGCTGGTATGAATGTTTCACTGTTCAGGCTGAAAAACACTGTTTATGCTGGAATGTTGTGAGAGAAAAACACTGCTCCGGCTGAGAAAAGAAGCCGAACAAGCCGGCTTGTAGCTCAGCCGAATACCGCCTATGTTGCCTCCCTAACGTTACTTGAATCGTTGAGATGCGTGTTTTGCAGGAAGTGGACCCACCCGACCACATGGGTCCAAGGCCCTATTTGGTTCTTTAGTTCAGGGACTAGAGAATAAAACATGGACTAAAATTTAGTCTCCTACCCTGTTTGGTTCCAGGAATTAGAGAGGACTAAATGGCATTAAAGCTGCTACATAAAGATTAAAATACCCTTCTTCTTCCTCTGGACAGAGGCCATGGAGACGGCTGCTGTTGTTCGTAGGGAGGCGGACGGGGACGGCACACAAAGGGGTGCCTGTTGCTGGCCTGCGACGGCGCGGCACCGAGCATGGGGCCCATGCCCAGCCCCACACGGGACATGGCCCGAGTGGCCATGGCAGCGGCGGCCCTGCTCCAACCAGAGCCGTGCGGGCTAGGAAGGGCGGCCGGACCGGTGGCGCGGTCACGCCTGCTCACGTGCAGGGTCCGCGGCGACGCAGGCGAGTGCGACGAGGCGCTCGATGAAGCACTCCCCGTCGTTGATCCAGCGCGGACCGGTGAAGCGCTCGCCGCGGTTGCGGAAGGAGGCGGGGGGGGGGGGGGGGGGGGGGGGGGGATTGGGGCATGGGGTGTCAAGTTTGGTCAGTAGTTCCAAATAGCCACCCCTCAAGAGACTACAACCCAAACCCACTTTAGTCCTTTTAGTAGTCTCCTGTTTAGCAAATTAGAGACTAATTGGAACTAAAATGAAAGGATTACTCAGCAGTCCCATCTAACCAAACAGGCCCAAATCGTCTACATCCAAAGGATGTCTCCCTCCGATCCGCGCTTAGAAACGACGAGGACACACTTGCTCAGGAGCCTCAAGCTTTCCAACCCGTTACATATAGCTATACATGTTCAGGAGGCTTTCTCACACACACACTTGCAAACCACTTCCTGAACCACAGCCACGAACACTACCCCGTACCTCCTGAACAAAATGCCAGAGAACCCACATCACGGCAGTGACCGCCTGGGCAAGGACGAAGTTGATCGTCGGGTAGTCCTCCCCGTCTCTCCTGCCGACGACAAGGACAACGCCGCTGCTGTCAACAACCTCTGGGGCCAGCTAAAGATCCCGGACCCGTTCGTCTGGTCCCAGGCCGAAACTCTGGCCTCAGCGGGGAGGGAGCTGGACGCGCCGGTGGTCGACGTCGGCGCCGCCATGCGCGGTGACTGCGCCGGGATTCGCCGCGCCGCCGAGCAGGTCTCCGGGGCGTGCTCGAGCCACGGGCTCTTCCAGGTGACCGGGCACGGCCTGGACCCCACACTTGCTCGTGCCGCGCTCGATGGCGCCGCCGACTTCTTCCGCCTGCCGCTCGCCACGAAGCAGTGCGCCAGCCGCGCTCCGGGGAACGTGACCGGCTACACCGTCGCGCACGTAGACCGCTTCACGGCCAATCTGCCCTGGAAGGAGACGCTCTCCTTCGGCCACCGTGACCGCCGGACATCCGGCAGCCATGTTGTCGTGGACTACTTCACCTCCACGCTAGGAAGCGACTTCAAACCCTTAGGGTAAACATCTACTCCTCCATGCGACTTTACATCTCTATAAACCTGCTTTGTACATCTTCGATCACCTGTATATATACCATGTATATGACACGAGTGTATGTAACATGCATGCATGGATGCACGCATACGGCATACATATTCATGCTGCAGGGTGGTGTATCAGGACTACTGCAACGCGATGAAGGAGGTGTCGCTGACGATAATGGAGGTGATAGGGGTGAGCCTGGGCGTGGGCCGGAGCTACTACCGGGACTTCTTCGCCGACGGCAGCTCCATCATGAGGTGCAACTACTACCCACCGTGCCCGGAGCCGGAGCGGACGCTGGGGACGGGGCCTCACTGCGACCCGTCGGCGCTCACCGTCCTGCTGCAGGACGGCGACGTAGACGGGCTCCAGGTGCTCGTGGACGGCGAGTGGCGGACCGTGCGGCCGAGGCCCGGCGCGCTCGTCGTCAGCATCGGCGACACATTCATGGTACGTTACGTTTTTTATTTTAAGGTGTACGCGCGAAACAAGCATGCGGTACGACGTCGGCACGCTGCAGGTCGTCTCGCTCCGTACGAGCCGTGGCAGTGTCTCCATGTGTCACGTATATAGTGGCGCTGCGTTCAGTTGTACTGGCTCACTTTCTAGCAAAGCTGCAGGGTACTGCTAGCTACTAGTTTGATAAGTCGCACACGGGGACGGGAAGTTTTATCCAACTTCTTCTACTCTACTACTCTTATCACTCGCTTGAGACAACCATTCCAAGTGTTTAAAAAAACAAAGGGTAGGAAGAGCTGGAGAAAGTAGATGTTGTGCAGTTCATTAAGGGAGAAAATAAGACGATATCTGATTGTGTTAATCTGGTTGAAATCTAGCCATACTGAGGCCATATATGGATCTTCCAAGCACGAGAATAAAATTTAAATTAGTAGCCAGGTTATAGAGTTTTTTTTTTAATAATCGTCAAACCATCGAATTATGAGAATCCAACTGTCCACTCCCACCCTACTATTTAAAGATAATGGTCACCTACAACTATGTCCAGAATCCAAAAATCTAATACAAATAGATCCTAACTACTCCCTCCATTCTAAATTATAAGATGTTTTAGCTTTTTTAGATACATTGTTTTTACTATATACATAGCTAGCAAAATCTATGTATCTAGATAAGCCAAAATGTCTTAATTTGTGGAATGAAGAAAGTATTATATGTGCCCATATATTGGAAACAACTCTTTGATCATTAGTCGAATAGCACATGTACCCGTCTCTCTCGACCAACTATGAACAATATACACGGTGGTACTCTCTTTTATGGTTATTGGATAGTACGCTTGGTTATAAATCTAATGTTATCAAGTTTATATTACAATAATTAAAAACTATTAGTCAAAGATTCTAAAGTTTGATTTTGACAGACTTGAAATGCCTTGTAAGCGAAATTGGAAGCAAGAATTTATAGTACATCCAAGTCAACGGTCTCATTTCACATGAAACCTCTAGATATAGTATTAGATCACCTACCCGTATATAGATTGCACTTCAAGTGGCATCGCGGCCGCCGAAAGTTTAGTGCGAACCTACGCCCAAAGCACCTAGGTGGTGGTGTTACTCGTCTCTTTGAAATACCTTGTAAACATAATTAGAAGCAAGAGAGTTTATAGTACATCCAAGTCAGCGGTCTCATTTCACATGCAACCTCTAGATATAGTCATATATCATCTATCCGTGTATACACTGCACTTCAAGTGGCATCACCACGGCTGCCGAAAGTTTAGTGCGAATCTACGCCCAAAACACCCGGGTGGTGCTGTTAGTTGTCTCTTTCATGATCCATGCCCTCCATCGGGGCATTGAAAATGGCTACAGAGTCCTTTCTTTTTTGCGTCGGCGGCCATGGATGGCTCGCATGGAGGCTTTGCAAGGGCGTGATGCGCAAGAAGATAGTCCTATCGTGGTGCGCTTGACCACGTACTTGCTTGCTCTGGATGAGCAGTATGACCGGCAAGCCTTGGAGCTGAGGGCGTGCCTCCGGCGCATCGAAGAAGCCGAGATCTTCACTCAAATGCTCCAGGTGCAGCTCGCCGAAGCGCATGGCAGTGCTGCAGCTGCTGAGAGCCGGGAGACTGCAATGTTAGAAGCTCTGAAGGAGGCCGAAGATCGGCATGTTCATCAACTGGGTGAGGCCTATTTGTTCACTAGGGCCAAGCGGAGGGCGCTGGTTGATGAAATACGGGATGCCCCGATCTTGGAGGGGATCCCTATCCACCCAACTGAAACAAGGAGAACCGGTGATGTAGAACCGCCAGCGCCTCCACCTTCGGAAGTGTTAGAAGCAGAACCCTTGGTTCCTCTCACTCAGCCATTAGCGCGAGAAGCTGCAGATCCATAGCCAGGACAGTAAAAGAATCCGCCAAGCACAGGAATCAAGATGCGTGGTTCCAAGGTAGATTAGTTGCCTTGGGATGCTGTATCCGTAGTAGTAGTGCTTTTCGTCGCTGTACTCCTGTATTGTACTCTTGTCGTTATTGTCATCCGTAGTTATTGGATGCGTGTTGTAGATTCACCTAAGAAGAGTGGATCCTAATTCACTTTTTTAAACCCTACCGTTAGGAGAAGTACTTGTGTTTTAGTTTTTGCTATTTTCGCCTATAATGTAATGCTATCCAATGTTGTACTTCAAATCTAAGTGTGTTAGTTGCTTGAACCCAACTCCATCAAATACTTCTTTCCACTAACATGTCATTTATTTGTTGGTCTAGAATAGGCATCATGTAATGACAACCAGCCTCTATGTTCGTTTACAGTATTGAGACCAATCTTCAGTACTAATACGATGAGAAAACATATTAGTCATATGAGGTTTTCTATACCAAGCAAATCACCCGCAGCGAAGCGCGGACAGCAATGGCTAGTACACAAGGTCGCAGGCTATGGATGTACTAGAGCGGAAGCTTCCCAGGCCCAGCGTGTTCGCTCGAGGACTAACACGCTGAATTGCTGATTGCTGGCGCAAGCCGCCGACAAGGATCGCACTCGCACGGGGCGGCATTACCTCTACAACCTCCACTGAAAATTTCACACAAGGTCGCAGGCTATGGATGTACTAGAGCGGAAGCTTCCCAGGCCCAGCGTGGCCTTGTATAGATTGCAAGTTTTTTCATTCTCTTTTCATCACATCAAATTTTAGACACATGTATGGAGTATTAAATGTAGATAAAAAAATAACTAATTACACAGTTTGATTATAAATTACGAGACAAATCTTTTAAGCCTAGTTAGACCATGATTGAACAATAATTATCAAATACAAATAAAAATACTACCGTGCCAAATACTACCTCAATCTAAGCCAGACCCAAGGCACGCTACATCGGCATCGATGAGCAGTGTTTTCCCGGCCGGCCCGTGTCGGCCTGACAGCGACGGCGAACTCCGCGCCTTCATCATTTGATTTATAAATTGTATTTTTTTAATCAATAAAAATATTTTTTTTATAATAAATTAGTCAACAATATTTTTATTAGGTATAATTTATCCGACAAACGAACACGGCACTGGGCGGCGGCTTATTATAATACTCCACGCAACCGCCGCAACGCCAGTTGAAACTGAAAACAAGGGCGTACGTGCACGTGCGTGCGTGCCGTAAGACCGAGCCAGCCGGTCGCACCATGCGCACGCTTGTGCGGATCGGTCAAAGCGGTCAAAGATGCGGGCACGCAGACTGCAGACCAGCGAAGCGAAATGCTTGTTCCGTTGTTCGCGCTCCTCCGTCGCCAATCGCAGAAAAGTCCATGGCATCTCTGCGCTCGCTCTCGTTCTCGCTGGGCCCTCATGCAATCTGCCAGCGTTATCTGTGACAGGGGGTGTCCAAATCCTGAGGCTAAAAATCAACCAATCTTATATGATATATCTGTGATAAGGGGTGTTCAAATCCAGGAGCGATGATCATGTCATGTAATCTCTACAACTAAAACATACGTGGAGGAACAGGCTTGTCATTTGCTTTGCTTCGCTCGCTTATGTTCCTAGCTCCCCATGCGCCCCGCTCGCTCCGTTTCCTCACGTGACATTCGAGTGCGCCGACAATTGAGACCAATCTGGTCCACCTCGTGCACCCCGCTCCATTCCCATGTAACCCTAGCCGCTTGCCCAGGTTGCGCCGCCACGCTGATGCCCACGGTTCCAGCCACGCCCGCCCTGTCGGAGTCCAGGCATGCAGGATTCGCGCGTGATGCAGCCGCAACTGCGTGATGGCGCTGTCGTCTCCTTCTCCCCAGCTTGTCTCTGATATATGATCCATCCCCACACGCTCCTAGTGGCCGAGCAGCATTCGGCTCCATCCCTATGCCGACGGCGATCAAATCTCTCCCAGTTGGCAGTGGAGCGCTCGTTCCCCACCCTCCTTAGCGGCGCTCGTATCCGCCAGACGAGTGCTCACGGGTCTCCTGTTCATCAGACGGACCATGGGCTCCTCCGCGCTCGCAAGCGAAGGCCTCCTCACCAGCGACGAGCCGACTGTTGAGCGGACGCCGCGACTAGATGCGACGGCGGCACGTTGCTGAGCAGACATTCCATCTGGCAGAAAGTATGCGCGTGTGCCAAAGTTGCTGATGGTGGCACCCATCTACACTGCCTTCTGCAGTAGCATCGTGGCTGACTGGTCTGCGGAGGCCATGGCAGCTACAACCTTTGGCGGCGAGGATGTGGCCAAGCTCTGCACGGCAGCACATTGCAGAACGGCTACATCACCAAGTGGTGGTGTGCTGGCGTGGTGGCCATGTCATTGAGTCTGATGGCCTTGGTGCTCTCCTTGATAAGGTCGTTGCAGAAGCGCAGTACGTAAGAGCAGCCAAAATGCTGGCCGCAAGGAAACTTATAGTTAACTCATCAACCCACTCATATAATGATTAGCCTACTTATAGCTGGCTTGTCTATCTCACAAAATCTCTTGATTTTTGTGTATAGTTCGATTCACTTCTCTCTCATCTCCACTCCTCCCTTCCACCTTAGCGTACAGCCCGCTTACAACCTCTTGTTATATCTGCTCTAACGAAGTTGTCTGGTTTGAGGGATGCAAGCATTGCATGTGACGCAAGAAAAAGAAAAGAAGTGCAAATCAATCCGAACCGCACCAATCCATTATACGTGCTAACTTGAACTAAACAAAACTGATATATTTCTTAGCGTATTTCTCACCAAACTAGTTAGTCCAAAATAAACCGGTTCTAGCCTACACCGTTAGTAGCTTTAGCACAATTGCAGACGCTTAAGCAGAAACGAACGCAACCAAAATAAACCTTTCATGTCATCATGTAGCCATGCTTCCGCGCCACGTCAACCGAATCACTATCACTAGCTCGGATGCCGTCTCTCCGGTCTCTGCCACAACACACAAGTCCTCGACCACCTGCTCCGCCACTCGTTTCCTTCGACCTTCCGGCGAGTCGGCTTGACGCTTCCCCCAATCACGTCGCCTTCAATCCAACTCACACGAACCACCAACCCGACCCCACCCGTCATAATCACGAACTGCACAAAAAACCGCGCGCAAATATTTTAGGATGGATAGATAACTTGTGCACGCAATAGCTTGGCCGCCCCATTTTACCACTCCTTGTCTCACTCTCCGCCACGACGTCAAGCAGACCTCCTCCACTAGCCGCCGGGCCGCGCACCAAGCGCTCCCGGGAATGCCGACGCCGACGATGCTCAGGCCTTTTACGTTCTTCTTCGTCGTCGTCTTGCTGGTCCGGGCGCCGGCGGGTGCGGCGGCGGACGGCAGCGGGAACGCGACGGCGGATTCGTGCCCGCTCGACCTGGGCTACGTGCGGACGTTCCCATGGGACCCTACGCCGTGCGCGGGGGCCGCGCCCAACGTGACCGCCTGCTGCCAGACGCTGCTCTCCCTGTTCGGCATCGGCCTCGCCGAGCGCCTCCGCGCCACGGGCAACTTCCGCCTCCCGTCCGCGGCGGCCTCCGCGGCCTGCATCCAGAGCTTCACGGACCTCGTCTCCGCCGCGCCGCCGGGCCTCTCGGGTTCCTCCCTGGTGCCGGAATGCTTCCCGGACCCGAGCGAGTTCGCCATCACCCCGTCCTACTGCGCCGGCGTCTCCACCGCGGCGGAGTTCGCGGCCGCCGTCGGGAACGACTCCGTCCAGGCCCTCAACTCCTCCTGCGGCCCCGACCTCGCCTCGTCGGCGACCTGCAGGCTCTGTTACAGCGCCGGCGTCGCCGCCACCGCGCATCTCACCACCGCGGCGGCCAACGATAGCAAGTCGGGCGCCTGCTTCTACCTCTCCGTCCTCTACGCCGCTGGCATCTCCAACTCCGCCGGCCCCACCTACCCACCCACCGCCGCCTGCACTCTTGGCCTTGGCCTCTCGTCCCCTCCCCCCGCGCCGTCGAAGTCTAGCAACGTGGCCGTCTACGCCGCCACCGTCCCAATCGCATTCGTGCTCCTCGCATCGCTCTTCGGCTTCTTTCTTTGGAGGAGGAAGCGAACGCATGCCAATAGCAAGAAGAAGAACCACAAGATATGCGAGGAGGGGTCCGGAGAGCGGCGGTCGCACCCGCGGCCCAACACAGGATCGATCCTCTTCGACATTGCCGAGCTCGCCAAGGCCACGGGTGGCTTCGCCGAGCGCAATCTCATCGGCCGCGGCGGGTTCGGGGCCGTGTACCGCGGCGTGCTCGCGGACGGGTCCCTGGTCGCCGTCAAGAAGATGCTCGACCCGGACATGGAGGGCGGGGACGAGGAGTTCACCAATGAGGTGGAGATCATCAGCCATCTCAGGCATCGGAATCTGGTGCCGCTCCGCGGCTGCTGCATCGCCGACGAGGACGTCGAGGAAGGGAAGCAGAGGTTCCTCGTTTACGACTTCATGCCCAACGGCGCGCTCGAGGACTTCATCTTCCGGGACAGGGAAGCGGCTGCGAAGCGGCCCCCGTTGACTTGGGCCCAGCGGCAGAGCATCATCATGGACGTCGCGAGGGGTCTCGAGTACCTGCATTACGGCGTCAAGCCGGCGATTTACCACAGGGACATCAAGGCGACCAACATCCTGCTCGACTCCGAGATGCGCGCGCGCGTGGCGGACTTCGGCCTCGCCCGGAGGAGCCGCGAGGGGCAGTCGCACCTCACGACGCGCGTCGCCGGGACGCACGGTTACCTGGCGCCGGAGTACGCGCTGTATGGGCAGCTGACGGAGAAGAGCGACGTCTACAGCTTCGGCGTGCTGCTGCTCGAGATCATGAGCGGGCGGCGCGTGCTGGACATGACGGCGCCGGCGGGGCCCGTGTTGATCACTGACTGGGCGTGGACGCTCGTCAAGGCCGGGCACGCGAGGGAGGTGCTCGACGAGGCGCTGTCCACCGCCGAGAGCCCGCGGAGCGGGGTCATGGAAAGGTTCGTGCTGGTTGGAATCCTGTGCGCGCACGTGATGGTGGCGCTCCGGCCGACCATCGGCGACGCAGTGAGGATGCTGGAGGGAGACATGGACGTGCCAGAGCTGCCGGACCGGCCGCTGCCATATGGGCACAACGCCATGTTCAGCGAAGCTTGGAGTACCTTCAGCATCTCACCGGCGTTCAGTGGTCCGTTGGCCCCGTTCATCGACAATGGGGACATGCTGAGGTGATGAAGCAGGCAAAATTCGTCTGTTTCATCGCAAAAACTAGATAAGAATTAGAGGGGTGTAGATAGCAGCTAAGTGTTGCTGTTTGTTGATTGATTGAAATTCATCTTTTGTAATATATTCAATTGGCAAATGAACGACATCCACATCGATTTTCTGCTGCTTCTGTTTTCCATCAATCATCACCAACCAGAACAGAGATGAAGCAAGCATGGGCTACAAAGTTAATTGCACATTTCAGTCTTAACGTTCTCATCATCACGATTTGGAGGCCCACCAAAGTTCATCCAGGTTGTCATGAAAAGAAAGATACCCAGCTAACGCTGAATGATGAAATGCAAGAAAGAAGCTGCAGGTGAGGAGCTTCAGTTCAGAGCGGCATGCACAACACTGTCCAGCAGGCTGTACGACTGTAGCTACTCGTCTTCGTGCAGGTTGGGGTGGTTGGGCTGCACCCGGAAGGTGAACGGCATCTGGGAAGTGAAATCCCTGTCGTGCTGGACCTGATGGTATCCGATCTCCAGCTCCCTCATGCCGCCGCTCAGATCAACAGCCTGTTGGTGCTGGGAACAGGAAGGGGAAAATTCAGCAAGCCATCAGCTTTTAGGTTTCTTTCAGCAACTGCAGTTTTTTTTTCCCTCGAACAGCGCAGGAGAACTGCGCGTTCAACAATTGCAGAATGAGGTTAACCCTCACCAAAGCCTGAACTTCTAAAGCGGGTTTAGGCGGTTCAGTAATCAATATGCAGACCATCAGGTGTTGGGTTGGTAATAATACAGGAACTTCACTAAGGAAACCAATTTTCGTCTTCAACTTGTCTGGTTAGTTTGGTCTTGGGTTGGTAAGTCTGAGAAATCACCTTGAATACCAATCGGTGAGAATAATTGTGTTCCAACTAGAAATCCTAAGATAAGAATTTTCATGCCCTTTGAAATTTGCTCAGCGTGGTAGTTCAGGTTTCTTCGGTTAGCTCAGAACATTGAATTTGTTCAGAATATTGCATACTGATAAGTTATGATAAGGAGTGGAAAGGAGGAAACTAGGAAAGATCAAGCAAAGTTTCAACTTTTAACTGCTATTCAGAAGGGGAGAATTACCATCCTAAAACACAGCATCCTGAGCTCGTCCTCCAGCATCTTCCCCTGCAAATCACAAATGGCTATTAGTGATCAAAAGCTGCCCCCAAAAAAAAAAAAGAAAAGAAAGAAAGAATCAGGAGCTGTAACTTTTTTTTTACTCAAGAAAAGACTCAACGACTTCTTTGAAAAGAAAAAAAAAAAGACAGAGAAAAAGAAGTACTCCAGGATGTAAACAAAGGATAGGATTCAAGTTTAGAGGTCGTACATTCCTCTTGCGCATCCTCCAGTGGTCCATCTGCAGCAACAGTGGAATAAAACCAACATCAGAAACAAAACCTTTTTTTGAAACATAAGAAACAAAACCTTCGCCTAATGAATTCTGCCGGGCTTGCGTGCTGCAAGCAACTAAGAAGCTAAGGAGCAACTAGATGAAGAAGGATTGCCTGCTTGTCGCGCATGTTAGTCTGCCCATTCTGGAGACCCTCTTCAATGGCGATCAGCTCCCTGGGCTGCAGGGAGTTCAGGTCCTCGCCTTTCAGATGCCTGCACCATCACAAGTTACGGACATGCTAGCACAATCACAACATGAACACACCGAACAGCGAACTAGTGAAGTGCACGCGCAGCTAGAAATTGGAAGCAAATCTGAATCAGAATCCAGAAATACTGGCCTGAGCTGAATCTGCATGTTGTCGTTCTCCTTCTTGATTCTGTCGATCTCTGCATTCAGGATCTGAAACATTTGAAATATTAATTTTTTGAATCATTAATCTGCTCGTGCCACAGAAACAAATTGTCAAAGAAAACGGAAACTGAAGGGCAGGCACCTTGTGCTTCTCATCCCACAGTAACTTCCCGGAGTTAGTCTGGTACTTCTCCAAGATCCTGGACAGCCTACCATCAACCAAATTTGCGTCTTTGCGATCAGTTTCCCTTGCACGCGGAAGAAAAGAAGAAGAACGATACTCTGTAATAAACAAGCACAAGACAAAAAAAAAAAAAAGAGAGCAGCGGACATACGAGGTCCTGGGCGAGCAGTAGTCGTGGAGCTTGCCGCCGCTGGAGAAGATGACGACGCCGACCTCGGCGTCGCAGAGCACGCCGATCTCCCGGGCCTTCTTGACCAGTCCGGCCCGGCGCTTGGAGAAGGTCACTTGCCGGTTGGTGGAGTTCTCGATCCTCTTGATCTCGATCTTGCCGCGCCCCATCCTCCGTTCACCACTCCCAAAGAGATCCACGGGTAGCAAGAACTCAGCTAAAGCAAGAATCTACCAAGCATCCACTCCCTTCCACTTCCAGCCTTCTCCTCCTCGGCTCCTCCTTTCCTTGAGCTAGCTGCTCAAGTGGTATGGATCTTTATGTGGGAGCCGATGCCACCTAGACTGTGGACGACGTGAGCACTGAGGAGTAAAGGAGAGGCGGCCATCGACGGAGTGGAGGTGAGGCCGTGGAGGGGGCTTTCGCGCCGGTGCAGGATTGCAGGGCCGGAAATGGAAACGGCTAGCTGGCTGTGTTGATTACGTTCGCATGTGCGCTGCACGCCTGTGTGCTGATCACTGGGGCCTACGTTTTTTTATTGTTTTTCTTTTTCTTTTACTAGCAAACGCACCCGTAGGATTGCATGCGATACATCTTAAAATCTGAAGCCACCAATGCTCTTCGAACTCGTATAAGCACAAATCATAAATCCAGATCACATGCGAGATACGAAGTGCTTCAGGATAGTTTAGGGAGTGAAAAAAGCAGAAGAGAAGAAACCTTGGCTCTTTGAAATTATATACTTCCTCCGTATTAGAAAAATGAAGTCGTTTTGGTGGTGGGATTTCCCCTCCAACAGAGTCCGGCTCGGTCACAAGGTAGAAGACGACGCCGGCTGACCGGTGGGACCGCCTCATCAGCGAGAAAGAGCGCCGGGCCGGCTGTCAGCGAGACAGGGAAAGGGGGCGGGCGTCGCGCGGGCTCAGCCCCGCTGGGCCGCGGAGCGCAGCGCTGGGCCGGATGGTGCACTGGGCCTGCGGGAGAGGTAACAGGAGGCAGCTTGGGCTGGCCTAGAGGCTGAAAGAGAGGGAGGGAGGTCTTGGATTTGACCTGTATAGTTAAATTCGTCCCACCTAAAAAAGTTTCATGCGTCCGCCATTGCTATGGTGATAATCATGTCTTTATTGTTTTTATGTACATGTGGACGGTTCGATTTTGTGATGCAGTGACCGTCAACGTCGACTTCGCCATATCTTAAGCGCTAGTTTGAATACACGTATTCCCTATGAGAATTGGAGGAGATCAAGAGAAAAATGAACAAATTTTCCCTTTAATTCTCTCCGATCTCCATGGGGAATGAATGATCAAAGGAGTTTTTTTTTTGTTTCTTTTTCCTCCGACACTGCTCGCTTATGGCAATGTTCGGCTGGTATGAATGTTTCACTGTTCAGGCTGAAAAACACTGTTTATGCTGGAATGTTGTGAGAGAAAAACACTGCTCCGGCTGAGAAAAGAAGCCGAACAAGCCGGCTTGTAGCTCAGCCGAATACCGCCTATGTTGCCTCCCTAACGTTACTTGAATCGTTGAGATGCGTGTTTTGCAGGAAGTGGACCCACCCGACCACATGGGTCCAAGGCCCTATTTGGTTCTTTAGTTCAGGGACTAGAGAATAAAACATGGACTAAAATTTAGTCTCCTACCCTGTTTGGTTCCAGGAATTAGAGAGGACTAAATGGCATTAAAGCTGCTACATAAAGATTAAAATACCCTTCTTCTTCCTCTGGACAGAGGCCATGGAGACGGCTGCTGTTGTTCGTAGGGAGGCGGACGGGGACGGCACACAAAGGGGTGCCTGTTGCTGGCCTGCGACGGCGCGGCACCGAGCATGGGGCCCATGCCCAGCCCCACACGGGACATGGCCCGAGTGGCCATGGCAGCGGCGGCCCTGCTCCAACCAGAGCCGTGCGGGCTAGGAAGGGCGGCCGGACCGGTGGCGCGGTCACGCCTGCTCACGTGCAGGGTCCGCGGCGACGCAGGCGAGTGCGACGAGGCGCTCGATGAAGCACTCCCCGTCGTTGATCCAGCGCGGACCGGTGAAGCGCTCGCCGCGGTTGCGGAAGGAGGCGGGGGGGGGGGGGGGGGGGGGGGGGGGATTGGGGCATGGGGTGTCAAGTTTGGTCAGTAGTTCCAAATAGCCACCCCTCAAGAGACTACAACCCAAACCCACTTTAGTCCTTTTAGTAGTCTCCTGTTTAGCAAATTAGAGACTAATTGGAACTAAAATGAAAGGATTACTCAGCAGTCCCATCTAACCAAACAGGCCCAAATCGTCTACATCCAAAGGATGTCTCCCTCCGATCCGCGCTTAGAAACGACGAGGACACACTTGCTCAGGAGCCTCAAGCTTTCCAACCCGTTACATATAGCTATACATGTTCAGGAGGCTTTCTCACACACACACTTGCAAACCACTTCCTGAACCACAGCCACGAACACTACCCCGTACCTCCTGAACAAAATGCCAGAGAACCCACATCACGGCAGTGACCGCCTGGGCAAGGACGAAGTTGATCGTCGGGTAGTCCTCCCCGTCTCTCCTGCCGACGACAAGGACAACGCCGCTGCTGTCAACAACCTCTGGGGCCAGCTAAAGATCCCGGACCCGTTCGTCTGGTCCCAGGCCGAAACTCTGGCCTCAGCGGGGAGGGAGCTGGACGCGCCGGTGGTCGACGTCGGCGCCGCCATGCGCGGTGACTGCGCCGGGATTCGCCGCGCCGCCGAGCAGGTCTCCGGGGCGTGCTCGAGCCACGGGCTCTTCCAGGTGACCGGGCACGGCCTGGACCCCACACTTGCTCGTGCCGCGCTCGATGGCGCCGCCGACTTCTTCCGCCTGCCGCTCGCCACGAAGCAGTGCGCCAGCCGCGCTCCGGGGAACGTGACCGGCTACACCGTCGCGCACGTAGACCGCTTCACGGCCAATCTGCCCTGGAAGGAGACGCTCTCCTTCGGCCACCGTGACCGCCGGACATCCGGCAGCCATGTTGTCGTGGACTACTTCACCTCCACGCTAGGAAGCGACTTCAAACCCTTAGGGTAAACATCTACTCCTCCATGCGACTTTACATCTCTATAAACCTGCTTTGTACATCTTCGATCACCTGTATATATACCATGTATATGACACGAGTGTATGTAACATGCATGCATGGATGCACGCATA
This sequence comes from Miscanthus floridulus, assembly GCF_019320115.1. Taxonomy (NCBI): domain Eukaryota; kingdom Viridiplantae; phylum Streptophyta; class Magnoliopsida; order Poales; family Poaceae; genus Miscanthus; species Miscanthus floridulus. The sequence goes on along the minus strand of NC_089596.1, from coordinate 73,301,546 downwards.
CGGCATACATATTCATGCTGCAGGGTGGTGTATCAGGACTACTGCAACGCGATGAAGGAGGTGTCGCTGACGATAATGGAGGTGATAGGGGTGAGCCTGGGCGTGGGCCGGAGCTACTACCGGGACTTCTTCGCCGACGGCAGCTCCATCATGAGGTGCAACTACTACCCACCGTGCCCGGAGCCGGAGCGGACGCTGGGGACGGGGCCTCACTGCGACCCGTCGGCGCTCACCGTCCTGCTGCAGGACGGCGACGTAGACGGGCTCCAGGTGCTCGTGGACGGCGAGTGGCGGACCGTGCGGCCGAGGCCCGGCGCGCTCGTCGTCAGCATCGGCGACACATTCATGGTACGTTACGTTTTTTATTTTAAGGTGTACGCGCGAAACAAGCATGCGGTACGACGTCGGCACGCTGCAGGTCGTCTCGCTCCGTACGAGCCGTGGCAGTGTCTCCATGTGTCACGTATATAGTGGCGCTGCGTTCAGTTGTACTGGCTCACTTTCTAGCAAAGCTGCAGGGTACTGCTAGCTACTAGTTTGATAAGTCGCACACGGGGACGGGAAGTTTTATCCAACTTCTTCTACTCTACTACTCTTATCACTCGCTTGAGACAACCATTCCAAGTGTTTAAAAAAACAAAGGGTAGGAAGAGCTGGAGAAAGTAGATGTTGTGCAGTTCATTAAGGGAGAAAATAAGACGATATCTGATTGTGTTAATCTGGTTGAAATCTAGCCATACTGAGGCCATATATGGATCTTCCAAGCACGAGAATAAAATTTAAATTAGTAGCCAGGTTATAGAGTTTTTTTTTTAATAATCGTCAAACCATCGAATTATGAGAATCCAACTGTCCACTCCCACCCTACTATTTAAAGATAATGGTCACCTACAACTATGTCCAGAATCCAAAAATCTAATACAAATAGATCCTAACTACTCCCTCCATTCTAAATTATAAGATGTTTTAGCTTTTTTAGATACATTGTTTTTACTATATACATAGCTAGCAAAATCTATGTATCTAGATAAGCCAAAATGTCTTAATTTGTGGAATGAAGAAAGTATTATATGTGCCCATATATTGGAAACAACTCTTTGATCATTAGTCGAATAGCACATGTACCCGTCTCTCTCGACCAACTATGAACAATATACACGGTGGTACTCTCTTTTATGGTTATTGGATAGTACGCTTGGTTATAAATCTAATGTTATCAAGTTTATATTACAATAATTAAAAACTATTAGTCAAAGATTCTAAAGTTTGATTTTGACAGACTTGAAATGCCTTGTAAGCGAAATTGGAAGCAAGAATTTATAGTACATCCAAGTCAACGGTCTCATTTCACATGAAACCTCTAGATATAGTATTAGATCACCTACCCGTATATAGATTGCACTTCAAGTGGCATCGCGGCCGCCGAAAGTTTAGTGCGAACCTACGCCCAAAGCACCTAGGTGGTGGTGTTACTCGTCTCTTTGAAATACCTTGTAAACATAATTAGAAGCAAGAGAGTTTATAGTACATCCAAGTCAGCGGTCTCATTTCACATGCAACCTCTAGATATAGTCATATATCATCTATCCGTGTATACACTGCACTTCAAGTGGCATCACCACGGCTGCCGAAAGTTTAGTGCGAATCTACGCCCAAAACACCCGGGTGGTGCTGTTAGTTGTCTCTTTCATGATCCATGCCCTCCATCGGGGCATTGAAAATGGCTACAGAGTCCTTTCTTTTTTGCGTCCATCGGACGCTAGCTTGTCCATTTTGGACGGTGGTAGCTCGATCGTAGCCGGACAAGCACGCTGGACGCAAGCGGTGGTGGCCGGCAGTAGCCACGCTGCCCCGATATCTGACGTCGTCGTTTTCCTAAAGCTGACTCAGCCCGTTCATTTGGCTGTGGTTTGTCGTAAATGATCGTAAATTTTTAGTTGGAATAATATTTTTCTCTCACACAAACCAGCCAGCAATATTTTTTCACGAACCAGCAACGATACGAACCAGCCAACCGAACAGGCTGAGTTTCGACGCTGATGGTGGCTCTGCTTGTCCTACTGCCTGTCTGGCACTGTGACAAAGACAAAGCAGCCGCATATCGACAGTCCGCTGTTTGGTTCTTTAGTCCCTCCTTAAATTCATATCACATTAAATATTTAGATACTAATAAAGAGCATTAAATATATATTAATTATAAAACCAATTACATAGATGAAGATTAATTTTCGAGACAATTTTTTTAAGTCTAATTAATCTGTCATTAACATAAGTTTACTGTAGCACCACGTTGTCAACATGAACTAATTAGGCTTAAAAGATTCGTCTTGCAAATTAGTCGTAAGTTATGCAATTAGTTTCGTAATTAGTCTATATTTAATACTTTATACATGTGTCTAAATATTCGATGTGACCGGAATTTTAAGAGTTTATGCAGTAACCAAACAGCCCTTTACTTGCAGCGCAGTGCGCCAGTGCGTGCGTCCAGTCTGCACGTCGCCCTCCTGGGCTCCCAGTCCCAGCTATTTTCCTTTCGTCGCGTTGCGTTCTGGCATTTTTTTTTGTCACAGTTGCAATCCATTCCATCACTCCATGCACATCCACGGCCGATTATCTCTATCCTACGGTCACCAGCACCGATTGTAAGGGCATGCGCGATAAAACAGGTCGCGATTTCTTACGGAATTTTGATCTCTTGCAGTCTTGCGTGTGGTATGCGTGCAGGCGCTGTCGAATGGGCGGTACCGGAGCTGCCTCCACCGCGCGGTGGTGCACCGGGAGCGGGAGCGCCGGTCGCTGGTCTTCTTCCTCTGCCCGCGCGAGGACCGCGTGGTGCGCCCGCCGCCGCGCCTCCTAGCCGTTGCCGCACGCGAGCAGGAGCAGCCGCGGGGGTACCCGGACTTCACCTGGGCAGACCTGGCGCGCTTCACGCAGCGCCACTACCGCGCCGACGCCGGCACGCTCGACGCCTTCGCGCGCTGGCTCGGCGCCGCGCCCACCTGCGCCGCGGCGACGTCGGCGTCCCACAGCCCAGACACGGCCCACGAGACAGTTTAGCTGCCTTGGCTTTGGCTACCCAAGTGCTACTAGACGAGTGGTGGCAGCATCTCTGTGTAATGGAGTATAAGCATTGCATGCATTATATTATTATTATTATTATTATTAGCCCAACAATTCGAAGCTAGCACATTATGTATTGTTCATCTATTTGATGCATCATCTGTACCTCCTGGTAAATGGCTTTTCAAGTTACTACAAGTAGTTAATTTGGAAAAAATGTATTTAAACTCGAAGACTATCTCAGGCGTTTTGGAAAAGTAAGGACTCATATTTCTAGGACAGCGATGTTATGAATGTGAAACAATACTTTCTTCATTTTGGATCCTTCACAATTAATGGTAGGTCCCAAGTGAGATTCTGGGAGTAAGTAGTTAGAAAACTCTCCTCTGAAGGAACACTATCCTTGCTTATACATCTTAGCTACAAACAACATACCGCATCTGAGTTCTTTAGTAGATCTCCTCTAAACATTTCAAAGACGTGATTTAATGGACCTAAATTAACAGTCTGGAACGGCCTTCTTTCTTGGATTGCTAATATTAGGCTTACTCAAGAACAAGATCAAGATGTGTTCCCGGAACTTGGGCCCAAAGGGCGAAATCAATTTATTCGGCTTTGATTCACTAGAAGCTCCTTAGAAGTTAAACAAAAACATCACTTCTGATATATTCTGAAGAGAAGTGATTCTAACAAAAAAATAAGTTAGCCAAACGCAATCGATAAGGCTCTACGTGGAAAGTGTTGCTTTGCCAAAAAAAAAAGAGAAAAATAAATAAGCACCTCTTCTTTGAATGCCATTTTATGTACTGTGGTTTGGGGTTCACTACTGGAAACAGGGCATTTGTCGAGTGCAAACTGCTTTGCTGAGTGTAAAAAATCGGGCACTCGGCAAAGAATTGCACTCGGTAAAAAAGGGCACTCGGCAAAAGCGCATCACTCGGCATAGGCTGCCCCGCGTAACGGTGTTCGGCCACGTCCTTCTTTACCGAGTGCCTGCTGCTAGGCACTTGGCAAAGATTTTTTTTTGAAAATACTTTGCCGAGTGCCCCTGACACGACGCTTGGCAAAGATTCAATTTTTTTGAAATATCTTTGCCGAGTGTCCCTGTGAAGGCACTCGGTAAAGAGGAAATTTCTAAAAAAAATTCAAAAATCCTCTTTGCTGAGCGCCTTATTCTTGGCACTCGGCAAAGACCCCCTTTGCCGACTGCCATGCCCCGGCGCTCCGCAAAGTTTTTTTTGTTTTTGCCCTTCAATTTTTTTGTGCAGCCCTTTTAGAGTACCAGGAACACCTCGTTAGAATTTGGGGATTTTTTGTGGCTTTTTGATATATTTAGTTACTTTATTTCGTTTACTTGATTTTTTTCGAAAAATATAAATTTGAACTGAACGTGGTACGAATAATAGAATTTAATAATTCAAAAAATGATAGTCATATTACTGAGTGTAGTGTGAGGCCGTATGCAGGAACAGACCCAAAATTTTGGACATCTTGTTCATGAAACATGACCGCGAACTTGCGTGCAAAGTATTTTTAAATTCTATAAAAAGCAAACGGAGTCCGAAAATCATGAAACTTGTTGAGATGTCGTGATATCGGATGTGGAGGCTATGATAAAAATTTTAGAAGATTTCGTGCACGTTGTCACGTACGATGCTTACAAACCGACGCCGCCCGTGCCTGACCCCGTTCCCGACTCCGGCGACCCCGACCCCAACCCCGATGCCGCCCACCCCTACCCCCGGCACCCATCAGGTATGGCCTCTCTCTTGTTGTTGTCGTGGTAGTGATAGTTGTAGTAGTATTAGTTGTAGTAGTAGTGCTAGTGGTAGTAGTAGTATTAGAAGTAGTGGTAGTAGTAGTAGAACTAGTGGTAGTAGTAGTAACAATAATGGAAGTAGTAGTAGAAGTAGTGGTACTACTTGGATATATTCTTCTACATGGATTGATATCCAAACTAAATGGCTTCTCTTGAGACATATGTGCTTGTCGGCCATCGTGCCGTTGTTTTTTGCAGGTTTTGAAAACCTCACCGTGCAGGAGAGGTTCTGCCGAATTTTTTAAAATGACAGTTTTTTGTTCCATTTTTATAGAGAAGAGCCCGTCAGAGCCGAGTCGGAGTTCCCGTCGCCGTGCCTGTCTGCCTGCATCGCATCACCTCGCCACTACACCGACCCACCATGGCCTCGCTAGCCTGACTCCGCCACCACCCTAGGTATAACCCCTCTTTTTGTATCATGGTCGTAGATCACGTAACCCAGTTAGGCGTCTCCCGTTCGAAAGAGATACGGTTGGAGGTATGCAGATCTTTGCATATCTATGACTGTATCTGTTTCAGATTATCCATGTTTTTTGGACAGTCTGCGGATGCGTAGATGGGTTAGTTTCCATGGTCTGCTCTGGTCCGAGACAGAGTTTCGGCATCACCTCCCTGTTGTTCTCTGGATACGCACTCTTCTTTGGCAGGACGTGTATCTAGAGACCAACGGGGAGGTGCTGTCGAAATTCTATCTCGAATAGGAGTAGAGCATGGAAACTAACCTCATCTACGTATCCGCGGGTGGGATTAGGACCTATCCTCACCTATTAGACAGTAGGAACACCATGTAGATGCAATTGATGGTTACATTACTCGCTGATACATATGTTAGAGGATGGATAACCGTTAGTGGATGTACACAGGCTAGAGAAGTTAGAGTGATTACACCACGGAATAGATGAACAAGACCGATGCTTTCTTGAATAGTGCATTTGGCAAGGCTGCTAAAGGACATTGCCTAGTTTTGTGTCCCTGCAGCAAATATGGAAATAGGAGAAGAGTAAACAAGGTGGAAATGGGTAAACATCTTGTGAAGAATGGATTTACGCCGGACTACATCCGGTGGGTCCACCATAGTGAAGCCCATCGTATAAGAGAGGAGGTGGTGAGACCATGGGTGGAGGCTTTTGATGCTGATGCAGGGGCAGCAGACATGTTAGATGACTTTCACCAAGGATAGTTTGATGAGGGACGTGAGAAGGAGTAGATGGAGGCAGCTGCATAAGCGTTCTACGACAAGATGGACTCGGCACAGAAACCCCTTCATGATCGATCAACGGTGTCTCAACTGGATGCCATTGGACGCTTAATGGGTTGAAGTCCAAGTTAAACTTGAGTCGAGAAGGCTTCGATAAGATGTTTTGCCGGGATTGGCACCCTGCTTTCAGAGGGCCACATTCTGCCAAAGAGCATGTGCGAGTCACAGAAACTCCTTCGTGCACTTAAGATGTTATATGAGCAGATACATGCTTGTCCGAAGGGGTGCATCCTTTTTAGGAAAGAACATGAGCATACAAAGTTCTATCCAAAGTGTAAATCCTCTAGGTACCTAGAGGTAGATCTGATGATGGCCAGAAGAGGCAACTTATGATCCCTATGAAAATCCTATGGTACCTTCCATTCCTACCAAGGATCCAACGGCTATACATGACCGAAGAATCCATGAAACAGATGACATGGCACAAAAATGGCAAATGGTATAATCCTGACAAGATGGTACATCCATCCGATGGTGAAGCTTGGATCTGCTTTAATGACAAACATCATGACAAAGCAGATGAGGCTCGTAATGTATGTGTCACGCTGGTAACAGATGGGTTCAATCCTTATGGAATGATGGCTACCCATACACATGTTGGTCCATCTTCGTTATCCCCCTTAATCTCCCCCCAGTGTCTACTTTCAACAACATAACGTATTCTTATCGTTGATAATTCCTGGACACCCAGGGAGTAATATGGGTGTGTTTATGGAGCTCGTGTTTGATGAATTGATCAGTGCTTGGGACGAAGGGGTATGTACATACGATCGAGCTACAAAGACAACCTTCAAAATGCACGTTTGGTACCACTACTCCCTGCATGACTTCCTAGCGTATGGGATATTCTGTGCCTGGTGTTGTCGGGTACCACGAGAAGGGGTCCTTTAAGCAACTATCGAAAAAATCACTTATACCCTGTCAAAATCAAAGCCAAGAGACAACTATTGGCTAAACCCCGGCCATGTCTGAGGCCACCTACTCTCTGCCTCGCTAGAGGCCTCGCACGAGAGGCCTCGGATGGCCTACCGATTTTCCGCCTCGCTCGAGGCCTCACGTGAAAGGCCTCGGCCGGGGAACCGATTCTCCGTCTCGTCTGAGGCCCTGCGCGTACAGCCTCGAACGAGACACCGATTCTCCGCCTCGCTCAAGGCCGGCTCGGCAAAACAGCCCCGTCGCCTCTGCCTCGACCAACTTCTCGGACAAGATGTCACGTCTGCCCGGCGCGTTCAACCGCTCCCACGATATCAGTCAAACGACAGCTCAACACAACAGAGTGGCCGACTAGACGCCAGTCACATCAAAGCCATGCCGTCTAGGACAGAATAGGGCAGGGGTTACCAGCCACTATGCTCGGTGTTGTGCCCACGACCGGCGCCCGTACTGCGCTGTGCTACCTAACTCCTGCTCTAGGAACAACGTGGCGTGCGGAGTTAGGTCTAGGTTACTATAGCCTCAGAGTCAGTGTACAGGACCAACTGCTCCCTCCACGCCTCGACAGTCTACTTTAGGGTCTCAGCAACCTCAGGATTTGCGCCCGCCGAGCCCCCCACGATGGCTCGGCCTCGGCATCAACTGAGCCTCAGCTCTTCACGCAGTCAACGCACAGCAGCCAGCACATCGCTTGCTAGGCCCTGTGTCAAGCCATCACTAGAGCTCCCACATCGCACAGGATCAGATGTGACCGGCATGTTGCTCTAGCACTTCAAGGGTAGGACCACTCCATCGACCATGCTGCCATAGTAATAGGCTATAGGGCTCGGACACGCCACCTCTGTTCACACGATACCGCGTAGCTGACACATGTACCACCCCTATCCCCCCTTCAACTATAAAAGGGAGGGATCGGGGCCATTTCTAGAGGCCCCGGATGCACAAGATAGATGAACATGTATAGGAGAATGGACTCACTCTCATGCTCACACACACTCAGGCATAGACAAGCTCACGAGATAGGCGAACATGAGTTCAGGAGATAGAAAAACACACGCTCGACACTCTGTAACGCACACGCTTCCCCGTTGCCTGAGATCAACTTCTTAAGCAATCCACGCTGCTCCACACAGAGACCTGGGACTAGCTCCCTCTCTCGCCCTGCTTGTAACCCCCCTACTACAAGTATTTCGGTGCAAGGAATACAAGATCGACCTCTTAGACTAGACGTAGGGCACCTATTGCCCGAACCAGTATAAACTTTGTGTCTCTTTGCATCACCATCCAGGATTAGGGGCACGCAGTACATTTTTACTAGTTGGTTGAGGGCCCGTCAGTCCAAAACACCGACAGATGTGTTCACAGGAAGTTCCCATGCCCAATATGCAAGGAAGGTGTGAGGTTCATTTGATTGTAGAAGGGTGGCAAGTATTTGTCGTTCGACAGACATCGTCAATTCCTACCTCTTGACCATCCATTTAGACAAGACATCAAGAACTTTATGAAAGGTGTCAAAGTGACAAACCCTGCACCATGGATGATGACTGGTGCCGAGGTTCATGCTCAGATAGATGCTCTCATGCCCAATGAAGAAGGTGGTTTTGTGGGATATGGTGAGCAACATATGTGGATTCATATCTCTGGCATGACGAGGCTCCTCTATTTCGATGACCTTCTTCTGCCACATAACATTGATGTAATGCACACTGAAAAAAATATCGCCGAGGCACTTTAGGCAACACTCATGGACACTAAAAAGTCTAAGGACAACCCTAAGGCTAGAGTGGACCTAGCAATGTTGTGCGATAGACCAAATCAAGAGATGTAGCCTCCTAGTCATGGCAAGACCTAGAGAAGGCCTAAGGCCGATTTTGTCTTGAAAAAGGACCAAAGGAGGGAAGTACTTGAATGGATCAAGACGCTAATGTTCCCTAATGGGTATGCAGGGAATCTAAAGAGGGGAGTGAACTTAGGCACTCTGTGAGTCAACGGGATGAAGAGTCATGACTACCACATATGGATTGAGCGGCTTCTTCCGGCGATGGTTCAAGGCTATGTCTCGGAGCATGTCTAGCAAGTGCTGGCAGAGTTGAGCTACTTATTTCACTAGCTTTGTGCCAAGGAGCTCTCTCGGACCGTCATTGATGACTTGGAAAAAGCGGCACCCGTGTTGCTCTATAAGTTGGAGAAGATCTTTCCATCCGGCTGCTTCTTGCTGATGTAGCATTTGATTGTGTACCTCCCGTATGAGGCACGGATGGGGGGGCATGCAGAACTGTTGGTGCTATCCAATCGAGAGATGTCTGAAGACTCTTCATAAAAAATGTAGAAATAAAGCTAAAATTAAGGCTTCCATTGCAGAGGCATACATTCTAAAGGAGGTGTCGAACTTCACAGAGAAATACTACACTAAGAACCTTCCTAGCATTTATAATCCACCCCTCATTATAATGCTGGCGAAAATGAATCGAACCTCAGCCTTTTCTAAGGGCAACTCAGAAGCGCAAGTGCATCAACCACTAAGCAATTGAAAAATGAAGAGTGGTGTAGTATCATGCTATATGTGTTGACCAACCTTATCGAGGTGCAGCCATTCATTGGGTAAGTTCTGAATGAACTTGTTTCATTTTGCCGTATGTCCTTGTTTCTTCGTCCAACCCCCTTGTTTCTCATTGGTACAGGGAATTTCTTCATCAATCCTGGCATGGATCAAGGCAACCTACCCCGCAAGAAAATGATACCCTTCTTTCACAGGGTGTGTGACTAGAGAGCCCGATTTCATTTGTTGGTTCAAACAGAAAGCCCAAACTGATGCGCCTATAAGTGACGAGCTGAGATAGGTTGCAAATGGCTGTGCCGTTAGGGTCAAGTCATTTACCGGTTATGACATGAATGGATATTGTTTTCACACAGCAAGCTACGAGCAGAGTCGGCCCAATCAAAAAACCACAAACGGTAGAGTTATGCCCGACACTAATGGACTCGACTATTATGGAAGAATTGAAGAAATCTACAAACTATCATTCTATGGTTCCAAACCTCTTACTCCTATCATATTCAAATGCCACTGGTTTCATCCTAGAGTAACGAGACAGACCCCTAAGCTACAGGATTCCATCTATCTAGGAAAAGATGTCTACATTGTGGCTCAATAGGCCATCCAGGTTTATTATACGTCATACGCATGCAAAGACGCCGAGCATCTTAAGGGTTGGTCTATTGTGCATAAGGTATCGCCGCACGGTAAACTACCTGTCCCAAACAATGAAGATTACAACTTCAACCCAAACACATATGATGGAGAGTTCTATCAAGACGAGGGGCTACAAGGGAGGTTTGACATAGACTTAACCGAAGAGATAGGAATAGAAGTATAAAATGAAAGGGATGATGATGAGGATGCTGGAGACGAGGTGCGAAATCTGAAAGACATACAAATACTTGAGCAATTATGTTTAGGCAATGACAACGAAGACAACATTCCTCCTTCGGATAGTGTTGATGAGTTGGATAATGTTGATAGTGATGATGAGACCTATGATCCAGCTAATCTCAATCATGAAGATTATTTCTAATACATGTAATACTATGTTTTTTGTAATTATGTTTTATTCATTTTTGCATATATTTCTAATACATGTATTACTATGTTTTTTGTAATTATGTTTTGTTCATTTTTGCACCTATTTCTAATTACGTCTTGTTTTTATTGCAGGTGATTGAACAAAGATGATAGGCGACCGTCATAGGTCCATGAACTCAATTTACCAAAGACCACGCCGACTGCAGGAGGAGGCAAAGGGGGCGATGGAGGGATCGGACAGGAGGAGGAGGAGGAGGACCGTCAGCCGCAGGAGGGGGCCGTCTCCTCCCACGCCACGTGAGGAGGAGCTAGAGGAGGAGGTGGCGCCCATGGATGGGTCGGACGAGGAGCTGGTTTGGCAGATGGACGAGGAGGAGGGGCCACACGAGGACAATGAGTGGGAGGCGACAGGCATGGGTTCTGCTTCCTCCGACTCCTCTTCGAGTGTCTACTTGCGAGGTCCCACGAGCCTCCCATAGATTCCACTTTCTCACCAACGCCAATTGATTCACCCCAAAGGGCAAAAGTAAGTAACTTTATATGTTATCACCACTACTTCATATGATATGATAAAAAAACTAATAATTTTTCTTAATCACTTGTGCAGGAACTGGGTGGTTGTGTCGGGTGACGACGCACGGCTACTCGGCTAGTCAACGACATCCTAGGTCTTCTGTGTAGGAAACACTTCCCTGGCATTGTCACATACGCATCGAAGACGGAGCCGGCCTACTCATTTGACCACTACACCATCACCCTCGATGCAGAGTACCCCAACAAGGCGACGCGGGTGAAGGCAGAGTTTTGGGTAAGTCTCCCTCGCACAACATTGCTCAATACATTGCATTCATTGGACTTTTCTTGAAATAATGAATGGATACATTGCTTTTGTATGTAGACTTATTACAGATGCAAGGAGGCATTTGAGGCCAGGGCGGAGCAGGTGACTACCAAAGCCTGTAAAAAACTCATCGCCGACATGCATCATGAGGTGCGCATCTAGGCCATCGTAACCTACTACGGGTCGAAGCTTGGAGAGAGGAAAACAAAGAAAGATGCAAGAGAGATGCAGCTGACCTGGGAGTAGTACCTTGAGGTAAATGAAGAACATCAATATTGATTCATTTTGAGATTAAGTTGGTTGAATTTGATCTTCTTATATGTCCAATACTTGATGACATGTAGATGATTCCCTGGTGGTGCCAAGCATATCCCGAGTCCTGGGCAATGATGGTGGAGAGGTGGTTCATGGAGGAGTACCTCAAGATGCGTAGGGATGCCCGGGACCATCGTTTGCAGATGCAAGGTCCAGCACACCATCAAGGCAGCCGCAGCCTCACCGGATACAAACAAGCATGGGTACGCGAATTCATTTATCTATTATGATGCTTAGTTCTGCCTGATTTCTAATCATCGTGCTGTCTTTCTCGCAGTTGGCGTCACATAGTGGCCAGGCTTGCTTGGACTTCTAGGCATGGTGTATGGCCCACAAGGGCAAGGCGACATTCGACATCTCCTTCAACCTAGAGGACCCGCCCGATGCATACACGAACCCAAGCGTCCACTCCCGCATCAGTGAGTACACTGAGATGGTGAGGTCACTGCATGGGTCAGACCACAATCTGAGCACCTAGGACTTCGATGGAGAGGCCGTCATAAGGGCAGGGCAAGGCAAGAAGCATGGGCGGTTCTGGCTTGGTGACGGCGTCATTGACATGACCTCTACTCCCTCTCTCTCCCAGATCCAAGCACGAAGCACAAGCGAGAGCCCAGCTATTCACACACGGCCGACCGCTGCACAGCACCAGGTCGATGCACTCGAGGTTATTCCTATTTTACTCATCATACATTGATCTTTACACACCTTAATTAGATTTGCATTACTAAAATATTGGAGTGAAATATTGCAGGCCTGGCTGGAACAAGAAATAAGGCAACGTCAGGAGCTGGAGGCCGGGCAGCAGAGGATGGCGGCCCAGCTAGAGGCTGAGCGAGTCAAGTGGTAGGCCTAGGCGCAGAGGCTGATGGACATTATAGAGTTCCCACAAGGGCTTGGGCAACGTTTGGGCTTCTCTCTGCCAGCTGGGCTATTGGTTCCACCTCTGCCTCCGCGTCCTGCAGCTGCATCTACTCCTGTGAGTATGAAAGTTTTTTACTTTCGCTTGTGCTTTGCTTGTATGGCCTCTACCTTCCTAGATTAGCTATCCAAATAATCTTGTCTCACATGCAATCTTTTCTCTTTTGTGTAGTCTCCATCTAATGGTTGTTCGAATAATCTACCTCATGCACCTCCGAATGATGGAGCTAGGCCTTCACCACAGTCGCAGTGGCCGAGATGAGTGCATGTTGAATTTTTTTATTTGTTGTTCACTTGGTGATGGACTTGTGATGCACTTGTGGACTTTGATAGACTTGTGATGGACTTGTGGATTTATTTGGATGGACTTGAGCACTTATTATTATATATGTGATATATATTGTGATGGATGTGATATGTGTGGATGGATGAGATATATATGTGATGGATGAGATATGTATGTGATGAATGAGATATATATGTGATGGATGAGATATATATGTGACATATGTTTGTATGAATTTATTTGTCATGATGGAATGTAAAAAAAATTAAAAATTGCCGTTTTGGGACACTTTGCCGAGTGTTGCACTCGGCAAAGGACCCCGTTGCCGAGTGCCATGGTCACAATACTCGGTAAAGCTGGAAAAATAGGTGCTCGAAAAATCATTTTTCCAGCTTTGCCGAGTGCCATGACCATGGCACTCGGCAAAGAATTTTTTTTTAAAAAAATTCAAACTTTGCTAAGTGCCGGCCAGAGGGCACTCGGCAAAGAATTTTTTTAAAAAAATTCAAACTTTGCTGAGCGCCGGCTAGGGGGCACTCGGCAAAGAATTTTTAGAAAAAAATAAAACATCTTTGCCGAGGGCTGGATGGAGGACACTCGACAAAGAATTTTATTTTTTAAAAATAAAAAATCTTTGCCGAGTGCCTGTAGGGTTGGCACTCGGCAAAGCGACCGTCAACGGGGCCGGCGCCATGATGGTCGCTTTTCTTTGCCGAGTGCCCCCGAAGCTCTCGGCAAAGCCTTTGCCGAGTGCCCGATAAAAGACACTCGGTAAAGAGGGCTTTGCCGATCAATTTTTTGCCATGTGTTATTTGCCGAGTGCCACCCTCGGCAAAGGCTTTGCCGAGTGCAATTTGGCCTTTGCCAGTAGTGGTTGCATACATGTTACGTTAAACCTTCATCAACCTCGTAATATTTCTTGTGTATTCAAGAGTTGGCAGCTTTGGGGTTTAGGTGGGATTAAAACCTTTATGAATGTTGGGGCGCCAATTACTTGGTCGCTTTTGCTACATGATGATTTGGTGTTTGCAAAGAAACATTGTTTTTCCCCTCTGCATGTGGTAGATTCGGTCATCTATTGCCTTGGCACATCCATGGGATATCCTCCAAAATATTTTTTCATGGGCTTTGATTGTGGTGGCGTCATAAGAGTTGGCATAAGCAGTCATGGTGTTTTTCTCATAGGCACATGGGTGGCGATCTAGGTTTAGAATTGTTTTTTTGTTAGAGCATCGGGCACTTAAGCTTTCCTTTTGTCTTGTTTAGGCTATGTGTCTAATTAATCTATGCAAAGGTAGAAAGTGGGTTCACGATCATATCAACTTAATGTAGTGATTGAATTAATAAAATTCTTCCTTTATAAAAATATATTTAAAACAAGTACGGCAGTATCCTAAATTAAAAGGAGTGTCTAGTTACAGCTACTAAAACTACATTTTATGTCCTTTGCAAAAATAAAGAAAGAAGTACTTATTATCGCCGCCCAAACAGTTAATGTTGTTGGGTCATTTAAAAAACATATTACAAGTGCAAATGCTTATTATATACATACAAGTCCACTCACGCTATGCACACACAGACACCGTAGGGTATCGATATTAGGGATACCCAAAGCAAGGGAGTTAGCGCCCACGCTGACTTCCCCGGACATAGCAAGACATATTAACATGTCTCGCCCAACCCTTTGGGTACGGGCTCAGTCTCGCTCGACCCCAAGGACGCAGTTTCCATCTCGCCTAACCCCGAGGCTGTGGGGGTCTCACCCAAGGCCATGGGCTTTGTCTCGCCCGACCCTTGTGAAAGATCCTTGTGTGGTTTTGGTAATTGAGTGACAACCCTAGGTGGACTAATTGTGTTTATGTGAGATACACAGGTGATTAGTCCACAAGTACATGTGTGTGAGCAACATATGCCATGAAGGTGAAAATGGTTTGGAGATGTTGCAAAGCTCACACATGTGATGATGAAGGAGCTTATTGCACATGAGACATGACATTGAGTCATGTGATCAAGGTGGAGAAGATCAAGACAAGACTTGGCTTGATGGACCGGTTGTAAGCGTGAAGGACAAGTCAGAGGCTTTGGAGCGATGGACCGCATGGCGGTGAAGCTTGAGCAAGACTTGACGCCAATGGACGAAGGCAACGGTGAAAAGCAAGTGAAGTCAAGATCGATAAACCAATATGATCATGTGATGATATAAAGTGGATCATATGATTGTTGATCATGTTGGTGCATGTGTTGCATCGACATTGGAGGAGATGGAATGAAATGCGCAAGGCAAAGGTATAACCTAGGGCATTTCATTTCACCGGTCATAGGTATGTAGAGAAGTTGATAACTAGGTTTAGGATAGATGGCCATACTATCAAGAGGGGCAAACTTGTTTGCATATCAGTCATCTAGTGCCACTCGAGTGATCTAACTTTGCATCATCGCTAGGATCGAGTGGCGTGGCAAGTTGAGTGGCTAATCCTTTGGAAAATGTTTATGAAAAGCTAACACACATACACATAGTGGTGCACACTTGGTGGTGTTGGCACATTTACAAAGGAGAAGAAGTTAGAGTTGTCGTGAATCAACTTAGAGAAGAGAAAAAGGTTTTTCGGTGTACTCCGAACTATAGGATGGTCCTTGGATTGGAATACTATTTTGATCCATTGTGATTTGGATCAAGTATGCATGTGGGATGTGTAGCCCTCTGAGTAAGCTTTCCAAAATGTCCAAGATCATCGAAATCGGAGTTCAAAGCTAAGAGTTATAGCTGTTTTAGCGCTGAAAGGTCTGTGACCGGACGCTGGCGCGAAAAACGACCGGATGCTGGGGTCCAGCGTCCGGTCAGCACCTGCGAGTCCGGTCATAGCATCCAGTCAGTGTTTTTAGCATGTCTAGAAGCAATCAGATGCTAGGAGAGTCTGGTTAGTGATGACCAGACGTGTCCGATCGTTGAAAAACGTCGCTGGAACCTCTCTGTAAGTGACCGGACGCTGGGTTTCAGCGTCCGGTCGTTATGACCTGCACGTCCGGTCAGTACGCGCTTTGCCCAGTGAAGGGGTAACGGCTATTTTAGCCCTTAGGGCTATAAAAGGAGTGTGTGTCTGGCCTTGGGCTGGTTGCTTAGCACCCTCACGCCTATGTGGCTTGTATAGGAGTGTTTGGATGCCCTCTAACTCACTTGTGCTTGCAAGAGTGAGAATCGATTGCGAGTGAGTGTGATTCTAGTGCATTGCATTGTGAGATTACATTGAGTGGCACTAGGTGATCGAGTTGCAAGCCGATGGTGCTTGTTACTCTTTGAGGTTGCCACCTCCTAAATGGCTTGGTGGTGGTCTCCGTCAAAGCCCGCAAGAAGCTTGTGTGGTGCTTCGGAGAAGAGCTTTATGAGGGGCATTGTGCTCACCCCACGGGAGCCATGAAGTACAACTCTAGTTGAGTGTGTCATTGAGCTACCCTCACTTTTGGGGTAGGTTCTTGCGGTGCTCGATGTGTGGGCTTGGCGGGTGATGCCAATTAGCCGCTGAACCACCAAGTGAACGGTCAACACAACGGGGACGTAGCGTGTTGGCAAGCACGTGAACCTCAGGAGAAAATCACCGTGTCAACCTTATTCTTTGCGTTGGTTTGCAATTCCCTTACACAAGCTTGTGATTACTTTTATATACATTGTGCTTGTGTAGTTGCTCTTGTAATTAGTTAGCTTGTGTAGCTCACTAGTTACCTTCTTGCTTGTGTAGCATAGAAGTAGCTCCCTTGCGTGGCTAATTTGGTTTGTGTAACCTTGTTAGTCACTTTGCTTAGTTTATGTAGCTAAGTATTTGCGCTCTCTAATTTGGCATTGGTTGCCTTGTTATTGAGCATTGCTAGTGAGCTTAGTTGGATTTGTGCTTTTGCTTACTAGCATGTATAGGAGCTCCCTCATTGCTTGAAATATTAGTGGCATAGGTTTGTGTGACCTTACTCCTAGAATTGGTTAGGTGAACTCTAGTTAACCCATCACCTTTGTTGCTTAATTAGGATCTTTGCAAGGTGCTAGAGAACATAGATAGAGGGGTGTAGTCTTGGCTAGACCGATAGTTTTAATTCCACACTTGTTTTGGTTAGCCGACGCGATTAAGTTTTAGAAATGACTATTCACCCCCCTTTAGTCACCATCTCGGCCCTTCACCTTCGGTGCGTGCTCCATCTTGTTCGACCCCTAAGGGTTGCGGGCTCCGTCTCGCCCAACGGGGACCCATATCGCCGCCAACCACTCTAGGTCCAGGCGTATGGGCCTAGGTCAAAACTCTAACACCAAGGAAGAGACGGGCATGACTCGATATAACCTGAGGCCATGATGGGCCATACCTGAGGATTCACATCAAGAACAACATTGGGCATACCAGTGCTATTCTGCCTAACCCTCATACGAATACTGATAGATGCGTTAGTTTACCACGACGTTCATCGGGATGGGATGGAACACCATGACCGGCAGATGACGCCTATGCATGGCGCTAGTGATGGATAGGGCCACAACATGGAGCCATCCCAGTTGACATCTATAGGATCAGCGAGACCCGTATGAAGGAGAAGAAGGACCCGGCGATCCTGGAAGCCTTCCTCTCTCGTTTCTTCTCCTTTTCCTCTGCTGTAACCCATGCTTTCCCTTAGCCTATAAAAGGGAAAGCAGGGTGCCCCATGAAGAGGATCGATCTAGATCTACACAAGACCGAACCACGAGATAAAACACACAAGAGCATGATACGAGCACACGACTGAGCAATGATTGAGCTCTCAGCACCCATTCATTCCTTTCACTAGAGACTTGGGATCCTCTCCCTCTCTCGCCTGTTTGTAACCCCTACTACAAACCAAGTGCCAGTAACACGAGCAACAACAAACTGGACATAGGGATGTTTCGCCCAAACCAGTATAAACCCTTGTGTCCTCTGAGCACACCATTTGAGCCAGACACACAAATACATATTTACTCATCGATGGTCCAAAAACACTGACAGTTGGCACGCTAGGTAGGGGCTTTTTGCACGTCTCAACATCCACATCAGGCCTCAGATGGCTAGTCATAGCGTCAGCTGGGTCTTGGGCATGCACATGCACTTTGGGAACCTAGACTTCATTGTCACGATGGGGGAGAGTTGGTGCAGGCTCCCATCACTGTCCAACCTCTCCACTCCACTGGCCTTGATGGGATCACCAAGGCACTTGAGGAGCTACAGCTACATGCACCTAAGGCCCGCACCCCCGGGAGCGACCAGCTCCTCCACTTTGATTATGGGAGGCTAGAGCCTAGCTCGGTGCCTTCTTGGGACCCTGACCATCCTGGGAGGACCTATGCCACCTCACCTTCTCATTTGCCAACACCATGTCGTAGCTTGCCGGAGGAGAGCCGCTCTCACTAGAATACCTCATCCTGAGCGCTCCGATAGCGCTCCCATCCGATCTCCACAACACCATCGAGACTGTTGGCCACCTTGTGGTGCAACGCATGCCTCCATCTGCTGCGAACGATGAGTTCATGGGGATGACCTAATATGTCACGGAATCTTTCCATGACCTCCTTGTAGGAGAATCGGGGTCACCCTCTGACTCTAATTCCTACAGGAGGAGCCATCACCCTTCTCGTGAATGTTTCATGGCTGGTACCCCCAAGGGATACGTCAAAAGCACCATGAGTGAGAGGCTACCCCAATGAACAACCTTGATGATGAGATCAAGGGGGATGTAGGGGCCCCACCTTGCCTATGGGTAGAGCAGCTAAAGGCCCGACACCAAGAGCTTGAGGAAGCATGACTTTAGCTCGAGTAGGAATGTGCGGAGCTCGAACGAGAGATTGAGCACCATGGAGACGGTGGGCGTGCACGCGCCATGGCCCATGACGTGAACCAGAGGATCATCGAAGACAACAAAGCCCTCCCACAATTCACTAGGGCAAGCCAGAACATTGCTGCTGCGGCGGCCATGCTCCGGGGGCTTCCGAGGCCCGCAATACCCGAGGATCATTAGGCCCATCATGAGATTCGCATACTACTCGAGCGTGTGCCCTCAGAGAAACCCAATAGGGATGTGCTAGTCCACTAGGTGCAGCAAGGTAGTAGGCCACGCGCCGTGGTCCCAGTGCATGAAGGTCTCAGCCTCCACCATGACACGCGTGACCCCCTCGACACCCGTAGGTGTATCCACGGTGATGCAAGGGAGGAGGCTAGCCATGGCCACCACTCTCATCGTGGCAGACGCTATGATAGTGGTGAGGACCAAAGCCCAAGCCCCTACTTGCTAGGACCTCAGGCCTTTGGCCGATACATCCTCAATGCCACCTTCCCACCGCGGTATCGACTGTCGACCAACATCCTGAAATACTCTAGGGAAACAAACCCTGGACTATGGCTCAAGGATTATTGGCTTGCTTGCCAAGCTAGTGGAGTGGATAATGATGATTTCATTATACACAGCCTTCCATTGTTCCTGGCCAATTTGGCACTAACGTGGTTGGAACACCTTCCACCCAACCGAATCCAAAGTTGGGTGGACCTAAAAGAGATCTTTATGGGAAACTTTTAGGGCACAAACACATATCCTAGGAACCCATGGGATCCCAAAAACTACTGATAGAAGTCTAGGGAAACCCTTCATGGGTATATCGAGCGCTTCTCCCGGTAGTACAATGAGCTGCCCAATGTCACCGACGCCGATGTCATAGGAGCTTTGCTGTCTGGGACCACCTGCGAGTCCCTAGTTCACAAGCGGGGACGTAAGGGCCCATGAACCACCAAGAAGCTCCTCAACATCACCACTAGCCATGCCTCAGGCGAGGAGGCGGTCAAGGCGATTTTTGACCACCTCAAAGGAAAGACAAAGCGGGACGAGGACACCGGCGAAAGCGCCTCCAACCATCCCAATAAAAAGAAGAACAAGCAGCAGTGCAAGGGCTTGCTCATGACCACCGCCAACCATAAAGGGGGTCAAAAGCCCATCGAGGGTACCCTGGACCACTTTGAGAAGCTGCTTGAAGGGTCATGCCTGAACCATGCCTTTCCTATCAAGCACCTATACAAGGACTGTGTCCTCATGAAGCGGTTCTTGTTCAGAGGCTCCAACAAGGGGGAGCATGGGAAGGAGCCCAAGTCAGCCATAGATGACATCTAGAGGAAGGCTGCCTCATGATCTTCAGAGGGTTAGCTACCTATGACTCCAAGCATCACCAAAAGCATATGTGCCACGAGGTCTATATGGTCGACCTGGCCATGCCTACCTTCCTCTGATGGTTAGAGTCTGCCATAACCTTTGATCAGACCGACCACCCAGAAAGCATCCCACAACCAGGAAGATATCTACTTGTGGTCAACCTGATCATCAGCATGAAGCAGCTCACCAAGGTGCTGATGGATGGAGACAGCAGCCTCAACATCATGTACGCCAACATGCTCGATGCTATGGGCATCGACCGATCACGCATCTGACCGACCGGGATGCCTTTCCATGGCATCATGCCTAGAAAGCAGGCCATGCCACTTGGGTAGATCGATCTGCCTATCACCTTTGTGGATGTGACCAATTACAAGATGGAGACTCTTACCTTTCAAAGTGGTCAGGTTCCATGGAACCTACCACGCCATCTTGGGATGTCGATGCTACGCAAAGTTCATGGCCGTCCACAACTACACCTATCTAAAGTTGAAGATGCTAGGTCCATGCTGGGTCATCACCATCGGCACCCCCTTCTAGCGTGCCTACAAGTGCGAGGTTGAGTGTTGGAAACACACCGTGGAAATTATTGCCTCTAGAGAGCTTGCAGCGATTAGGGTGGAGGTTATCGAAGAAGCACCTGACCCAAGAGGTCGAATGGGTCTTTCAAGCCTATAGAGGCCACCAAGGAGGTCCTCATAGACCCCAGCAGCTCTAAAGGCATAGTGGTGCGCATTGGCACCATGCTTTCCTCCAAATAGGAAAGCACGGTCATCGACTTCCTCCACGCCAGCAGAGACATCTTTGCGTGGAGACCCTTGGACATGCTAGGCATTCCAAGAGAAGTCATCGAGCATGCCTTGAAGATTAGGCCAGGCTCTAAGCCGATGAAGCAGTGCCTATGTCACTTCGATGAGGAGAAACGCAAGGCCATCGGTGTGGAGATTGTGAAGCTTTTGGTGATCGGGTTCATCAAGGAAGTATACCACTCCAAGTGGTTAGCAAATCCTGTTCTTGTACAAAAAAAGAGTGGGAAATGGAGAATGTGTGTTGACTACATGGGTCTCAATAAAGCATGTCCAAAGGATATGTTTCCTTTGCCACGCATAGACCAAGTAGTCGATTTGACCTCAGGGTGCAAAACCCTTTGCTCCCTTGATGCGTACTCCGGGTACCATCAAAACACGATGAAAGAGTCTGACCAGCTTGTGACGTCTTTCATCACCCATTTGAATCATTCTGCTACGTCACAATGTTGTTTAGTTTAAAAAACATGGGGACTATGTACCAACGCTGCATGCTCAAGTGTTTCGGGGATCTCATCAGGTGGACCATTGAGGCCTATGTGGATGACATCATGGTCAAATCCAAATGGTCTGACTAGGTCATACCCGACCTAGAGCAGACCTTCATAAAAGTCTGAGCAAATGGCATCAAGCTCAACCCAGAGAAGTGCATTTTCGAGGTCCCAAGGGGTATGTTGCTAGGTTTTATCTTCTCTGAGCATGGCATCAAATCCAACCTAGAGAAGATCTCGGCCATCATGAGGATGGGCCTAATTCAGAACATAAAGGGGGTACAACGAGTTATGGGGTGCCTCACCGCGCTCAGCCACTTTATCTCATGTCTTAGCAAATGAGGTCTCCCCCTCTATCGGCTTCTAAAGAAGGCCAACTGTTTCAAATGAATGCTCGTGGCCTATGAGATGCTTGACAAGGTCAAGCAGCTCCTAACAAAGGCCTCGATCCTAGTCCCCCTGACCGATGGGGAACCACTTCTACTCTACATTGTGGCCACCACGCAAGTGGTTAGTGCCACCCTAGTGGTAGAGCAAGAAGAAGAGGGACACACCCTCAAAGTGCAGCGTCCTGTGTACTTCATTAGCGAGGTCTTGTCTGATTCCAAGACCCGCTACCCCCAAATCCAGAAGCTCCTATACGCCGTCCTCATCGCCAAAAGAAAGTTGCATCACTACTTTGAGTTACATCTAGTGACAGTCATGATGTCCTTCCCTCTCGGAGAGGTCATCCAAAATAGGGATGCCACGGGAAGAATCACCAAGTGGGCACTCGAGCTGATAGGTTAATGCATTTCATATGCCCCTTGGATGACCATCAAGTCCCAAGTGCTGGCTAATTTCATTGCAGAATGGACCAAGATACAAATGCCGCCAGCAGCCGTCGACCAAGAGTACTGGACGATGTACTTCGATGGATCACTAATGAAGAAAGGTGCCGGCGTAGGGCTAGTGTTTATTTCGCCCCTTGGGGTACGCATGAGGTACATGGTTCGCATCCATTTTCCCTCCTCCAACAATGTGGCCAAATATGAGGCACTCATCAACGACCTACGCATCACCATCGAGTTGGGTATCTGATGGCTTGATGTCTAGGGCGACTCCCAGCTGGTCATCGACCAAGTCATGAAGGAATCAAGCTGCCACAACACCAAGATGGCCATGTATTGCCAAGAAGTCTACTAGCTAGAGGACAAGTTCGATGGTCTCGAGCTCAATCACATCCTAAGGAGTCTCAATGAGGCGGCCGATGCACTGGCAAAAATGGTGTCCGGCCGAGAGCCAGTGCTGACGGGCATCTTCACCAGCGATTAGTATAAGCCCTCTTTCCACTACATGGAGCCAGAATAGACCGATGACGCACCGCCTGCCCTAGCCTCGGGGGCTAACCAGCCGGTGGCTCCATCCGACGTCAAAGTCATGGAGCTTGACAAGGATCCAACGATAGAGCCTGACCCTTTGGCTAACTAGCGGATGCCCTACCTCAACTACCACTTCTGCGAGGTGCTGCCAATAGACAAAATGGAGGCTCCATGGCTCATGCATCTAAAAGGATCAAAATGCCCAAGAGGGGGGGGTGAATTGAGCTAATTCTAAATTTCTTTATAATAATTAAACTCTACGGTTAGCCCAATTAACCCCTTGTGCCGAGAAGATGTTTCTATTGATCTAACACACAAAAGTTTAGCACCCTAAGTTCCAATCCGACTCTAGCATGGCAATTCTAGGAATGTAAATGACAAGAATTGAATTGCTCAAAGTAAATGCTCAATGTAAAGAGAGAAGGAGGAATGCGGCGATGTTTTGTTGAGGTATCAGAGAGTCGCCACTCCTCACTAGTCCTTGTTGGAGCACCCACACAAGGGTGTAGCTCCCCCTTGATCCGCGTAAGGATCAAGTGCTCTCTACGGGTTGATTCTTCGACACTCCGTCGTGGTGAATCACCCACAACCGCTCACAACTTGAGTTGGGTCATCCATAAGCACCGCTGGACGATCACCAGTCTCCCAATCACCACCAAGCCATCTAGGTGATGGCGATCACCAAGAGTAAAAAGCACAAACTCTCACTTGACCAATACAAGCCTAATGAGAAGGGTGGATGCACACTTTGCTACTCTTGATCTCACTAATGAGGGCTCTCTTTTAGGATTCTCAAATCTCAATCACCTTACTAGGACCTTGCTCTTCTTGGCACTCTCAAGGATGTTTCTTAGCTATTGAAATGAGCAAAAGTACCCCACACACGAATGGAGGAAGTATTTATAACATGGGCTAAAAAATGAACCGTTATGTGCCTTTGTGGGGTGACCGAATGCTCCGGTCATGTTGACCGGACGCGTTGGTCAGTTCACCCCAAACTCTAGTGTTTATAGTGTGACAGGACGCTAGCCAGTGTCCGGTCAGCACTGACTGGTCACGTCTGGTCAAGATTTTCCCTCTCTAGAACCTTACTGGAGTCGACCGGACGCTGGCCCTCAGCGTCCGATCACTTGATCTCTCAGTGTCCGATCGCACCAGATGAAAACACCTTGGTCAAATGAACTGACCGAACCCTGAGCCAACGTCTGGTCACACCGGAGCCAGCGTCTAGTCAATATTCAACCCTCCATTCACTTCCAACTCTCAATCATACGTGAATGAAGTTTACTCCATTAGATATAAGGGCTATTTTGGAGCTACCTAGTGCTAGATTTAGCAAGTGTGCACCCCACCTAACTCACTAGACTCACCTAGGTCAAGCTACCCATCCATACCCCCCTTAATAGTATGGCCAAAGGAAAAACAAAGTCCTAAACTACTCTAAGCGTCTCTTCAACTCCAAACGACACTTAGAACTAGTCCATCCTTAACCTTGTCGTCCATCCTTTAAAAACCAAAACAATATTGGTGTATGGGGTCAGGCATTTAACATCGTGGACCTAGTGCTCTACCTCATCTAGAGCAACAAGAACCACCACATGCTCTCTCTGCCATGGGAGGGACCGTATGTTATCGTGGAGGTGCTCTGACCAGGCACCGACAAGCTCAGGACCATCGATGGCGAAGTTGAAAGTGCAATCAAGCCCTAATTGTGGGTTTTCTTGATAATGACCACGCAATTAGAGAACTAATAATATTTATCAAGATGACAAGCAGGGAATTTATATTCGAGGATGCTACATGAAACGGAGGAGCCCCCAACTACAAATATAGATGGCTTCAAACTTAAAGGAGGTTTAAATTCTTTTATATTTTGAATTTGAGTATAGGAAAAGCCGTACTATAAAGGGGGGCAACATGCTTAAGCTAATATGTGCTACCAAGTGCTCAAACAACCACATGCATCCTCAGATTCATAGCCAAGACAATCTACACTTCACCATTACCCTTGCTGTCTTGTGTGGTGCGGCACTACTGCACTTGAAGAGAGGCTCTCCCATCCCCTTGGTCGTGGGCTTCGGCTCGCTCGACCCTAAGGTCATGGGATCTGGCTCTGCTGACCCCTTGTTCATGGGCTCTGGCTCTCTCGACCCCTTGGTCGTGAGCTCCAGCTCAACCGACCCCTTGGTTGTGGGATTCAGCTCGCCTAACCCCTTGGTCATGGGCTCTGTCTCTCTCGACCCCTTGGTCACGAGCTCCATCTTGCCCAACCTCGAGGCCGTAGGCTTCGTCTCACCCGACCTCAAGGCCATAGGCTCTGTCTTGCTCGACCTCGAGGCCACGGACTCCTCCTCGCCCGACCTCAAGGCTACGGGCTTCGTCTCACCTGACCCTTGGGTGCAGTGTCTATTGAGGGCTAGGGGTATATATACCTTTCTCTTTTCTCCCCAATGGCTATCTACGATTTAAGTGACCATTGGGGGCTGGGGTATATATATATATATATATATATATATATATATATATATATATATATATATATATATATATATATAGCTTTCCCCTTCCTTCCAAAGATCCTCCTCATCTTCCTCAGTTCAACATGTTCAAAATAGAGCAGGAGCTCCCTCTCTCTCCCTCCATTGTTGAATTTGAGCCCTCAAGCAAATACATTGATTTCCCCATCAATCCTTGAGGAAAAAGGGTCCAAAACTCGATTAGAGAGCAGCTCCACTGATTTCCAAAGTCTAAAGAGCATTTGGTTCATGTTTTGGCTGGTGGTTGTGTTTGTTACTCTTGGAGCTTGCCTCCTAGCCAGCTAGAGCATCACCCGGTGAGCTTGGCAAGTTTGTGGCAGCACCGGGAGGTTTGTAACCATCTCTTGCAGCGAGTAAAATCACCTCTCATCTCAATAGTTCACTCTCTTGACTTGAGAATGACGTAGGGCTACAAAGCCCTAAGCCTTAGTGGTATACCTCAACAACGTGGACTTAGGCAAGCCTTGGTGGCGAGCTAAACCACGTGATAAATCCTTGTGTCATCTTGTGCTTGTGTTGCTACACTTGTGTTCTTGCTGTTGTTGAGGTGATTTCTAGGGTTTGAGGCCAATCTACTTGTGTGTAGTGTTCCCACCACTTTTAGCTATCGATCTGTGATCTACTACCCAGCAGGAAGCTAGGAAATTAACCTGTCTAAATTTCATTGTGTAGATTTTGAACTGTGAACTAATCTCTCCTATAGGTGTGGTAGTGTCGTTGTTTGGTGCAACAGTGCTGTGCGTGAATTTGACTTTGGTTTGAGTTGAATTTTTATAAGCCTATTCACCCCCTCTAGGCATACCAGAGATCCTACAAGTGGTATCAGAGCATGTTACCTCATGTGCGCTTCACCACGTGAGGTCTGGAGCCTAGGAGAGGATTTGGTGTTGTGAAGCCCATCAATATCGATCCAGAGGACATTGGGCTGCATGACATCGACATCAGTGAACTTAGCGCCTCTACAGCAAGCAACTCCACGCTCCTGCAACTAGAGGCAACCGATGCTGAAAAAGCTCAAAATGAAGAAGAAAGAAGAAGAAGGGCAGTTAGAAAAGAGAAAAGATAAGCAAGAGAGAAGAAGAAGGAGAAGCAACGGTTAGAAGGGAAGAAAGCAAGAAAAGAAGAAAGAAGACTCAAGAGAGAAGCTAGAAGAAAAAGAAGAGAAGCAAGAAAGAAGAAGGAACAAGAAGCAAAAGCCTCCAATGCATCTTCAAGTGAGCTATCTAGCTGCTCCAAAGATGGTGATGATGATGAGTCCTACCAAATGCATAGCAAGAAGGACAAGAAAGAAAAGGGCAAGAAGAATGATGACAACAGATATGCCACCGTATCCTTTAATTCTTCAATGTCTGACTAACCATGATCGCAAGTCTTTCATCAATGTGCCTATGGGCAAGTTATCTCATTTTGATGGGACTAACTTGCCAAGTGGAAGCACTTGATGAGAGTCTATCTTATAGGTCTTCATCCCAGCATTTGGGAGGTTGTTTGCAATGGATTTGAGCCACCAATTGATCCCAAGAATCCAACCATGGAAGAAATGAGAATCATCCACCTCAACGGTCAAGCTACTAGTGTGCTACTTAGTGCCTTGGATGGTGATGAGTACAATAGAGTGATTGGTGTGGATGTTGCCAAGCAAATTTGGGATACTTTGCATCTTGCACATGAAGGAGTTGACAAAGTGAGAAAGGCAAGAATTGATTTGTTGATGTCCAAGCTCAACCAATTTGTTATCTTGGATGGAGAAGGGACACAAGAGATGTTTGATAGGTTGATGACCATGGTGGGCAAGATTAGAGGCTATGGTTGTGATGAGCTAGATGATCACAAAGTTGTCAAGATTATGTTGGAAGCTTATTCACCAAGAAATAACACCATAGTAACTCTAATTAGAGACAAAAAGAAGTTTGAGTACTTCACACCAAATGATGTACTTGGGAGGATCTTGACCTTTGACATGCAAAGAGAAGAAGCAAGTGAGAGAAAGAAGCTTGGAGAATTGTAAGCAAAACTAGAAGGCATCAAGATCAACAAGGATGTAGCTCTCAAGGCCAACAAATCAAGCAAGCAAGACTCTACTAGCAGATCCAAGACCAACAAGCAAGCTTTAATTAGCAAGCCCAAAGCAATCAAGCAAGTTCAAGAAAGAGTAGAGACCACCTCATCCTCTAGTGAGAGTGAACATGATGATGACCAATATGAGAAAGTGGATGATGTTGCTCTCTTTATGAGGAGGTTTCACAAAGGGTTGAAGAAGCAAGGGTACAAGGTAGTAAAGAGGAAGTTTCCAAACAAGAAGAAGAGGACATGCTACAATTATGGAAGCACCTACCACTTCATTGCCAAGTGCCCACATGTGATCAAGGAGAACAAGTATAAGAAAGAGAAGGAGGACAAGGCTGACCGGAGAAAGAGCACGAAAAACATGGGAGAAGCTCACATTGGGCATGAATGAGATTCATCTATTGAAAGCTCAAGTGAAAAAGATGAGAAAGTTGCAACCATTGCTATCTATGAGCCATCTTCTTCACCAACATGTCCGATGATGACTACTACTCCCCTCACATTTGTCTTATGGCAAAGGGTGAGAAGGTAAAATCTAAATCCAAGGCCAAAGCTCCTCCACCTCCACCTCTTAGTGATATCTCTAGTAGTGATATTAGTGATAGCTCTAGTGATGATGAATCTAGTGATGAAGAAATTGATAAATTAACTAAGAACTTAGATGGAAAGACCAAACTATTCATCACTAAACTAATAGAGGATTTAGAGATTGTTCAAGCCGAGCTAGAATCTAGAGAGGAAACTCTTATCCAACAAGAGAATCTCTACATTGCTAGCAAGGAAGCTCTTGCATTAGAGAGAACTGAGGTGGAATTCTTGCACAAGGCCTTGGCCAAAGAACAAGGGGACCATGCTATCACAAAGAAAGAAAATATTGCTCTCAAGAAAAAGTATTGTGACTTAGATAAAAAGCACAAAGAACTTGAGCTGCAATATAACACTCTTTGGGATAGCAACTCACATCCCTCTAAGGCAAAGGATGCCTCTACTACCCTACTAGTCAAGGTTGTGGAAAATGTTATAATATTAATTTGAATGCTTATTCCACTAACCTTGCAAACATGGAGGCAATAAGAAAAGAAATTGCTAGACTCAAGGAGATCATTGGCAAGGGCTTCTTGAGTGGTAAGGCTCAAATAAGTAACAAGAAAGCAAATGATTCAAAAGTGCCTCAATTCAAGCAAGGGAGACACCCCTCAATCAAGCATGGGCTTGGGCACATTGTAGGAGCCAAGACAAATGGAAGAAAGATCATAAATGGCTATGAGTGTGTCAAGTTTGAGAGGAAGGAAAGAGTTGGTACAGATCAGCCTGCACAGACAGCGGTAGTGTCATAGTCTAGAGCGGTAGTACCGCACTACGGTAGTGCCGCAGTGAAGGCCGGCTGTGTCGCTCCTCACAAAAATGAGAAGGCTACCAATGCTGCTCCTGATCAAACTAAGCCCAAGAAGGTGTTCTAGCAGAAACAAGTTCAATAGAAGCCAAAGGAATCAGTGTGGGGCACTATGAACAAGTATGCCTACCAACCAAAGTTTCAACCACCTCGATAAAGCTTGACTTCATGTTTTGTTTTAAGGAACAACAACAGTGGAAAAGTGGTTGCCAAATATGTTGGAAAGGAAGCCAACACATATAGGAATACTTCTATTTGGGTTCCTAAATTTCTTGTGACTAACATGCAAGGCCCCAAGTCTAATTGAGGACCTAAATCAAGCAACTAAATCTGTTTTGCAGGCATACTCCTTCGGTGGGTCAAGTTGGGTGCTTAATAGTGGATGTACAAATCATATGACCAGAGAAATGAGTATGTTCTCATCATATACCCCAAAGATGGACTCAAATGAAAATATTCTCTTTGGAGACAACTCTAAGGGGGATGTGATTGGTCTCGGTAAAGTTGCTATAACCCTTGAGCATTCAATTATAAATGTTTTACATGTTGATTCGTTATGTTACAATTTGTTGTCCGTCTCTCAATTATGCGAGATGGGCTTCAATTGTCTCTTTATGGATAAGGGTGTGGAAGTCTTTATAAGGGAGGATTCCTCTATTATCTTTATGGGTCATTTAAAGAACAAGCTTTACCTAGTTGATTTTAACAAAAGTAAAGCTAATCTTGATACTTGTTTAGTGGCAAAATCTAGCATGGGGTGGCTTTGGCATCGTCGACTAGCCCATGTTGTGATGAGGAACTTGGCCAAACTTCAAAAGGACAAACACATCCTTAGGCTAACAAATGTTCACTTTGAGAAAGATAGGATATGTAGCGCTTGTCAAGTCAGAAAGCAAGTTGGCATACCTCACCCACCAAAGAGCATCATGGCCATAACGCAACCATTAGAGCTCATACACATGGATCTCTTTAGACCGGTCACCTACCTAAGTATCGGGGGTAACAAATATGGTCTTGTTATTGTTGATGATTATTCTCGTTTCACTTGGGTATTTTTCTTGTTTGATAAGTGTCAAGTTAGAGACAAAGTGAAGACTTTTGTTAGAAGAGCTCAAAAGGAGTTCGGTCTCCCCATCAAGAAAATGAGAAGTGACAATGGGACCAAATTCAAGAACAACCAAATTGAGGAGTTTCTTGATGAAGAAGGTATCAAGCATGAGTTCTCAACTCCATACACCCTTCAACAAAATGGTGTAGTAGAGAGGAAGAATCGTACACTAATTGACATGGCAAGGACAATGCTAGATGAGTACAAGATGTCGGACCTCTTTTGGTGCGAAGCCATCAACACCGCTTGCCATGCCATCAACTACCTCTACCTACACAAGAAGTTGAAGAAAACTTCATATGAGCTTCTAACCGGTAACAAACCAAAGGTGTCCTACTTTAGAGTGTTTGAGTGCAAGTGTTTCATACTTAATAAGAAACCCAAAACCTCTAAGTTTGCACCTAAAGTTGATGAAGGTTTTCTTCTTGGTTATGGATCAAATGAGCATGCCTATCGTGTTTTCAACAAAACCTCTAGGAGAGTTGAAATAGCGATAGACATGACATTTGATGAATCTAATGGCTCTCAAGTGGAGCAAGTTGATTCAAGTGTTGTAGGAAAGGAGGATCCACCATGTGAAGCAATCAAGCAATTGACTATTGGTGATATAAGACCACAAGAATATGAAGTCACTGAAGTGGAGGTTTCTCAAGCTGTTGATGAACAAAGTTTTGTTGACATACCTAATGCTGAGGGGGAGTAGACCCCTACTGCAAGTCAGCAGAGCGGCAGTGCCGCACATAAGAGCAGTAGTGCCGTACTCCCTCTGACAGCAGTAGCAAGTCCAACTCTGATTCAAGGACAGAACCTACAACCCATATTCAAGCAAGAAGATAGTGAAGATTTAGAAGATGGACAAGAGGCCATGGATCATCCAAGGTTAAGGCAAACAATACAATGGGATCATCCCATTGACAACATCCTTGGGAGTCTTCAAAAGAGGTAACAACTCATTCACATTTAGCAAACTTTTACCAATATTACTCATTTATTTTCTCTTTGGAACCTCTTATGGTTGAGCAAGCACTTGGTGATCTAGATTGGATGATGGCCATGCAAGATGAGCTCAACACTTTTGAAAGAAATTAAGTGTGGACCTTGGTGGAGAGACCCAACACAAATATCATTGGCACCAAGTGGGTCTTCTATAACAAGCAAGATGGGAATGGCGTGGTGACAAGAAACAAGGCAAGATTGGTTGCTCAAGGTTTCACTCAAGTAGAGGGCTTGGACTTTGAGGAAACATATGCACCGGTGGCAAGACTTGAAGCAATCCAAATGCTTCTAGCCTATGCCGCTCATCACAATTTTAAGCTATATCAAATGGACGTGAAGAGTGCATTCCTCAACGGCCCCATTTAAGAACTTGTCTATGTTGAGCAACCATCGGGCTTTGAAGATCATAAGTTTTCCAACCATGTCTACAAACTCCAAAAGGCGCTCTATGGGCTTAAGCAAGCACCAAGAGCATGGTATGAATGCCTTAAGGAATTCTTTCTTAAACAAGGCTTTGAAATAGGCAAAGCCGATCCTACCCTTTTCACTCATAAAGTTAGGAAAGATATATTTGTGTGCCAAATATATGTCAATGACATAATATTTGGTAGTACTAATTATTCTTTTTGTGAAGAATTTAGTAGGATCATGACCAAGAGATTTGATATGTCCATGATGGGTGAATTGAAGTTCTTCCTTGGATTTCAAATCAAGCAAGTGAAGGATGGAACTTTCATTAGCCAAATGAAGTACACCCATGATATGCTCAAGAAGTTTAATATGGTGAATGCCAAGCCTATCAAGACTCCAATGCCAACCAATGGACATCTAGATCTCAATGATGAAGGAAAAGCCATGGATACTAAGGTATATCACTCCATGATAGGCTCTCTACTCTATTTGTGCGCATCTAGGCCCGATATTATGCTTAGTGTGTGCATGTGTGCTAGATTCCAAGCTAACCTAAAAGAGTGTCACTTAGTGGCCATTAAGAGAATCTTGAGATATTTAGTACACACTCCTAACCTTGGCTTGTGGTATCCTAAGGGCTCTAGGTTTGATCTAGTTGGGTATTCGGATTCTGATTACGCCGGTTACAAAGTAGATCAAAAAAGCACTTTGGGGACATGTCAATTACTTGGATGGTCCCTAGTGTCTTCGAGTTCTAAAAAGCAGAATTGTGTAGCCCTTTCCACCACCGAGGCCGAGTATGTTGCAGCTAGTGCATGTTGTGCTCAACTACTTTGGATGAGGTAAACCCTTCAAGATTTCAGATGTCACTTCACTAAAATCCTACTCTTGTGTGACAACAAAAGTGCCATAAAGTTAGCCAACAATCCCGTAAGCCACTCAAAAACTAAGCACATAGACATCCGACATCATTTCTTGAGAGACCACGAAACCAAAGGAGATGTCAAAATTCGCCATGTGAGCACCGAAAAGCAACTAGTCGATATCTTCACAAAGCCCCTCGATGAGTAAAGGTTTTGTGCTTTGCGTAGTGAGCTACATATACTTGATTCTCATAACATGGTTCAAATTTTAGCATGCCTCTGTTTGATAAACAAGTATCTAGGCAAAAGAGTTGAAAATTTTCATATTGTGCATGAAAATGATTTATAAAAGGCAACTTATGTATCATGATCATGGTATGTATTGTTTATTTGTTTTTGGTCATGGTATGTAGGTGATATGTGTCTATATCTTATACAGAGAGAGTAATATAGATTATAGCTAACTCCCACTATTTTGGGGAGTGCGGCAATGCCGCGCCTGCCATGCGGCAGTGTTGGGCTAGGTAAGCGATAGTGCCATAGTTTGAATCTCAATTGAGATTTGGCCCAAACAGTTTTACTACGGGGTCTATTTATTCTTTGTCTTATCCTCAGGTCCACAGTAACTTCTTTTCCTCTCTTTTCCCCAACGCCGATGCACGCGCCTCTCTCTCCTCTCACGCCCACGCCGTCACTGTTGCTTGGCCATGCATTGCCAGTCTCTGGTAGTGTCACTGTAGCTGCCAGCCCTCCCTCAATGTCGCTGATGGCTACTACTGCCCCTAGCCCGAGCAATTTCTTTCCTCTCCTCTCCAATCCTTGTTTGAGAAGATGGAGCACAACGATAATGATCGAAGGGGGAAAAGGAAGATGAATGAGCAAAGAGACAAGGATCCACCTCACCGTGGTTGAGGGAGATCAATAGCAGTAGGCAGCAGTGCAGCTCCAAGGGGACTTGGTGATAGGGGATGCACGAGCAATACATCGAATATGAGGAGAGGCTGGAGATGATAGGTCGTACCACTAATGCCATTCCTAACACCTCACAACATCTCTCTGAGTTTGATGGCAGATACATGAGAGATTTTGAGGGTGAGATCATCATGAGACCTCCAGATGGCTCCTGCCAGCATGCAGTTATCAACTATTCTAAGAGTTGGAAGCTGGTGGAAGAGGCAAGGGTGATCAATCCCTATATAGTGCGTAAGGATTTGGGCATTGATTACAGACTCTAGAATGAGTTTCATTCTAACTTTTATGCCACTGCCATTCTTGCATCCAAGAAAACCAAGATCATCAAGATGCAGTATATTGATTGGGGTGAGATGCAAGAGAAGGAGGAGCCTGAGTTTCACAAGGTAATCAAAATTTGTGATAGGTTCTAGCTTTCAGACATCATGGGTTTCTAGTATAACTAGAATGAGGAGTTCCTTACATAGTTTCATGCCACATACTTCTATGGCCCGACCTCTGATGAGATTCACTGGATAACTGATGGTCGGCACTATCGAGTCAATTTTGTCACTTTTAGCCAGATTCTTGGCTTTGGGGAGGAGCACAGAGGTTACACTTATATTCATGATGAGCCTCGAGCTGAGATCCATGACATCAGTTACATGTGGAGAGACAGAAGGATTGTAGATGGCAAGAGGAGTGGTCTACACAGCTTCTATTACCGTCTTAATAACCTCATAAGAAACACCATCAACCTAAAGGATGGAGCAGCATCAGATATTAATGGCTATGTGAGAAATGTGTTGGCTAGATTTGCTCTAGGTGGGGATAGGTTCAATGTCCCTAGATTCATGTGGACTGAGTTGAGATTTGTAGTGGAGGATGGGAAGAGGGATTTGTCCTATGTCCCTTACCTCAAGTTCATGACTGAGAGGGTCACTGGATGACTAATGGTCGGCACTACCGAGTTGACTTTGTCACTTTTAGCTAGATTTTTGGCTTTGGGGAGGAGCATAGAAGTTATACTTACATTCATGATGAGCCTCGAGCTGAGATACATGACATCAGTTACATGTGGAGAGATAGAAGGATTGTAGATGGCAAGATGAGTGGTCTGTACAACTTCTATTACATCCTCAATAACCTCATCAGGAACACCATCAACCCAAATGATGGAGTAGCCTCAGATATTAATAGCTATGTGAGAAATGTGTTGGCTAGATTTGCTCTAGTGGGGATAGGTTCAATGTCCCTAGATTCATATGGACTGAGTTGAGATTTGTAGTGGAGAATGGGAGGAGGGGGCTGCCCTATGCCCCTTACCTCATGTTTATGATTGAGAGGGTCACTAGATTTTATTTTCTGAAGGATGGGATGCACACCATCTACAAAATTGAGAAGACCCAGCCAGCTACAGCTACTCAGGGAGTGGGGAACTCTCATACTCATGTAGATATCCCTAAGTTTTCCCGCTCTAGGTCTCATAGAGGAGGCAAGATGAAGAAGTTTAGCAAGTGGTTCAAGTCAATCTTTGGTAAGTGTACCTATGCAGCTGACAGAGCATATGAGACACAGCTTGAGCAGTGTCCGCAGCGTGGACAGGACCTTCCACCACTTCCTCCTATTCCACCTCCTCCATAGTATGACCTTCCGAGTCTCTTCAACATAGATTCAGATGATGAGGAGGAGCAGCAGGGATGAGCAGCAGATTGGGATGAGATTCTAGAGGGATATCAGAGACAGGAGCCAAGGCATTCCACTCGTTCCACTCGCTGCACCGCCACTACTCACCATCAGGGCCATGCATGTATTGACTCCAATGACAATGTTGGTGATGGTGGTGCTAGGACTATTGCAGTAGGTGCTAGGGCTACAAGAGGTGATGATATTGATTGGACGGATATCTAGGGAGATGACGAGTAGGTGTTGATCTTTCTTCTTTTCTTGTCTTTTTGGTGCTTTATGCCAAAGGGGGAGAAAATTAGAGGGGTCAACAACTTTTTCAACGCCATGGAGGTTGCTGCAGCTAGAGTGCTGTTCATATCTATTTAGAGTAGTCTTTGTTAGGTGAGAGTTCGAGAGTCCATTAAAAACATTAAATTATGAAATAATGCTACTATTTAACTCTTTGTGTGGGACATGGACATATATTAATTGGCAACGTATCAGGTGCAAACCAACTAACCTATGCAAACTTAGAAACTACCAATCAGGACCACTAGATGCTGATCCAATGGATGGGGTGAGAGGTGGGATTTTTTTGTGCTTAAGCCCCCTACCCGCCAGCCTTTTTTTGCGCTTAAGCCCCCTCACCCTATCCATTGGATTAGCATCTAGTGGTCCTGATCGGTAGTTTCTAAGTTTGCACAGGTTGGTTGGTTTGCACCTGATATGTTGCCATATTAATCTATGATGTCACTTATGATACAATTGTGCTAGAATGTATATCTTTATATGTATCACATGTTGTGTGGTGTCTATTCTGATCTGTGCTGTTACAGCAAGTGTGGCAGTGCCACACCCAGCTGCAACAGTAAACCATGTTGTGCATAAACTGTCATTTGCATCACATTTTACATACCTAACACAGTGTGCAGCACCCCATAGGAGCATGGATGTAGAGGGAGCTCCATCACTTTCACTAAAATGTGAATCTTGGTGTCTTATGCCAATTTGAGAATTCAGTTCTCTATTCACATACTTAGGGGGAGGCTCTACACCCATGGCTCAAAAATCTCAGTATGTATTTCATATCTTTTGTAAGCTCTAATTGAGTTGTCATCAATCACCAAAACGGGAGAGATTAAAAGTACAATCAAGCCCTAATTGTGGGTTTTGATGATAATGACCATGCAATTAGAGAACTAATGAGATTTATCAAGATGACAAACAGGTAATTTATATTCGAGGATGCTACACGAAATGGAGGAGCCTCCAATTACAAATGTAGATGGCTTCAAACTCAAAGGAGGTTTAAATTCTTTTATATTTTGAATTTATGTATAGGAAAAGCCATACTATAAAGAGGGACATAATGCTTAAGCTAATATATGCTACCAAGTGCTTAAACAACTATAAACATCCTCAGATTTATAGCCAAGACAGTCTACACCTCACTATTACCCTTGCTGTCTTGCATGGTGCGGCACTGCCGCACTTGAAGAGAGGCTCTCCTGACCCCTTGGTCATAGGCTCCGGCTCTCCCAACCCCTTGGTTGTGGGCTCTGGCTCTCTCGACCCCTTGGTCACAGGCTCTAGCTCTCCTGACCCCTTGGTCGCAGGCTCTGTCTTGCCCGACCCCTTGGTCACGGGCTCCGTCTTGCCCAACCCCTTGGTCGCGGGCTTCGTCTTGCACAACCTTGAGGCCGTGGGCTCTGCCTCGCCTGGCCTCGAGGCCATAGACTCCATCTCACCTGACCTCGAGGCCACAGGCTCTGCCTCGCCTGACCTCAAGGCTACGGGCGTCATCTCGCCTAACCCCTTGGGTGCGGTGTCCGTTGAGGGCTGGGGGTATATATACCTTTTCCTTTCCCCCCAATGGCTATCTACGATTTAAGTGACCATTGGGGGTAGGGGGTATATATATACCTTTTCTCTTCCTTCCAAAGATCCACCTCTTCTTCCTTAGTTCAGCATGTTCAAAACAGAGCAGGAGCCCTCTCTCTCTCTCCCCCTCCATTGTTGAATTTGAGCCCTCAAGCAAATACATTGATTTCCCCATAAATCCTTGAGGAAAAAGGGACAAAAACTTGATTAAAGAGTAGTTCCACTGATTTCCAAAGTCTAAAGAGCATTTGGTTCATGTTTTGGCCGGTGGTTGTGTTTGTTACTCTTGGAGCTTGGCTCCTAGCCGGCTAGAGCATCACCCGGTGAGCTTGCCAAGTTTGTGGTAGCACCGGGAGGTTTGTAACCACCTCTTGCAGCGAGTAACATCACCCCTCATCTCAAGAGTTCACTCTCTTGACTTAAGAATGAGGTAGGGCTACAAAGCCCTAAGCCTTAGTGGTATACATCAACAATGTGGACTTAGGCAAGCCTTGGTGGCGAGCTGAACCATGGGATAAATCCTTGTGTTATCTTGTGCTTGTGTTGCTACACTTGTGTTCTTGTTGTTGTTGAGGTGATTTCTAGGGTTTAAGACCAATCTACTTGTGTGTAGTGTTCCCACCACTTTCAGCTATTGATCTGTGATCTACTACCTAGCAGGAAACTAAGAAATTTATCCGATCTAAATTTCGTTGTGTAGATTTTGAATTGTGAACTAATCTCTCCTGCAGGTGCGGTAGTGCCGCTGTTTGGTGTGGTAGTGCCGTGGGTGAATTTGACTTTGGTTTGAGTTAAATTTTTACAGGCCTATTCACCCCCCTCTAGGCGTACCAGAGATCCTACAAAGTCTTCGTCAACGCCTGGAACATCGAATAGCTACATCGCTTTTACCCTTAATTTACGCACGCTTTCTCTTATCAATTTCACTATCAACTCCTCGATCTTTAGTGACACCCAACCCCAGTAATGGTAGGGAGTCGGTCCTCACTCGAGGGCTGATAAAACCATATCTATCTGGTAGACATTCTCTATGCCCAACTCTTTGTCACATTAAGACCTAGAAGCGAAGGTCATAAAAACAAACACCGAGTAAAACTGGTCGGACTACAAGAAACCTACGCCCCAGCAGCTATGACGTTTTTGCCGATCAGCGTGATCAAAGTTTTTCCTGCACCCTGAGCTTCTTAAGATTTAACTACAAAAAGAGCCAGGACGCATTTAGGAGTATATCCACCTGGCAAACATTCTATGTGCCCGACCCTCTCTCACATTAAGATCTAGAAGCAAGGGTTGTGGAAACGAATGTTGAGTAAAACTGGTCGGACTACAAGAAACCTATGCCCCAGCGGCTATGATGTGTTTGCTCACTAGCGTGATTAGAGTTTATTCACCCGCACCCTGAGCTTTATAGCCTTAACAATGAAAAGGGTTAGAAAGCATTAACCTTTTTATATAAAAAGGAGAGAAGGGCTAAAAATTTGTTTGGCCATAACTAAATTTAAGAGCTTGTCCACTTATTATGAGTTCGCCGCCTCACTTATCTGCCTAACTAATTTCTTAGGGGGTGATCTAATCCTCTATCTCTGTAGGTAGGTCCTATGCCATCGTGTCACCCAAGTCGATCGGATGGCTTGGGCCGTTGCCGAGAGATGGGTAAGGAGCAATAGAATGCCCCATGTGGGTTATGCCAACTCCATCACGAACTACGGACCTAGATTCAACTCGAACATATCCGATAAGAGCTCCCCAAACCCATCACTCAAGCCATCAAGGTAAGTCCTAGGCCAACGGGTCACCCAAGTCAATCGAACGGCTCAGGCCGCTACCGAGAGACGGGTCACCCTTAGTTTATGCACGTTTTCTCTTATTAGTTTCTCTATTGACTCCACAATCTTTAAGTGACACCCGACCCCAGCAACGACAAGGGGTCGGGCCTCACTCGGGGGTTGGTAAGAGTATGTCTATTCAGTAGACATTCTCTATGCCCGACCCTTTATCACATTAAAAAATGTAAATGCAAGGTTTATAGAAATAAACGCTGAGTAAAACTGGTCGGACCGCAAGAAACCTATGCCCTAGCGGCTACGGTGTTTTTGCTCACTAGCATAATTAGAGTTTTTTTTGCCCACACCCCAAGCTTTAGCCTTCGCCTTCCCAGGAAGGGTTCAGAGGGGCCCACCAGTGGAATCTCCATCGAGCAGAGGCCAATAGGTCATCCAAGTCGATCAGACAGCTTGAGCCGCTGCCGAGAGACGGGTATGGAGCAGTAGAATGCCCCATGTGGGTTATGCTGACTCCGTCCTAAACAACATACCTAGATTCCACTCAAACATAGACGGTAAGAGCTCCTTGAACTTTACCAACCCCCACTTTACTTTTCTAGTGCATGAGCATTCATTCATCCATTCTCATACATCCAAGCATCGCATATGCAATTATTACATCACAATGCTTCACGTCATGACACAAAGCGATAGTCATCTCATTCAACATGAGCGACAACCGACTAGGGTTCGAAGGTTGGCCTACGAAGGGCTCGAGGCCGCCTCACGTCAACATGAGCAACAACCGACCGGGGTTTGAAAGCTAGCCCACGAAGGGCTCAAGGCCGCCTCGCGTCAAACAGAGCTAGGGGAGAAAACATAGATGAGCCCCAGGGACCTTCGCCCAACCCACTTAGAAGCAGACAGGGTCATCTTGACCTTCTCATTTGATCCTAACCTCGAGCCATGCCCAAAGAATCTCCATCGAGGAGAGGCCAACGGGCCACCTGAATCAGTCTTCAGAACGACTCGGGCATCTGCCAGGAGGTGGGTTAAGGAGAAGTGGAATGCCACATGAGGGCTATATCGACCCCATTATGAACGACACACCCGGATTCCACTTGGACATGCCCATTAGCGAGCTCACCGAGCGTGACACTCGAGCTATCGAGGCAAGTGACGTTAGCTCAACCCCTCTGATTGTGGAAACCACGGACGGGGTGACGATCACAAAGACAAGCCGACCCTCGACCAGACCCCTGGTACACATGGGGGCTTAAGAAAAGTTGGACTCGCAAGGAGACCGAATGCGTGGTCATAGAATGATGGCTCAGATTCTAGGGAGGGGGTATGTATGAAAACTAAGAATAACGTTTCTAAAATAAGATACGCTTTCTCCTACTAGTTTTCGCTATCGACCTCGACAACGATAAGGGGTCTCATCTCAGTTAGGGGCTGATAAGGATATATATATACCCTTTCTAAAATAGTCGCCATGCTCGACACTTTCTCATGATTAAAAACCTAGAGGCAAGATTTGTGGAAACAAACGCCGAGTGAAACTACAAGAAACCTACGCCCCAGCAGCTACGACACTCTTACCAGTGTGACTAGAGTTTCCCACCCACACCTCGAGCTCTATGGTCTTAACAACAAGAAGGGTCAGAACGCATTAACCCTTCTTTACACATAACAAAAAGGAGAAAGAATAGACTTGTTCAACCAAAATGAAAGAACAGACTTGTTCAAACGAAACAAAAGGGATGGAACTTGTTCGCTTATTACAAAAACGACCACCTAACCTATTTAACTAACTAGCCCCTCCCGAGGAGAACTATGCCTTCTATCTAGTTCGCCAGGTCCTACGAATGGGGAGCCACCGCCGTTTTCATCTCCTCTAGCTCATGGACTTCATAACCGAGCATGTAGCCATGGCTCATCACCTCCAGATCAATGCTATCCCCATAACAAGAATGAGCAATTATGAAGGACTAATTGACCCTAGCGTGAAGGGCATTCCTCTTGAGCTAGTGCACCTAAGCCATGATCTCGATGCCATGAGCCATGAGCGAGCTGGTCTCCTCCAACTGGACCACCTCAAGGTCATCGTAGACCACTCCGAGGGCGGCGCTTAGGATACTAAGCTCGTCACTCTCCACCTAAAGATTTCTCCTCACCTCGGCGAGATCCACAGCTAGCCTGGTAGAAACGCTCTTTGCCTCTAGCTTCTGGGTCATCTCCCTTTTGAGCTCAGCCTAGAGGGAGCCAACCCTCTATTGTGCATCATCATGCTCTCGAAAAGCCTGGTCAAGCTCCTCGCGAGTCACGCCACATTCTGAGCAGGGCCTCTCCATGGTTTGGATCTACTCATCAAGCTCCTTGCGTAGCCAAGCGACCATCACAGCATCTAGGCTCACCCTTTTCTCTAGGGCCATGAGCCTCTCCTTGGCCCCTAGCTTTAGATCCCTTTCTTTCTCAACCTCACCCAGAAGGTCAAGGATCTGATAACAGGTTTCGGTGTCCTTCTAGAGCAACTCATCCCGCTCCTTACTGACCCTAGTGGCTTCTTTGTCATCCTTCTATGACCTCGACGATAGGGCCTCGAATGCCTTCGTGGCCTCGTTAGCATCCTAATGGGCCTCGGCCACTCGCGACCAAAGATTGGCTGCCTCCTCGATGAGGGGAGTCAGCTCGACCACCCTCTGCTGGGCGACAATGAGCTGAGCTATCACCTCCCCTTGTAGCCGCACCTCCTCAATGAGGTAGTCGCAGGCTTCCTTCTATTGATGAAGGAACTGAGATTTCCCCTAGCTATGAGCCATAAGGGACTATAGGGAGATGATGGTCAGGATGCAAAAAGTATATAGAGGAAGAAAACGGCAAGAAGCAGGACCAAAAAAATTGCCTCTTTTGAAAATAGAGTTAAAATAATTTATTTATGAATTTTTATGCACATGAAATATAGGAAAATAAAAATTTTCATTAAATTAAAATACATCATAAGATAGCAACATGTTTGAGCATACATGCCATTGCATTGGATTTTATTGGTTGAGTGGCCTTAATTGAAAAGTCAAAATGGTTAAAATGCTCTTGAAATGAAATTAAAAATGGCTTTGAAATAAAAGAAAGGAAAGAAAAGAAAATTAGGAAATAAAAGAATTTTAAAAGTTGTATAAATTATTTTTTAAAACTTACTAAAATTTGCTCACTTTTATTGGAAATGAAAAGTATATTCAAAACTCTATTTGAATTTGCATTTGGTTTACATTTGAATTTGGATTTGAAAACTAAAAATAGAAAATGTTTTTATTTGAAAAATCTTCTATTCTTCATTTTTAGCCCAGAATCCAGCCTGGCCTGCTGGCAGCCCAGCCAGTAGCCGCCCTCCCTTTTGCCATTTTCCCCTGGCTGGCCTACTAGCGGCCCAGTCCCACGCGCATCTTCCTCCAGCACACGCCCACACCGCATCGGCCCACCCCGCGTGGCCTAGCTCGGCACTACGGCCACTTCGGCTCTTCACCGCACGCGCCCATCCACTCCTCTCTCCCCCTCACTGTGCTCCTGGCCCCATGCCGTCAGACGCTCGCATGCGCCCACAAGCCCCTTCTCCCTCGCTGCAAGCCAGGACCCGCCCGTCAGCACTGCGTCCTGTTCCTTTCCTTCTTCCCCACGCTCCTTCCTTTCTCTCCCCCACCGTTGGCACAGCCACGAATGGCAAGCCGCCGCCGCCATCGTGCATGTAAGGCAAGTGCCCAAATCACCACGCCCTGTTTCCCTTCCATCCACCGCGCCTGCATGCCTATAAAGCCCGAGCCAGACCCCCTCTCCTTCTCCCTTTTCTCGGCCGCGCTCAAGCAACTCACCGCCGCCGGTGAATCCACCCCTCCCGAGCGCTATTCTTGTCGCTGACGATTTCTAGAGCTCCGCCGTGTTCCCCCAAAGCCTTAGGTACCATCAATTCTTCGATTTGGCCCTGATTTGCTTCGATTCCATCTCACCCGCGCCCTCCCTCTCTCCTTAGATCACCGCCGCCGTCGACCACGCCTTCGGAGGCGCGACCACCACCGTTGGACTCGCAGTGAGCTCCTCTGCCTTCCCATGCCATCCATTCGTTGTTTAGCGCACTAGGACGCCGTAGCAGCGAGCATTAGAGCCGCCATTGATGGCACCGCCGTGGATTCAATACCTCGCCGCGTTCCCTCGCCTCGGTAGCGCCTCCACTGTGTTTGCTAGGCTCTGTAGATCATCCCCGTGCTTCTTGATTCCATCGAGGATGTCTGGAACACCCCCCCCCCGATGTCTGCCGCCAAGCTCAGCTCACCGCTGGCCATGGTGCCCTCGCCGACGGGACTATGCAGCTGCCAGGATCACCCGCGCACACACCTGCGCCGTTGGTTTCGCGATGAAGGGTCAGGATTAGGTACCCCTTTGGGGTTAAGTTACCGGTCCACCGGGAAACGTGGACTCGGTCCACAGCACCGCGTCAGCGCGCACCCACACCCGCATGGTGCACCGCACCAATCGCGTGCTGCCGCATGGTGCCCAGTCAGC
This sequence comes from Miscanthus floridulus, assembly GCF_019320115.1. Taxonomy (NCBI): domain Eukaryota; kingdom Viridiplantae; phylum Streptophyta; class Magnoliopsida; order Poales; family Poaceae; genus Miscanthus; species Miscanthus floridulus. The sequence continues at coordinate 73,258,498 of NC_089596.1, read as the reverse complement.
AGCCACGAGTCAACCCGCAGTCAAAGCCGCGCGTTTTGTAGTTAAGCCCTCATGTTTTAGTAGAATCAACCCGCAGTCCGGTGTAATTCAAAATAAATGCATATCAGTCCTGATTTTATTCACTTTAGACCCTGAGATTTCTAGAAATAGTACGCCCAGTCCAAAATCCATTTAAATTCAGATTTTTAATTGTTTTAATTCAAATTTGAGTTCAATTAATTACAGAAATGCCATTGCACCTTATTTCATGCGTAGCTTTTGTGTTTTAAGTCCGATTTGACCCGTTCGAATTGTGTTAGGATTATATTTATGCTTTCTATATGTTTACACTACTGTTAGGCATGTTTTAAATATCTAAAATTCATGGGTAGATTTAATCTATTATTTAATTAAAGGAAAACTTGTTTAAATCATAACTTATTCATTTAACTCCGAAATAGTCCGTTCAAGTTGCGTTGATTCATAACGACGAGATCTACGCATTAGTAATAATATTTACTATATTACTATTTCATAAGAATCATAGTTTAAATCATATCTTGATTAAAGATTATGCAACTGGATTTTATAGATAAAATATGAATTGATTTACTTTTTTTTATAATACAAATCTAAAATGACTTAATTTAACCTATATTATTTATAAAATATCTTTTATATATGAATTCATATGGTTAACATAAATGAAGCCTATAGCTTTCTTTTCCATGTATTAGGCAAATCTCTCGGTAGTTGTAACTTTTGAACCGTAGCTTTGATTAGCGTGCATCTCGCGACTGTGTGTTCATAGTGATGCGTAGTATCATATTTCAATCTCTTTTACTTATTTTTCTATGATTGGTATATTGTTCTGATATAGATATAACTGTATGCTATGCATGTATGTGTATGGAGGTTTGTGTGGTGTTCTACGATTGTCCAGTCGATGAGATACACATGGTGATCCAAAAGAAGAAGATGGACGTGAAGATTAAAGCTTACCGAAGGATCGGTGTGTAAGGCAAGTATAGCATGGGACATCCTTGTTACCTATTCACATTTAAACACTTAATTCATATTGCATGTGTCTACCTTGTTGCCAAATAGGATATCCTAGATATTTGATAACTTGTACCTTGATACCTTTGGGATACTGCATGGGATAGTTTTTGCTAGTGCTTAATCAAAACCATGATCTTGTAACTTGACTAATGGTATATGCAATAAACATTAAAACATGACTTTTTAGTAACATGGAAATAGGGGGCTGGAGTGTTTATATGCTTCAGATTCCTCTCCCTAAGGACTTATCTATAAGCGATCATCTAGGACTTACAGTACAGCTGTGAGGGCCATATGGCTCTGGCTTTAGCTTAGTATGAGGATCTTTTCTAGCTTGTTAGTGGTTACCTTTAAGGCGCAGGGTATGTTTCCTTTGCTGCTAGGAAGTGTGTACCGTGTTGCGATGCCCATGCATGCCACTCCTAGAGATGGGCCACATACGCCTAGCGGCCCTAACTTGTTAGACGAATTCTTTGAAAGGCTTCATAGTGAACCCTGCCAACCTTCCTTGGAAGTGGGTCAAGAGATTTGCTACCTTAGGTGAAAGGGTAAATCATGACTCACAGTGAACGTGTACAACCTCTGTAGAGTGTAAAATTGTTATAACAGCCGTGCTCACGGACACGAGCGGCCTTGGACCCTTATGAAATGGAGATGATCACTAATGGATAATGGTACTAATGATCAATTGTTTATGCTATACATTATCATGTTTACCTGATCATGTGTTTATGGGAATGATAAATTCTTTGCCACCCAACTACTTAAAAAGATGATCTATTAAAGCTAATCGTAGTTAAACCAGTGTTAGCCTTTTTGAGCCTAATGAACCCTATGATATAATTGTTAAGTACGACATGTACTTACGCTTGCTTTACTTTTCTATACATTAGATAAAAATCCCAGATGGGTACCAAATTGTTGGTTTGGAGGAGTTAGGCTTGTGGTCAACCAGTCAGTCGTCCCTATGGATTTGGAGTCTTCGCTTGAAGATCGGAGTCAACTTTCCGCTGTCTATACTCTGAGGGTACTTTTCTTTTACTAATACGTTATGTAATAAGTATTGTCTCTTGATATTACTCTTATTTGTGGCTATATGTGAGATTTGACTTTCTGGGCTCACATACAGTGTGTATTTGGTTTTGTCTTTAAAACCGGGTGCTACAAAGTGGTATCAGAGCAATGCTGACTGTAGGACGCAAGCCTAGATAGAACTGGACATTTTAGCATGCTTTTATCTTGCTTAGTTCTTGTTTTCTCTCCAACCTTATTATTTGCTAAAATTTATGCTCACTTCAGCCTCTGTCTGTTATGAAAACTTTGTCTCTATTCTCAATCCTCTATCTTTGTCTATATAGATGGATCGTATTGAGGAGACCATTGGTATCAAAGGTTAGGAGGACCAAGCTACATTGTCCTTAACTGCATTCAACAAGGAGAAGTTTGTAGCTGTGCAACAACAAGCACCAGAAGGAGTGACTCAACCTAGGAGTTTTCAACAATGCATGCCACAAGGTCAAACCAATATACCAAAGGGACCAGTGAAGAGACAAGTAGTAGAAGCTTGGAGGAATAGGAAGTCCAATGAAGATATTGGAAGAATGGCACATGAATGCCAAGATCACCCACAGCAGAAGCAAGAACAGAAGGTCCAAAAGAAATAGGAGCAAGGAAGTAAAACAAAGAGAAACTACATTCAAGGAAGATTGAATAATGTGGATATGACTACTACTCATGGAGCTAAGGAGGTTGTGTACTGTTTCATTCCAATAAACTCAGCTTCCTCCATAGTGATGTTTGATCCCAGTGTGTCACATTCGTTTATCTTCAGTGCATATGTAAAAGAACATAAGATAACTATGCTTCCAATGAGGAGACCAGTGATAGTTAAGTCCCTAAAAGGAGAAATGAAGGTGAACCACAAATGCCTAGGAGTTAGTCTTAACATCAAAGGTGTAAAATTTGAAGCAAGTCTTATTGTATTAGAGTTAGTGGACATTGATGTCATTCTTGGAATGGGATGGATGTCAGCATGTAAAGGAGTGATCAAGTATGCCCAGCGTTTGGTGCTTCTAACCACACCGTCAGGAGAAAGAATTGAGTATGAAGGTATTCAGCCTATACCTGAGGACAATGTGGAAAAGAAGAGAAAGGAGATCCCACCAGAGTCAGAATTAGGAAGAAATCAACATTCGAGTTCTATTACATCGTCACATCCAGCTTCAATCCCTAGTCAAATAAACTCAGACTCTAAAGAATTAGAAGTTTCTCAAGCTAAGGTTACTCTAGTCTTTCCACATGAGGTATGCATAGATGGGTGGATAATCACCTACATGGAGTTTCAACCCCAAAAGATCAAGCGAGCTAAAAACTAGTCTAGTCAAACAAAGATGAATTTACAGAGTCAGCAAGCTAACAATACTCTAAGCAACAATTCTGTGGAGTATGACATCACTAAGGATCCAGCTAAGAGAAAGTGTTATCATTGCCAGCAGGAAGGACATTATGTTAAATCTTGCCCGCAGAAGAATCAACAATTACACCAAGGAAGTAGTCAAAGTCAGATCACTACTAGACTGTTATCAGAAAGTGTCAGTGATAACCAACCTAAAAGAAGCAATTGGTGAGAGTGGTGAATGAAGAAGTCATGCTAGACTATCCAAGATCCTTAGATAAGGATAGGAGTTGTGCCCCTTATGTAATAAAAATGATAGTATCGCAAGTGAGTCAATAATTGAGTTGTGCATCTTTAAGTGCTTTGTTGATTTGTCATTATGTTTATGCTTGTTTTGCATCTTTATAATGATTGCAATTATCTTGTTGGGTGTTCCCGCAATTTCATTTAATTCATAGGTTTAAGGTATAAGGATTAATGAAATAAATAGTGGGTTATGGTTTTCTTCTGTTTTCCTTATCTTGTCTTCAGAGCAGCCTGTCTTTATCGGTTCATATCTTTGATTTTGGATGATCAAAAACCCTGAGGAAATCCTGAACAACAGTAGACTTCAATCACAAGATGATGCAAGCTATACTTTGGTATCCCCTACTTTACCTTATCTTAAGGGGGGTAGCCAAGTTGAGGAATTTGCAAAATGAAGTGTCCTACGTTCGAGTTTACGCAGCGGAAACGTGGTGGTACCCAAAGATTCAAGAGGAACTCAGAGTTTTAATGAGGTTTGGTTAGAAGTCCAAGAAAGGTCTATCCAAGACCAGCAAGATGTTGATAAAGTTACCAGAGAAGCTTTTAAGTTAGTTTGGATCAAGAGACTTCAGCTAAGTGTTTGAAGGAGTCTAAGAGGTCAAAGTAAAACCTAAGTATTAGCTTGTTAGATCAGGACAAAAGCTTTGTATCTACAATGATGCACCTTATCAAGGTGTGGGATGTGTCCTTATCTACGTAAGTTGAACTAACATGTTATCTGGAGTTATCCATTGCGATGCATGGAAGTACCATCTTCTTGAAGGTAAAAGTGACATCTAGGAGGATCACAAGAATATATAGGACATCTTCACTAAGTTGGTCTTGAGCTTATGATAACCTCGTTGGAATGAGATTAATTATGACTCGGAAAAGTGCAATCACTTCAAGAAGCGAAGTCATGGTCGATGCCCTTAGCAACAGAGAATTGTGCTAAGAAGGTTCGAGTGACACTAAGGATTAAGAGTTGTATTCCTAGTTCAAGCAACTTCACCAGGATCATTAATGTTTTGAAGATTGATGGTAGATCATCTTTCGGACCAAGAAGATAAGAAAGCCTTGTTGAAAGGTGAACATATGAGAAAAGAGAATTATGGCCTTGTGATTAGGGTTACCTGAGAGTTGTTCAAGGTACCTATCAAAATTTTGGAATTAGTTAGGCAAATTACTTGGAGTAAGGGCAACAGGTATGTAAAGTAAAGTGGATCTTTATCAAGATGATGGAACAGCACGAGGAAGTAAAGAAGAATACAAGGACGGAGTATTCCCATCTCTTAGTCGATGTCTTTCGAATCTCGAGGATGAGATTCATCTTAAGGGGGGTAGAATTGTAACACCCCAAAAAATTGCCTCTTTTGAAAATAGAGTTAAAATGATTTATTTATGAATTTTTATGCACATGAAATATAGGAAAATAAAATTTTTCATTAAATTAAAATACATCATAAGGTAGCAACATGTTTGAGCATACATGCCATTGCATTGGATTTTATTGGTTGAGTGGCCTTCATTGAAAAGTCAAAATGGTTAAAATGCTCTTGAAATGAAATTAAAAATGGCTTTGAAATAAAAGAAAGGAAAGAAAATAAAATTAGGAAATAAAAGAATTTAAAAAGTTGTATAAATTATTTTTGAAAACTTACTAAAATTTGCTCACTTTTATTGGAAATGAAAAGTATATTCAAAACTCTATTTGAATTTGCATTTGGTTTACATTTGAATTTGGATTTGAAAACTAAAAATAGAAAAGGTTTTTATTTGAAAAATCTTCTATTCTTCATTTTCAGCCCAGAATCTGGCCTGGCCTGCTGGCAGCCCAGCCAGCAGCCGCCCTCCCTTCTGCCATTTTCCCCCGGCCGGCCTACTAGCGGCCCAGTCCCACGCGCCTCTTCCTCCAGCGCACGCCCTCACCGCATCGGCCCACCCCGCGTGGCCTAGCTCAGCACTACGGCCACTTTGGCTCTTCACCGCACGCGCCCGTCCGCTCCTCTCTCCCCCTCACTGTGCTCCTAGCCCCATGCCGTCAGACGCCCGCATGCGCCCGCAAGCCCCTTCTCCTTCGCTGCAAGCCGGGACCTGCCCATTAGCGCCGTGTCCCGTTCCTTTCCTTCTTCCCCGCACTCCTTCCTTTCTCTCCCCTGCTGTTGGCGCAGCCACGGATGGCAAGCCACCGCCGCCATTGTGCATGTAAGGCAAGTGCCCAAATCACTGCACCCCGTTTCCCTTCCATCCACCGTGCCTACACGCCTATAAAGCTTGAGCCGAACCCCCTCTCCTTCTCCCTTTTCCTGGCCACGCTCAAGCAACTCACCGCCGCCGGTGAATCCACCCCTCCTGAGCGCTATTCTTGTCGCTGACGATTTCCAGAGGTCTGTCGTGTTCCCCCAAAGCCTTAGGTACTATCAATTCTTCGATTGGGCCCTAATTTGCTTTGATTCCATCTCACCCGCGCCCTCCCTCTCTCCTCAGATCGCTGCCGCCATCGACCACGCCTTCAGAGGCCTTCCAAACGCTGCGACCACCACCGTTGGACTCGCGGTGAGCTCCTCCGCCTTCCCATGCCATCCATTCGTTGTTTAGCGCACTAGGACACCGTAGTAGTGAGCATTAGAGCCGCCATTCATGGCGCCGCCATGGATTCAATACCCCACCGTGTTCCCTCGCCTCGGTAGCGCCTCCACCGTGTTTGCTAGGCTCTATAGATCATCCCTGTGCTTCTTGATTCCATCGAGGATGTCCGGAACACCCCCCCCTCGACGTCCGCCGCCAAGCTCAGCTCACCGTCGGCCATGGTGCCCTCGCTGGCGGAACTGTGCAACCACCAGGATCACCCGCGCACACACCTGCGCCGTCGGTTTCGCGATGAAGGGTCAGGATTAGGTACCCCTTTGGGGTTAAGTTACCGGTCCACCGAGAAACGTGGACTCGGTCCACAGCACCGTGTCAGCGCGCGCCCACACCCGCGTGGTGCATCGCACCAATCACGTGCTGCCGCATGGCGCCTAGTCAGCAGCCACGAGTCAACCCGCAGTCAAAGCCACGCGTTTTGTAGTTAAGCCCTCCTGTTTTAGTAGAATCAACCCGTAGTCCGGTGTAATTCAAAATAAATGCATATCAGTCCTGATTTTATTCACTTTAGGCCCTGAGATTTCTAGAAATAGTACGCCCAGTACAAAATCCATTTAAATTCAAATTTTTAATTGTTTTCATTCAAATTTGAGTTTAACTAATTACAGAAATGCCATTGCACCTTATTTCATGCGTAACTTTTGTGTTTTAAGTCCGATTTGACCCGTTCGAATTGTGTTAGGATCGTATTTACATTTTCTATGTGTTTGCACTACTGTTAGGCATGTTTTCAATATCTAAAATTTATGGGTAGATTTAATCTATTATTTAATTAAAGGAAAACTTGGTTAAATCATAACTTATTCATTTTAACTCCGAAATAGTCAGTTCAAGTTGTGTTAGATTCATAACGACGAGATCTACGCATTAGTAATAATATTTACTATATTACTATTTCATAAGAATCATAGTTTAAATCATATCTCGATTAAAGATTATGCAACTGAATTTTATAGATAAAATATAAATTGATTTACTTTTGTTTTATAATACAAATCTAAAATTGACTTAATTTAACCTATATTATTTATAAAATATCTTTTATATATGAATTCATATGGTTAACATAAATGAAGCCTATAGCTTTCTTTTCCACGTATTAGGCAAATCTCTCGGTAGTTGTAACTTTTGAACCGTAGCTTCGATTAGCGTGCATCTCGCGACTGTGTGTTCGTAGTGATGCATAGTATCGTATTTCAATCTCTTTTACTTATTTTTCTATGATTGGTATACTGTTCTGATATAGATACAACTGTATGCTATGCATGTATGTGTATGGAGGTTTGTGTGGTGTTCTACGATTGTCCAGTCGGTGAGATACACATGGTGATCCAAAAGAAGAAGATGGACGTGAAGATTAAAGCTTACTGAAGGATCGGTGTGTAAGGCAAGTATAGCATGGGACATCCTTGTTACCTATTCACATTTAAACACTTAATTCATATTGCATGTGTCTACCTTGTTGCCAAATAGGATATCCTAGATATTTGATAACTTGTACCTTGATACCTTTGGGATACTGCATGGGATAGTTTTTGCTAGTGTTTAATCAAAACCATGATCTTGTAACTTGACTAATGGTATATGCAATAAACATTAAAACATGACTTTTTAGTAACATGGAAACAGGGGGCTGGAGTGTTTATATGCTTCAGATTCCTCTCCCTAAGGACTTATCTGTAAGCGATCATCTAGGACTTATAGTATAGCTGTGAGGGCCATATGGCTCTGGCTTTAGCTCAGTATGAGGATCTTTTCTAGCTTGTTAGTGGTTACCTTTAAGGCACAGGGTATGTTTCCTTTGCTGCTGGGAAGTGTGTACCGTGCTGCGATGCCCACGCGTGCCACTCCTAGAGATGGGCCACATACACCTAGCGGCCCTAACTTGTTAGATGAATTCTTTGAAAGGCTTCATAGTGAACCCTGCTGACCTTCCTTGGAAGTGGGTCAAGAGATTTGCTACCTTGAGTGAAAGGGTAAATCATGACTCACAGTGAACGTGTACAACCTCTGTAGAGTATAAAACTATTATAACAGCTATGCTCACGGACACGAGCGGCCTTGGACCCTTATGGAATGGAGATGATCACTAATGAATAATGGTACTAATGATCAATTGTTTATGCTATACATTATCATGTTTACCTAATCATGTGTTTATGGGAATGATAAATTCTTTGCCACCCAACTGCTTAAAAAGATGATCTATTAAAGCTAATCGCAGTTAAACCAGTGTCAGCCTTTTTGAGCCTCATGAACCCCATGATATAATTGTTAAGTACAACATGTACTTATGCTTGGTTCACTTTTCTATACATTGGATAAAAATCCTGGATGGGTACCAAATTGCTGGTTTGGAGGAGTTAGGCTTGTGGTCAACCAGTCAGTCGTCCCTATGGATTTGGAGTCTTCGCCTGAAGATCGGAGTCAACTTTCCGCTGTCTATACTCTGAGGGTACTTTTCTTTTACTAATACATTATGTAATAAGTATTGTCTCTTGATATTACTTTTATTTGTGGCTATATGTGAGATTTGACTTCATGGGCTCACATATAGTGTGTCTCTGGTTTTGTCTTTAAAACCGGGTGCTACACAGGCATTGTCGCTTGGGCTGCCGATGGCATGGGTCACACCGATGCCTTAGGCAATGCGGCGGTTGCGCTTGGCTATGACCCATCTATCACGATCGCCACCACCTCCACCTGCATCGGCGGGTCACAACCGGCTACGTCGTGCCCGCCACAGTCGGCGCCATGAGCGCGGTCGGTAGCCCTGTCCACACTGCCATCGGTAGCAGTATCACAGTCATCACTAGCTGCTCCATGACCTCCAAAGGTGCCCCTTGAATGCCCGTGTCCATCCGTCCCACCGAGGGCATAGGTGCCACCATGGGCGGTGCCTGACCGGTCGGCGACGCAGTCACACTGGCGCCGCTCCCATCCAAAATAGGCATGACACTAGCTGATGGCTGCTACCCTGATTGGAGGGCAATACTCTTCTTTGGTGCCGGAGCTAAAGGATTCCACTGCCTACCAACGTTGTAAGGGACGAAAAACATAAGTCATGATAAAATCCGACTAAAATAGGAAAAAACTGAGGAATTGATAACTCACCTCAGCGTCGTCGGGCGGCAGATACATTTAGGGGATGAACCCCCAACACTGGCTCCGCCTTGTCAGAACGATGCTGTTTCAAGCCCGCCCCTTGCTCTAGGGTAGAGGGGCTCACCCCTGGTAGCTCTTGGGGCACATTAGCGGAATGCCCCGCTCCCCTTGGCTCTTGGGGCATGATGTCGGAGCCGCCCACCTTCGCTAGCACCTTAGGTGCGACGATAGAGCCGTCTGCCTCTGTTGGCTCCTGGGGTAGGCTGGCGGTACGTCCCACCTCCATCGACTCACTAGACGTACCGTCCCCTCTATGGAATAGGAAGGATCCTAATGCCTATAAGGATGAACCGATGCCTATCAACGCATCCTTGTTCTCCAGGTTGTCCCACTCGACATCGTCGGCTACCATTTCTTCTTCCTCCATCACCTCATCGTCGACACCATCGTCATCGTCATCATTGTTGTTAGTGTCCTCCCCTTGTTCCTATGCCCACAGCTTTCACTGTTTCTCTTTTTCTTGTCCTCCTACGCCTTCCTCAGCCGCTCACCCTCGATGCGATTCACTACCCTCATGGCTGAATCCCTCGGTAGCGGCATCGGGTGATCCATGAGGATGAGGTCCCTTGGCTGGTCCTGTCCCTCTCAAAGTTAGTCTGATGGGGTCGGGAAATCAATTGAAGAGAAGGCAAGAGAAAGGGAAACTTACGAAGACAACATAGCCTAGCTCTAGATGCATTGGAGGATGCCCCGGCACTGGGTAGACCAAGTCGAGGGCAGCTCCCATGTCATCCTGCAAAGGCTCCATCGCCTCCTTGATGTGTTGTGGGATCTCGGAGTTAGGGAGCGTTCCCTCGGCGAGCACCGTTCTATCGAACGATGCCTCGAGTGCCATCGCGTATAGCAGGAGCGCGTGTCATCAACGGTGCCTCCCTCCTCACATGGTAAGCCCCAATGATGCCTAACCCTTTTAGGCCATTCTTCTTTAGGATGTGGATGGCAGCGATGTGGTCTCGGATCTTCTTCGTATGTTTCTTCAGGATGCCCCACTTCCTCCACTACTCTAGGGCCTCTTGGATTAGGTGCCCGGTGAACTCTGGCAGAGGGGTGGCGGTGTCATTCTTGAGGTAGAACCACTGCGAGTGCCACCCCTTGTTAGACATCGAGAGCCACATGGACGGGTACTCGCCGACCCAATTGTTTCAAAGTTGGATGCCAGCGCACCCCATCGGCATGTGTAGCTCCTACCTGCCGCCCTTCTCCCTCTTCTTCTGGAGGTTGACGACGAAGAAATACCTCCACAAGTTGAAGTGGGGGTAGATCCCCAGGAATCCTTCGCACAGCGTGACAAACGCCACCATGTGTTGGATCCCATTGGGATTGAGATGTTGTAGCTCATTCTTGTAGAAGTGCAGCAACCCCCTAAAGAATTTGTGGGTAGGGGTCGTGAGCCCATGCTTGTCGAAGTAAGCGAATGACACCACATAGCCGTCGGGCGGCGACAGCGAATCCTCGTTGTTGGGTAGCAACCACTCCTCGGCCGAGGTCCACGCGTGGAGAAGACTATGACGGACGAGGCCCTCCATGCACTAGAAGGTGATGTTAGAATGGCACCAAGGATCCATTGAAAGTGGGGGCGGATGGACCCAAGCTCAATGGCGGTGGAGATGCGGAGGTAGCAAACCTAAGCGATGGCGGCGGCGTAGCTGCGGAGGCAAGGATGCAACATATGGAACCCGGAGGGCTAACCCTTTGGTTTTATAGGGGCAATAGGTGTGAGAAAACCTACCGCCCACCTAGATCTCTGTGTCTACCATGACCTATCACCATGTCTAGTCATGGGACGTGCGCACGCAACCTAAGGTCGTCCCCTCGGAAAACTTGCCGGATGTTTTGCCTCCCTGAATGGGCCATGATCTGTCATAGGTAAGAGGGATACAGAGCTAAAAACTCTCCTATAACCCGTCTAGGCCCAGGAGTTCGAAGGTTGGCCCACCGATGGATTTGACAACTGCTCTAGGCACCTTTAGAGTGAGGGGTGGAAAGGGATGGGCCTGCTAGCGGCCAGTACCCAGGCACACGAGCGCCATGGGCATCTTGGCCAATGTTCGAGTCTCGGCTAGATATGATTCATAATTTTTCCTCGAAGAAAGGCAGAGAGCCCTCGGGACCGGTCGAACGAACCCGAGAACTATATGGATTGACCGCTGAGAATCTAGAGTCGGTCACTAGCTGACGCAAGTTGGCCCCCACGAACGGGATGCTGGGGCCCCACTCGGACATGCCTGTTAGCGAGCTCACCGAGCATGATACTCGTGCCATCGAGGCAAGTGATGTTAGCTCAACCTCTCTAGTTGCGAAAACCATGGACGGGGTGATGATCACAATGACGAGCCGACCCTCGACCGGACCCCCGCTATGGTCAGGGGCTCGAGGAAAGTTGGACTCGCAAGGAGACCAAATGCGCGGTCGTAGAACGACAGACCCTCGTAGGGGTCAGAATCAGGAAAGACCCTTTCTGACCCACCAAATCTCATGGCTATACCCTCAAGGGGTCCGATCACGATGAAAGAGAACCGCCGTCATACCGGGACACGCCATGGGCTACAAAAAGAAGGCAAGGCCCTCAGAGTCCTCCCGTCCAGAAAAGCCTCCAAAGGAGTATTCTACTCCTCCGCCGGGTCGGGGGCTACTATCGGGTATTAATATTAAGGATACCCAAAGCAAGGGAGTTAGCCCCCACGCTGACTTCCCTGGATAGAGCAAGATGTATTAACATGTCTAGCCCAACCCTTTTGGTACAGGCTTCGTCTCGCCCGACCTCAAGGACGTAGTTTCCATCTCGCCAAACCCTAAGGCTACTGGGGTCTCACCTAAGGCCGTAGGCTCTGTCTCGCCTGACCCCAAGGTCGCGAGCTCCGTCTCGTCCGACCCTTGGGTGCATGCTCCATCTCGTCTAACCCCCAAGGGTTACGGGCTCTGTCTCACCTGACCCCGAGGCCACGGGGGTCTTAGCCAAGGCCACGGGCTCCGTCTCACCCAACCCTTGGGTGCGTGCTCTGTATCGTCCGACCCCAAGGGTCGTGGGCTCCATCACGCCCGACCCCCAAGGGTCATGGGCTCAGTCTCGCCCGACGAGGACCCATATCACCGCCAACCACTCCATGTCCAGGTGTATGGGCCTAGGTCGAAACTCTGCCACCAGGGAAGAGACGGGCATGACTCAATGTAACCCGAGGCTATGACGGGCCATACCTAAGGATTCATATCAAGAATGGCGTCGGGCGTACTGGTGCTATTCTGCCTAACCCTTGTACGAACGCTAACAGGCGCGCCAGTTCACCATGACGTCCACCGGGACAGGATGGAACGCCATGACCGACAGATGATGCCTGCGCATGGCGCCAGTGATGGACATGGCCACGAGTGGAGCCGTCCCTGTTGACATCTACAGGATTGGCGAGACCCGCATGAAGGAGAAGAAGGACCCAACGATCCTGGAAGCCTTCCTCTCTCTCGTTTCTTCTCATTTTCCTCCACTGTAACCCGCGCTTTCCCTTAGCCTATAAAAGGGGAAGCAGGGCGCCCCATGAAGGGGATCGATCTAGATCCACACAAGACCGAACCACGAGATAAAAACACAAGGGCATGATACGAGCACATGGCTAAGCAGCAATCGAACTCTCAGCACCTGTTCGTTTCTTTCACCAGAGACTTGGGATCATCTCCCTCTCTCGCTCGTTTCTAACCCCTACTGGAAACCAAGTGTCGGTAATACGAGCAGCAACAAACTGGACGTAGGGACGTTCCGCTCGAGCTAGTATAAACCCTTATGTCCTCTGAGCACACCATTCGAGTCAGACGCGTAAATACAAATTTACTCGTCGGTGGTTCGAAAACACCGACAGACACCATAAACCTGTGAGCACTCCTAAAAGTCTAAGCTAATAGATCTTGAGATTTACAAAATCACCACATACACATTGTTGTCGACATCGCTTAACTTTGAAGAAAAAATATATTATAAACGCAGATGCTTATATACATATATACATGTCCATTTAGGCTATGGACGCACACATACACCATGAACCTATTAGCACTTCTAAAAGACTAAGGCAACAGATCTTAAGATTAACAAAATCACTACATGCACATTGGGGTATGTCGCCTAACTTTGAAGATTAGCATCATTAAGAGCCGTTTGGTGTGGCTCCTAGCGCTTCGGCTCCTACTCCTAAAACACTGTGCAACACTGTTTTACTGTAGCATGACAAAAAACGGCTTCGGCTCCTCAAAAAATAAACTAGAAAGAAGAGGAGCCGGAGAAGCAGCACATTTGGAGCTTCTCCTGGCTCCGCCACAGTAGTGCTACAGTGCTGGAGCCGGAGCTGGGAGAAGCCTCTCCAAACGGGCTCTAATTCATTGTGTATGTTCTTTTATATCAAGCTTGAAATCATTATACTACATTATTTATATTCCAAATAATGTCAAGACTCATGTTAATATTATATTTTGCTTCAAAAGTTTAATGGCACACGTTTCATGCTCATAGATTTTTTTTAAAAAAAATGGCATGGCTGCAATCCAAACAACCTTTTTTATAATCTCACATTGTTAGTTCCACCTTGGGCGACTGTTTTTTCGATAAAAAGGACACTTAAAAGAGTGCCTCACAATTCATGTCTTATTGTCCTTCGACGACTGTTTTGGTCGCAGAACAATCGTTAATTTTCCCCCCATTTTAGGCACAGATGCAGTCTCTTAACCAGGGACAGATCTCTGCTTGGATTGGGCTACTAGTAGCAAGTAAGAAGGAAACATGCCCTTCCTCCCAGCCCACAGACCAACCCAGCGGTACGCAGGCCCAGCCTGGACGAAGTCCAGCCACCTGACCGGCAACAGGCCCATGCAACGCAAAGCCCGACGAGATGTTAAACCCATCCGAAAGCAAGGCCCATTTGCTTCACAAGCCAGCCACCAAATTGCGCTTTGTCCCCTAAAAAACAAAACAAATTGCGCTTCGTACTTCTCCAAGCTCCGGCGCCGCCATTCGGAGGCGTCCGGCTGGCGCATTGCTTCGCGCACGGCATGGACGCATGGCGCGCGCATGCAAAGCTCTTGTTCATCCGTGGCGCGCGAGCGAACGCGACGTGTAGCAGCGTGGCGGGCCGTCTCTGTTTTAGGCGAGGGAAGTCCGAGCCCTGACCGCGACCGCGCAGGCGCGTACGGCGGTCAGCGGCGCACGCCCGCCCGCCCGCCGCCCCGAGAGGCCAAGAGGGAGGCCACGGGCTTACGGCACGGCGCACCGCGACGACGACTCGTGCAGATAAAAGCCGCGCCGGCCACGCGCGCAACCGCGTCTCGTGCGCTTTAGCGGCGATGCTTCGTGTGGCTCGGTGCCTGCACACGTACTCGACCGCTCCTGCAGGGTTGCGTGCCGAGCGAACATGTCCGAGGTGCCACGGTTGCCCGCACGCACCCAGCACCCGGTGCTGCCACGTACGGAGGGATAGGCCGTTGAACGCGCTTGTTGGTAAATCTTGAAGACTTTGAGTGGAATTTCCTCGAGGCGAGAAGTGTTTGCGGTTCAGGCATGCCGCCGATCCTCCTCGGCTGCGTGATCTCGAATTCGCTCGATATCGCGCGAGTGAGCCGGTGAGCGTGACCGCTGCTGGAACCGAGTCCAAACGGCGCTGCTTTTGTCCGCGCGCGACGGTGCGCTGGGGACCGCGACTCCGTGAGGCTTGCAACTTGGACCGACGAGACGACGCGTGTATGGACACGGATTCTGCACTTACCACTACTGCAGATCGAACTAGCTAAGGTAGTAAAAGAGAACGTGGATTTTGTGATTGTTTATAGATGCACCTTGTAAACGAGTAAACGACATTCACACATGATGGTACTGGTGTGAAAAAGATAGCTAGCAGGACTGCAGGAGGGACACATTCATCCATTTCACTATTAGCTACGTGTGCAGCACATGTCACGCGCGGCAGCAACGAACCAATCCATGGATCGAGACAACAGGCACATCACGATATCCCATCGCGCTACACGCGCGTCCTGAAAAAACAAATTTTATACACTTGGGCAACCAGTGTGTGGGCAGAAAGATGGCATTGATCATGCTTGTCGTGTTCAGATAAGCCTGGTGTGGTGGCAACGGGAGTCTGTAGTGTCGGACAGTCGAGTCCGATCCAGAACACTTGTTTGGAACTTGATAATTCTTTTTTGACTCTTATGTTTTTACAAAAATAAATTATTTGATAACGATAGGACGAGGACGTCGTCTGGACGCACTCTTTTAAAAAAAACCATCTCACACGACACCCCACCGCAAGCGCCTCTCGTCGCCGCAACCCATACGATGTCACCGCGCTAACTCCATCTCCGCATGGCTCTTCCTTCCCCCTCGCTGTTGCGCCCATGTCTAACCTGACCCCCTTCTCCTCTGCTGCGTTGCCGCCTCCAAACCCGCCGCCGCCGCCGCGTCCTTCCTCTAGCACCACCTCTCCGTTTGGCATCCTACTTGAACGCCCCATGCCCCGCCCTTGCCATTGTGACTGTGTGCACACCGGGCCCCAAGGGTGCCTCCCTATCTCTCGCACTCGCGCCCAATGAGGTCGAGCGCACTCTCACCGGCACTCCCGTCTTCACTGCTTGCAACTCCAATAAGGCCATCGCTGGCTAGGTTTAGGCCAGGCGCAGGCACAGCTGGCCGCTGCCAGGCTGCACCACCATCCTCGGCCGCTAGCTGGCCGGACCTGACCATTCCCTACTCTGCTCTGTGTAGCATGAAAGAAGAAGGGTGAAAACGCTTGTTGTAAGCCTATGTTTCAAGTGTTTTAGATATTTCATAGGTACGTTGCAGTTGCTTCAGATGGAGGTTGCAAAAGTAGATAGGGATGCTGCACATATGTTGCAAGGGTCTGTTCCCCAATGTTTCATCTGTGTTTTCGGGCATATATTGCATGTGTGTTTTATCTAGGTGTTGCATATATTTCACACATATGTTGTAAGTGTTTCATCTAGATATTACATATTATCGGTGCAGAAAGTGACCAACTAGTGAATATTTGTAGTTTTACCGTACGTTGTGATCGGAGGTGGCCTAGCACTCAATGACACAGGATTTATACTGGTTCAGGCAACATGCCCTACATCCAGTTTGGGTCGGTCATTGACTTTATTCCTGAGCCTAGGTGCTCGAAGTTTGCAGTGGGGTTACAAACGAGAAGGAGGAAGAAGGGGTGTACAGGAGGTCCGGTCGGCTCCGGTCGGAAGGGCCAAGAGCGATAGGAGCTACGCTATGAGCTAAGTGTTCAAGCGTGTGCTTAGAGTCCGAACCCGATGGTTCTGTAGTCGTGAGCTAGTGAACTTAATCGGTGTGGTTGTCTTCAAGAAGGGCCCTCTTTTTTTGTTAGAGGGGGCGCGTCCCCTTTTATAGATAAAAGGGATGGCTTTACAAGTGAGAGGTGAGGGTACGTATGCTACCGAGCCTTGTTGCCCACACCGGCGGCTACAAGATAATGGTAGGCGCCTACAACACTGTTGATATCACTGTAGAATGCCAGAGAGGTCGTGCTGCCTTTTTCAGGGATGGTGGACGTCGGTACCTGCAAATACTGTTTGATACCTAGAGGCATGTGAGGACTCTCGCTATGTTCACCTGGTACGATAAATCCTGGCGCCCATACCGCTATCGATGCCCAGAGGCACGTGGGGGGCCTTACCGTATGGGGGTTTTAGCGGCCCCTACAATACTGTAGAGGGAGATATCGGCGTCTACAATGTTGTTTGTGTCAGGGGGATGCAGAGTACTATTCCGTGCAGGGTATGGTCCGTGGTACAGTGATTTTGACTTGTGAGCCTTGCCTTGCTTTTCTCCGCACGTCTTCTGGTTCCCATCGAGCGAGCGTCCCCGGTCGAATGGCTCCAGTTGGCTCTGAGTGCGTCGGTCGAAGAAGAGCGGTGAGCAGGGTTCCTGCAAACCTGGGTCAGAGACGCGAGGTTGGAGTCGGAAGTAGTGTTTTGGGCCAGGCCTTCCGATCAGAGAGGCCGTCCGGAGGCGGCTGGAGTCGAAGCGAACGCTTCGGTAGGAGAGATGGACCGAAGTAGCCGTCGAGCGGGCACTGTTTCTCTCCGGCCAGACCTTCCGATCGGTGACTGGGCCGCCCTGTCGCTTTAGACTCTTGGGTCGATCCTTGGCATGGAAGTCGGTCCCCGAGGAACCCCGGGTTCATGAACCCGACAGGAGCCCCCGAGCCCCCGGGTGATTCGGGTAGAATCGTCCGGGGCAATTGTATCTTGTTGTCGGGTGCGCGCGAGCGCACCCGCGGGTGTAGCCCTTGAGCCCCCAGGCGGTTCGGGCAGAACCGTCTGGGGGTTTCTTGTGTTGTTAGTGGGGGAGTTTTTTTTGTTTTGAGATGGAGTTTTGTCGACCAAGGCATCGTTGTGCAGCCAAGCCAGTTTTTTAGTTGTTCTGAGAGATTGGGTGAGAGGGAGCTTATGGATCCTGGTTTTGGTGCGCGCCATGGATCGAGCGAGGGAGTCAGTCAAGGGTGTTGGACGAGACAGAGCTTCATTGATCCAGGCATCAATGCACGCCGTGGGATCAGGTGAGGCAGTTAGTTTTGGACAAGATAGAGCTTCACTGATCCTGGTGTCGATGCACACCACGGGATTGGGTGAGGCAGTTAGTTTTGGATGAGACAGAGCTTCACTGATCCTGGCATCGATGCGTGGCGCAGGATCGGGTGAGGCAGTTAGTTTTGGATGAGACAGAGCTCACTGATCCTGGCGTCGATGCGTGTCGTGGGATCGAGCAAGTCGGAGTCATGTTTTGGATGAGACAAAGCTCACTGATCCTAGCGTCGATGCGTGCCGTGGGATCGAGCGAGGGAGTCCTGTTGACACCGTTTTTTGCACGTGTCAAAATAATCGGAGTGGACTAATCGGCAAGGGGAAAGTTATTAAATACTTTGATAGCCAATGAAAGCCAGTTTGTAAAGATGATTGCCGATAGCTGGTGATGGTCGATGTAAAGGTTGATTTGGACTCGGGCGTTGCCGATGAGGTTGGAGGTGTTATTGTCGATGCCGATGAAGGAAGACTTGAAGACTACTGCCGATGAAACAGGGAGTATGCCGATGAAGGAAGACTTGAAGACTACTGCCGATGAAACAGGGAGTATGCCGATGAAGGAAGACTTGAAGACTACTGCCGATGAAATAGGGAGTATGCCGATGGGAAGGAGGACAGTGAGATTTCCATCGTAATTGAGGTGGACAGGGAAATAGATAGTAGTTGATTTCCTTTTCTGTATTTGTTAGGTTATGATTCATGTAAGAGTCACGTGTTTCCTTAGATATGGGATTGGTGTCCTAGTTGTGTTTGGTTGTGTCTCTTTAGATCAGGGTATAAATATGGAGTAAGGGGCAATGTAATAGATATATATCAATCAATATCAAAACCAACTTTTACTCCTATTTGCATCTACTTACTTTTCGGCGACTTCGTCAATTTGCATATTTTTCCTTTTTACGAGTTCTCATTGATTCGGCGAGCTGCATCGCTTCAGTGCGACCTTCGGCGATTCTCGAGTTCCGCGTGAGCACCTCTTGGCCGTGACTTCCGGGCGTATCGCTGTTGTCAGGACCAAAGTGTTCGTATCTTCATCCTTGTCGATTAGCAGGTCAAATCGACTGGCACGCTTTGGATATCGATTCGGGTATTAGCCCTTTGTGTTTGCAGATCACTTTTGCATCAACACATCTTTTGGCACGCTCGGTGGGACAAATCAATCAATATGTTCAATTCCGAGATCGATCCAGGGAACATTATCGCAGTATCAGAAGAAGATCTCAAGGAAGAACAGAGGCAGGCTATGGAAAAGGCTGTAGAAGAATACAAGCAGCTTTGTCTGAGATCGTTTAGCTTGAACAAGAGTGGACAAGTCATCCAGAAGCAAGATTTGCCGTTGCCTCGGCAGGTTACCTTTGACTCCAATCCTGGTAAACTTCAAGAGATGGTTAATTCTGCAGTAAATCATGCTTTGATTAATCATTCCAATGTGCTGTCCAATACTGTTCATAATGCTGTGGTTCGAACTCTCAAAGAAGGACAAGCGGCACCACATTACGTTGGGCCTGCCTATCATCAACCAGAGCCGGCATCTGTCAAAACTCCATCGGCTCCTTCGGCCGTTGTGGGTACAGAAGTTACTTCCCTTCCAGTATTGGCAGGCTCACCTAATATTCAATCTACACCGATACAATCAGATCAGGTATTACCAGGAGGGCGAGTTCAGCTTAATACAGATCTATCGGCATCAGCTATGTCAGGCCCTGTGTCTCAGAATAGCCAGATTCCTACTAATTGGTGGGGATATGGCATGCCTCCAGAGTCCTCTGCTTTCAATCCTAGATTACCTCAAGTGTTTGATGCAGTAGGAAGAGCGCCTATACCATCGGCCGTTTCGCCGATGGCTCAAGTGCCTCAATATGCCGCGACTACTTCTGCGCAACCAACTCCAGGAGGTTTCCAGATGCCTATGGTTCAAACATTCAATTCAAGTCCATCGGCGAGCATACTGCCGATGCAGCAGAAAGCCCCTGCTATGAGTCAAACTGGGGTTCAGTTCATGCCTCAAACCAGTTATAATTATCCAACAATATCAGCAAATTACCAGCCATCGGTAAGTTTTGTACCGATGAGTTCTAATAATGATTGGTCAGGACAGTTACCTGTTCAACATACAGTTCAGCGAAATCAGCAGGTTGCAGGGATTCAACAAGGTCATATGCAAGCTGGTTTCCAGAATCAACCATCGGCAGCCCAGCCGATGAATCCTTTCCAACAGGTTAATGGACCACAAGTAACGGCAAATATGCCGATTGCTGGAGATCGTGGGCCACAAAGATATGTGGAGGGATGTCAGCAGGCACCTCCTGTAGAAATTCAACCAGTTCGTCAGCAGGAGGCTGATGCTTTTTGGGCCGATAAGATAGCAGAAATTATGAAGGATCAGTTTGGGATAAAGCCCAAGGTCAATACTTATTCTTATCGGACTCCATACCCTCCTGCATACGATTTAATTCCTCTCCCAAATCGGTACAAGGTACCGGATTTCACTAAATTCTCTGGGCAAGATGATACATCAACAATGGAATATGTCAATCGCTTCATTATTCAATGTGGAGAGGCAGCTAACAGAGATGAATTAAGAGTTCGATTATTTTCATCATCTTTGTCTGGATCAGCATTTACATGGTTCATTTCATTACCACCAAATTCTATTATTACTTGGGTTGATCTAGAAAAACAATTCCATAAGTATTTCTTTGCTGGAATCCATGAAAAGAAGCTTACCGATTTAGTAAAATTGAGACAGCGTAATGATGAATCGGTAGAGAGCTTTGTACAAAGGCTACGAGATGTAAAAAATAAGTGCTACAGCCTGGTGCTGGATGATCGGCAGCTTGCCGATCTGGCTTTCCAAGGGTTATTGCCACATCTTAAGGACAGATATGCTTCTCAGGAGTTTGAAAGCCTCAGTCATCTTGTACAAAGGATCTCTGATCAAGATACTAGGGTTTTTGAACCTAAAAAGAACTGGAGTAAAAAGGTATCATTTGTTGAAGAAGTAGGAGATTCTGACTCTGATGAAGAACCAGTTATCGGCTTAGCTGAGTGGGTTAAGAATAAAAAGCCGATATCATGTCCCTTTGGTCAAAAAGAGCCAGAAAAGTTTACCTTTGATATCACCAAGGCCGATAAAATATTTGATCTTCTGCTTCAAGAGGGCCAAATTAAGCTGTCACCTAATCATGTGATCCCATCGGCAGAAGAGTTGAAGAAGATTTTGTACTGCAAATGGCACAATGCAACTTCACACAGTACAAATGAGTGCAAGGTATTCAGGCAACAGTTACAATCGGCTATTGAATCTGGGAGAATTAAGTTTGGTACTTCCAAGACCCAGAAGCCGATGAAAATTGATCAACACCCTTTTCCAGCAAATATGTTGGATGCCAAAGGAAAGACCAAGGTATTGACGTCAGAGGCTGCTGAGAAAAACGCGTCAGTAGACCCCCAACATCGGATAACTACCGATGATGCAAAGAGTAAGGGTTTGCTAGGAGAAAGCAGTAGTTCCAAAAATCCTCCTCGACCTGGTATTGTGATTACTCATCAAAGGCAGCAGGAGGGTTGGCGTCAACGTAATGACCGATATCGGCAACAGCAAGAAATGAGACGTCAGGAAGAGTGGAATCGACATAAAGATCATTGGAGATGCCCGTTTTTCATCCATTGCTGGGAAGAAGGTATTAAATTGCCAACTGTTGAAAATTGCCCTGAGTGTAATGGTTATTACGGAGTCAATCGTTCAGAAAGGAGGTTTCAACGTGGTAATCAGGGTTTGTCTATCAACGAGCCGATCAGAGGCAGAGCATCAGTGCATGATCGGCTGGGGGGCAGACTTAGTGTACATGAGAGGCTTGGTAAACGCGCTGGATATTTTCCAAGGAATCAAGAGGAGCTTGAGGAGATGGCAAACGCAAGAGTTCCCGATGAGGAAATATTCTACAGGGACCCTAATATACGTCGTGTAGAACCAACTAGGACTTGTTATTAGCCGGTTTGGAAAACCAAGTTTCCTCGATGGTGCCCAGAGGGTCTGACAAAGACGCAGAGAAGGAGGATGCAACGTGAGCGTCAGGAGGATTTATACCAGGAGGAAAATTCCTCCAATGAAAGGCCTGGTCATCAGCAGTGGCAGGTAAAACACAAAAATAAGGGTCCATCGGCAGATGTTAATATGGTATTCATGTTGCCGATGGAGTTTCTGGCACTATCTGATAATGAGGAAGAAGTTGTTCTCTCTGATCAAGTAGCTCAGCTAACACTAGATCCAATGATGGCTGTTTTTGAGAAACCTACCGATGATGAGAGACAGCATCTTAAGGCTTTATTTGTGAAGGGCAGAGTTGATGGGCAGCCTGTGTCTAAGGTACTTATTGATGGAGGGGCTACGATTAATATTATACCTTACGTGATGTATCGGAAACTTGGTAAGGGAGATCAAGACTTGACCAAAACCGATATGATGTTGAAAGATTTTGAAGGCAATGTGTCACCGGCTAAAGGGGCAGTGTGCGTTGAATTGACCATCGGCAGCAAAACCTTGCCAACGACGTTCTTTGTTATCAATGGCAAGGGTGCATATAATCTGCTTCTAGGGAGGGATTGGATTCATGCTAATTGTTGTGTTCCTTCTACAATGCATCAATGCCTCGTACAGTGGATTGGGGATAAGATTGAGGTCGTCCCTGGTGATTCTTCTTATATCATCGCATCGGCAGAATCAGATACTTATGAGCGAACTAAATGCATGTCAGGAGAAGCTTGGGAAAAAGAGTTCCTTAGAGTTGCTGATTATGAAATTCCACCGATCCAAGCAGTCGGTTCTGAAGAGGAGTTTTAATGGATAGGTTTGCCGATGATGGAAAATTAGGTCAAGGGTTCACATCGGCAGATGATTTAGTAGAAGTAGATATCGGTGATGGTAATAGGTCAAGACCTACTTTTATTAGTGCTAAGTTAGATTCCAAGTGTAAGCAGCGAATAACAGATTTGTTAAAAGAATATAAAGATTGTTTTGCTTGGGATTATACTGAGATGCCTGGATTAGACCGATCGATAGTTGAACATCGGTTACCTATCAAATCTGGATTTCGGCCACATCAGCAGCCAGCGCGCCGATGCAACCCTAATGTACTTCCTGACATTAAGGCCGAAATAACTAAATTAATTGAAGCAAAGTTTATTCGGCAATGTCGATACGCAGAGTGGATCTCTAATGTGGTTCCTGTTTATAAGAAAAATGGAAAACTTCGTGTTTGTATTGATTTCAGGAATCTCAACAAAGCCACACCGATGGATGGCTATCCAATGCCGATTGCTGATTTGTTGATTGATGCTGCGGCTGGACATCAAATTATCAGCTTCATGGATGGTAATGCAGGTTACAATCAAATATTCATGGCTGAGGAAGATATTCCCAAGACTGCTTTCAGATGTCCAGGACATGTGGGGTTGTTCGAGTGGATAGTCATGACGTTTGGTTTGAAAAATGCCGGTGCTACTTATCAAAGGGCTATGAACTTTATTTTTCATGAGTACATCGGCACATTAGTGGAGATCTACATTGATGATGTAGTGATTAAGTCTGGAGATATCACAGCACATTTAGCCGATCTGCGAAAGATACTGGAGTGCACAAGGAAGCATGGATTGAAGATGAATCCTAATAAATGTGCATTCGGTGTATCGGCAGGACAATTCTTGGGTTTTATGGTGCATCAACGGGGCATTGAAATCAGTAGGAAGTCTATTGATGCAATTAACAAGGTGATTGCTCCTGCCAATAAGACTGAATTGCAATCTTTGATCGGTAAGATTAATTTCATTAGAAGATTCATATCTAATCTGTCGGGTAAGATCAAGGCTTTCAGCCCACTACTTAAATTAAAAGCTGATCAGGAATTTGTATGGGGAGTTGAACAGCAATTAGCCCTTGATGAAATTAAGAAATATTTATCAAATCCTCCAGTGCTAGTTCCACCTCAACATGGGAAGCCTTTCAGGTTGTATTTGTCAGCTGATGATACAGTTATCGGTTCAGCTCTTATTCAAGAATTTGAAGGGAAGGAGCGTGTTATTTATTATTTGAGCAGAAGATTAGTGGATGCTGAGACGAGGTATTCGGCCATCGAAAAATTATGTCTGTGTTTATACTTTTCTTGTGTCAAATTAAGGCATTATTTGTTATCTACCGAATGTACGGTCATATGCAAAGACGATGTGGTCAAGTATATGCTGTCGATGCCGATATTAAGTGGTAGAATCGGCAAATGGATTTTAGCATTATCAGAATTTGAACTACGCTACAAATCAACTAAGGCAGTTAAAGGGCAAGTGATGGCTGATTTTGTCACTCAGCATTGTAATACGGTGGATTCTCTGGGGATTGCTCCCTGGACACTTTTCTTCGATGGGTCCACATGTGGTGAAGGAGCAGGTATCGGCATTGTGTTAATTTCACCTCAAGGAAAGAAGTATGAGTTTTCATTGCCGATTGTTGCTACAGCGACAAATAATCAAGCTGAATACCAAGCCTTGATAAAGGGGTTAGAATTGCTGAAGGAGATACGTGCCGATGTTGTTGAAATCTTTGGTGATTCTATGCTAGTTATAAATCAATTGGCTGGAATTTATGAATGCCGAAGTGAAGCTTTGATTTCGTATTATGAAAGGTGTTTGCAATTATTGAAAGGATTTAGAGATTTTCGTCTTGAACATATCTCTCGATTGCATAATGAGGAAGCTAATCGACTAGCTCAGCATGCTTCAGGGTATCAGCCTATTCAGGAAGTGCTAACATCGGCAGTTGATACCGATGACTGGAGGAAGGAGATTGTCGATTATTTAAAGGATCCATGTAGAAAGGTTGAGAGACGTATAAGGTTCCAAGCTACCAAATATGTGCTCCTCGATGATGAATTATATTATCGAACTATAGATGGAGTTTTACTCAGATGTGTTAGCAATGATGAATCGAAAAGCTTGATGGGTGAAATTCATGAAGGAGTATGTGGGGCACATCAATCGGCTTTCAAGATGAAATGGATGATCAGAAGGAATGGGTACTATTGGCCGACTATTCTTGAAGATTGTTTTAAATATTTTAAGGGATGCCAGGGGTGTCAAAAGTTTGGTAATATTCAAAGAGCGCCTGCATCGGCTATGAATCCTATAATCAAACCATGGCCGTTCCGGGGATGGGCTATTGATCTCATTGGTCAGATTTATCCGCCATCGAGTAAAGGACATAAATTTATTCTGGTTGCTACCGATTATTTCACAAAGTGGGTTGAGGCAATTCCTTTAAAAAAGGTGACATCGGTCAATATGATTCATTTTGTGAAAGAGCATATTGTTTACCGATTTGGTATTCCTTAGACTATCACTACCGATCAGGGTACTATGTTTACATCAGGAGAATTTGATGAGTTTGCTGCAGGTATGGGAATTAAAATTTTAAATTCTTCTCCATATTATGCTCAAGCTAATGGTCAAGCTGAGGCTTCTAACAAAGGGATCATCAAACTCATTAAGCACAAAATTGAAGAAAATCCTAGGAGGTGGCATACAGTATTAAATGAAGCCTTGTGGTCATATCGGATGTCATATCATGGTGCAACCAAAGTAACGCCTTATCAGTTAGTATATGGACACGATGCAGTATTGCCTTGGGAAATTAAGGTTGGCTCTAGACGAATACATTCTCAAAATCAGCTGACAGCCGATGATTATAATACTCTTATGAAGGATGAGTTGGAAGATGTGGCGGGTCATCGGTTAAGGGCTTTAGTTAGTATCGAAGAAAATAAGAAAAGAGTAGCTAGATGGTATGACAAGAAGGTGAAAGTAAAAGAGTTTGCCGATGGAGATCTGGTCTGGAAATTGATTTTACCGATTGGGACTAAAAGTTCAAAGTTTGGAAAGTGGTCTCCCAATTGGGAAGGTCCATATCGGATAAATCAGTCTGTTCCTGGTAATGCATATGTTTTAGAAACCCTCGAAGGGGTTGTGTTTCCCAGAGCGTTAAATGGAAAATATTTAAAGAAATATTACCCTAGTATCTGGATAGATGCATAAAAGTACAAGTGCCGATAACAGTACTATCGGCTAGAATTATGCAAGGATGTCAATGTCTCATAAAGTGCCGATACAATAAATAAGATTACACGTTCAACAAGGATTGGATAGCTAATATCGCACGCAGGCGAATCTGGTCGGCTTCCTCCATTTCTTTGATATCGTCATCGGCAGTACCCTCCACAGGCTTGAGTTTTTTCTTCATGGCTAAAGCCTTGCGAGCTTGGATATCTCTTTCTTGCTGAAGGGCTTTGATGGCATTGGGTAGCTGGCTTTCTTCTTGTTGAGCATGAGTTAAGGCTGCATCGATTTCTTTCAATTCAGCCAATAGAGCTGCCTTCCTTGCCGATAGATCCAAGATTTTCTGCTTAAGTGCAGCACCCGAAGTCTGCAAGTTGACGATGCCCTTGTGCTTCTCATCAGCGATTTGTTTCAGCTGTAGCATTTCTTCTTTGAGTTGAGCTTGAGCTGCTCTATCGGCAATACGCTGAGCAGCCCGTTGATATTGCAGTTGGCGGCTTTCCAAATGGGCTGCTGGGAAGAGTACTTCTTCAACATCGGCAGGGACCTGGCCACGAATTGTTTTGAAAATTGCCTTTGCGGGGTCCGAGTCATCTACCAGTTGGGCGGTTCCTTGCTGTAGCAAGTTCAGGAGGGTTTCCAACTTGGATTTAGTCTCTGCCGATATTGTTCCCAGCGCAAGGGAAGAACTTGTCTCCTCTCCATCGTCGTCAGAAATGTCAATGGCAAAGGAAAATAGGCTGTTCGGGGAATCTTGTTCCTGAGAGAGAGAAAAGGAGATCAGTTAGGGGTAAGTATGAGTATTGTAAAATCAGATAGGCTGATTGGTTTACCTGTTTCAAGGCAATTTCCTGTGCTTGACTGGAGGAAGCAACCTGGAGTATGTCGTGTGGAGGATCGGCTGAGCTTGCCGATGGGATATCCTCTGTGACTTCATCGGTGGTGGGCTCTTGAGGTATGATGACCGATGACATTGGGGCAGATGTAGGGATCAGCATAGACCTTTGTCGTTTTGGCTGTGCTTCAGTATCTGTTGAAGCTTTGCGCTTTGCTTGGGCATCGGCAACGATTGGCTGGGGGGCATCGACACTTGTTGGTTGTGAAGCTTGGACATCTGGTACGTTTGCCGATGTACCCAATTGTTGCTGCAAAACAAGTGTAAGATATGATATTTAACAGATAAGATGTAAAGTCAAGAAGCTACCTCTGAAGGTTTATCGAAAGAAGTGGTGCTTGATATCGGCGGAATTGCCGATGACGATCCAGTAGCAGCTCTTACCCCCTGATGATTAAAGTTAATACAGTTTGTGATCAGCATAAGTGAAAATAAACAAGGTTGTTACCTTAAAGGCTTTGACCAAGGTTGTAGCAGCGGCCGATGGAGTAGCCCTGGATGTAGCCAATTTGGACTTAGAAGTGATGGTCTTGGTACGAATCTTCTGGTGGGTCAAAGTGGCTAAGGTGGGAGCGTTGTAGCCGATCGGCGATGTTGGGGAAACAGGCCGGAGATTGAAGGGTTTTCCACTTTTGCTCACCGATGGTGCTGGGTTGTTAACCTGTTACAAGAGAATCAGTTACTGATAAATGAAGGGAAAAGCAGAAGGGAGTTAAAGGAAACTTACCGCGTCGTCAGGGATGGCATATTCAGGGTCGATCATGTGCCGATATGTGTGAGCAGAAGTTGCGAACAGTTGTTCTTTCCACTCTCGCCACCATTGCTTGTATGACTCGGTGATGAAAGATATTGGTGTCCAGGTGGATATATCAACATCTGTAGTATCGGCATCAGGAGAGAGTTGTACTACCTTGTTCCAGTCTGTTCCGCAGGTGATTGTTTCCCTGGGTTTGATCACATCGGCAAAGCAGAGTTTGATTGGCAATTGCCCAAAAGCCAATTGGCGGGATACTGCCGATGGGTTGTAAAATTCATATGTAATGTTGGTGTTTTTCCCGCTGCCGAATGTGTTTACTGGAATCGCCCTAGGAGTGATGATAGCCATCATGAGCTCATTATCTTGATTCAGAGTGTCATCGGCAAAGTTGAAAAGAAGGGGGAATCTATTTTCTTCGTCAATATAAGGCACCCAGGCCCTATGATCACGAGAAAGACCATTGTAGAAGCTTTGAAAGAATCTGCCGATTTGGTCTTCGTTGGCTTCTGTTCCAGGAAGGACAATTATGGCTTCACCAAAATTGAGGGGTGAGCGTGTTGCCGATTCATCATCCCTAAGCACATAGTCTTCAGCAATTTCTCGTGGAAATTGTTGAGCAAAAAAGTCCCATTGCAAACGTTTGTGCATATGGGCATTCAGCCACATGTTGATAAACCACCACGGGCCTCCCAGGTTGCCGATGGGTTCGCCAAGCAAAAGTTTCTAGGACACTTGATGAAGAAGATGATAAGTGGAGCTCAGAAGGTATCGGCCAAGAGGAAACCTTACGCCATTAGCCAAAAGTTCAGCTGCAGGGAGGAAGGCGTTGGTTGGTCCTACTGATCGACCACAGAAGATAAATTTTTCTAACCACATATTCAGGAATGTGGCATGTTCCCTCTGGCTAAGTGTCCCGGTTTTCTGGTATTCTTGAATATATCATGTCCAACCGCCGATGTTGCGGGTATTCACCCTATATTCAGACTTTCTACCATAGATGGAGCCTTCATCGGCAGTTGAGATGTCCAAGCCAGTAAGCATGTGGACATCGGCAAGGGTAGGAGTAGCTGGGCCATGTCCAAACATAAAAGTATTGGTCGTGTCTGACCAGAAATAAGCAGCTGCAATTATCATTGATTCATTTTTCTGCATATCGGCAATAGAGAGCCTGATGCATTGGTCTAATCTTCGTTCTACCCAGTATACTTGCATCGATCTATTAACCCTCAAGTACCAATCTTTCCACCCTTTGGTGGTTTTGGGCCAAGATCGGAATGTGTCTTTCCACAAATTCAAAGAGAAATTTTGAGCTCTAAAGGGGATTCTGTTAACCTCTGCATTGATCAGATCGGTTGGATCTGGGTTGCCCATTGGTCCAAGGCATTGGACGTGCGGCTGATCGGTTGGGATAACTAATTTGTTGCGCAGTTCCTAAGGTTATGAAATCCAGAAGACAGAAGAAAGGAAGAATCACCAACTGAATGAATTTGCAAAAAGATCAAAGTAAAAGGTAATGGAAGTGGAGCGAACCGCGGGGACGTCGAAGTTGATGGCCATTGTCTTGAGGAAGGTGGAGGTACGAGCCGGAAACTTGAAGTTAGCGCCGGAGAAGGGTTCTTGTTGGTTGAGGTCGCGCGGTTGTTCGTCGGAGTCGCCGCCGGAGAGAGAGAATGCCAAGGATTGGAGGCTGAAGATAGAAAATGAGGGTTCCGGAGAAATCTATTTATAAGCCGCCCGGAATAAGGGTATTTTGGACTTATCTCTATGTCGCGCGCATATAGGTCAAGGCGGTTCAGAGGGATATGGTAACTGTTCGCGCGATAATCAGGGGATTGTACAGATGAGTTGATAACAAGTAATCATGACTTGGAAGGGATATCGGTACATGATATTTTAATTCTGAAAATGGCAGCATTATCATGTTAAGATCTTGCCGATGGGTTATTGTTTTGGTATCTTAACCATAATCAAGGCAAGAGTGGTTGGCGATTGTGCAATATTTACTGAAGTGCGTGAATCAAGATTAGATTTGATTGGATTTGATAACAAATCAAGTTTTGGCTTGAAGAATGAGTTACGGTAATCGGGCAAAGGCAAGCGTTATCTGGAGTAAATTTCGGAGCATTAATGGTTTTATACTCCGAAATTGGGGGGCATGTGTTGACACCGTTTTTTGCACGTGTCAAAATAATCGGAGTGGACTAATCGGCAAGGGGAAAGTTATTAAATACTTTGATAGCCAATGAAAGCTAGTTTGTAAAGATGATTGCCGATAGCTGGTGATGGTCGATGTAAAGGTTGATTTGGACTCGGGCGTTGCCGATGAGGTTGGAGGTGTTATTGTCGATGCCGATGAAGGAAGACTTGAAGACTACTGCCGATGAAACAGGGAGTATGCCGATGAAGGAAGACTTGAAGACTACTGCCGATGAAACAGGGAGTATGCCGATGAAGGAAGACTTGAAGATTACTGCCGATGAAATAGGGAGTATGCCGATGGGAAGGAGGACAGTGAGATTTCCATCGTAATTGAGGCGGACAGGGAAATAGATAGGAGTTGATTTCCTTTTCTGTATTTGTTAGGTTATGATTCATGTAAGAGTCACGTGTTTCCTTAGATATGGGATTGGTGTCCTAGTTGTGTTTGGTTGTGTCTCTTTAGATCAGGGTATAAATATGGAGTAAGGGGCAATGTAATAGATATATATCAATCAATATCAAAACCAACTTTTACTCCTATTTGCATCTACTTACTTTTCGGCGACTTCGTCAATTTGCATATTTTTCCTTTTTACGAGTTCTCATTGATTCGGCGAGCTGCATCGCTTCAGTGCGACCTTCGGCGATTCTTGAGTTCCACGTGAGCACCTCTTGGCCGTGACTTCCGGGCGTATCGCTGTTGTCAGGACCAAAGTGTTCGTATCTTCATCCTTGTCGATTAGCAGGTCAAATCGACTGGCACGCTTTGGATATCGATTCGGGTATTAGCCCTTTGTGTTTGTAGATCACTTTTGCATCAACAAGTCCATCTTGGACGAGACAGAGCTCACTGATGCTGGCGTCGATGCGCGCCGTGGGATCGAGCGAGTCGGAGTCATGTTTTGGATAAGACAGCTCTCTGATCCTGGCATCGATGCGCACCGTAGGATCAAGCGAGGGAGTCAGTCTTGGAGGAGACAGAGCTCACTGATGCTGGCATCGATGCGCACCGTGGGATTGAGCGAGTCGGAGTTGTGTTTTAGACGAGACAAAGCTCACTGATCCTAGCGTCGATGCGCGCCATGGGATCGAGCGAGGGAGTCAGTCTTGGATGAGACAGAGCTCACTAATGCTGGCGTTGATGCACACCGTGGGATCAAGCGAGTCAGAGTCGTGTTTTGGACAAGATAGAGCTCACTGATCCTAGCATCGATGCACATCGTGGGATCGAGTGAGGGAGTCAGTCTTGGATGAGACAGAGCTCACTGATGCTAGCGTCGATGCGCGTCGTGGGATCGAGCGAGTCGGAGTCGTGTTTTGGACGAGACAGAGCTCACTGATCCTGGTGTCGATGCGCGCCATGGGATCGAGTGAGGGAGTCAGTCTTTGATGAGACAGAGCTCACTGATGCTGGCGTCGATGCGTGCCGTGGGATCGAGCGAGTCGGAGTCATGGGGCAAGATTAGGGTCGCGGACCCGGATGTTTGGAGCGTAGTCAGAAGCGTAGCCGGATGGGGTGAGATCAGGGTTGCAAACCCAGGTTTTTTGGAGCGCAGTCGGAAGCGTAGCCGGATGGGGCGAGATCAGGGTCGCAAACCTAGGTTTTTTGGAGCACAGTCGGAAGGGGCGAGTTTAGGGCCGTAGTCCTAGGCTTTTTGTCTTGAGCCCTGAGCCCTGTTGGGCCTTAGTAGGGGTCGGTGTGAGTTGTGTGCGTTACCCCATCCTCAGTTCCTCACAACTAGAGGGGCTAAGTTTTGTCGCTTGTCCCAATCTCTCGGGCTCGAGTGACGTGCTTGGTGAGTTCGCTAACGGATGTGATCGAGTGGAATCTGGGTCCATCATTCATGGTGGGGTCGACATAGGCCTCTTATGACATTCCACTACTCCTTTACCTACAACCCGATAGATGCCTGGGTCATTCCGAAGACCGACCTGGGTGACCTAACGGCCTCCCCTCGATGGAGATTTTGTGGGTTTAGCGAGAGGTTCAGGATTGAACAAGAAGGTTGAGATGACCCGGTCTGCCTGACCGGGCGAGGGCTGCATAGGGCTCATCTACGTTTTTCTCCCCTAGCTCTATTGGTTGCTCATGTCGAATGAGGCAACCGCTGCTTCATGACGCAATACGGAACGTTGTGATGCATTTTGCTGCACGTGCGATGCTTAGTTCCCGAGCCCTTGGGCGGTTCAGGGCCCAAATCGTCCGGGAGGTTCGGGCATATGGAATGAATGTGCATATGGATGTATGAAATGATTGTAAGGAAACAGAGGGGGTTGGTAGTGCTCACCTTGTTGGCTTTGAGTGATGGGGTTCGAAGAGCTTCAGTGAGAAATGTCCGACCAGGACCTACGCTCATCAATCGTGGGTGAGTCCTTGCGTGAATAGTTTTTATATTAATGAACACATGCTCACCTTGATGACCTGAGTGACGGGGTTTAGAGAGCTTCAGTTGGACATGTTCGATCGGGACTCGTGCTCGTTGTTTGTGATGGAGTCAGCATGGCCTACATGGGGCGCCCCTTCGCTTCCTTACCTGTCTCTTGGTGTCTATCCTGAGTGATTCGATCGACTCAGGGAAGGCCGGTGATCTCCGTTGGCGGAGATCTTGTTCGGGTTTCTTGAGGCCAGGCCTTGGGAAGCGGGGTGCCACCCGCGTGCGGTGGCGCTTCGGTTTTTGTGCCCGGTGTGAGGTAGTGGTTGGTCGTGCGATAGTGGTGGGCCCGGTCGAGGCCACGTCCGGTCTGATCAAGAGCCATTCCGTCAGGTAGGGCATGTCTCATCGATCAGGGTGCGTCTTATCTGCATTAAATGGGAAAGAGAGAGAGTTCCTCGCTCCACCATTTTGCCTTCTCTTGATCAGCGCGCCCTTCCCTAACTGCTGTTCCCTTTTCCTTAAGTAGGAGAGGGGAAAGGGTTTTCGACCCTTTCTTTTGCATGTTCCTCATCTGCCACTGTCTTTCCACTTCCTTCTTGTCGTGAGCGTTCCTAAGAGCCGCAGTGGTTTCTAGGAAAGAAAGGGGAGAGAGTGAGGGAGAAGAAGAACTCACCGATCCATCTACGATTCTAGAGCAAAATGTTGGACTGAAAGTCATCCACCGTGAGGGAGTCAGTGTTGAAGGCCTTTGTCGTGATGGGATTTCTACCGCTGAAGGAGGTGGCGCACTGGAGGGTTCTCAGGCGGGAGGAGTCCCCGCAACCTCAGCCCGACAAGGTGATTTCCTTCCTCACCTTCCACGAGCATGGCCTGGGATACCCTAGGCATTGGTTCCTGCACATCCTCCTCAACGAGTGGGGTCTTGAGCTGTAGCATCTTAATCCGATGGGGGTGCTGCACATCGCCGATTTCATCACCATTTGTGAGGATTTCCTTGGGATGGAGCTGCACGTAGATTTCTTTCAGTGGCTCTTCTCCCCAAGAGCCTTGACGGTGGGGGACCCAGCCAAGGTCGCGCCGGTCGAGGGTTTTGCCCTGCAGAGAAAATTGGGCGTGGGAGACTCGTATCCCGCATACCTTCCCTATGACTCTAACCGAGGGTGGCACAGGGAGTGGTTCTACATCAGGAATCCGGTGGCGGCGCTGTTCTCGGCGTTCACCGGTGGGAGGCCGAAGAAGCAGGATAGTTGGATGTGGGGTTGTGCCAAAAAGGAGAAGCATAAGGTGGGGGTCATTTAGGAGGAGCTCTAGAAGCTCGTAAAGTGCGGCCTTAATGGGGTGCGGGTGTTCCACACCCTGTACCATCGCCGGGTCACACCGTTGGCAGAGAGGATGCGACCAATGTGGCTGTATAGCGGCCTATCAGACCTGGACCGCGCGTCGCTGGAGGATCTGCCAGACAATGAGGTCTGGAGTCACCTTGGCCAGGTGCTACAGTTGAAGCCCAAAGAGAAGGTCGAAGGGAGGCCCGCACCTTTCAACTCCTCGATCGTGTCCACCCTGGTATGCTTCCTTCTTTTTAGCCCGCATGTCTTCTTCTACTTTTCCTATGTGTATTTTTCTTTTTCTTTTTTGATTAGGAGTCACACGTTCTGCAGGGGCTTGGAAATTACAAGTCCTGGCCACACCTTCCCAAGGGTCCAGAGGGCATGGCCAAGCAGGCCGCTCAGAAGGAGGCGGCGGATGCCCGGAAGAACAAGAAGGCCAAGGTCGCCCACCGGAGGCACAAGAAGGAGAAGGAGGTTGCTCGATGCATGAAGGCTGGGGAGAGGAAGAGTGACGTCGAGGCCAAGCTCGAGTCAGAGGACCCCACAGATGTGGACGACATGGTTTTCTCCAAGGAGGAGGGAAGTTGGGAGGTCATTGTGACCTCGGTGGAGCGTCGTGACCCGACGGTGATGTCCGTCGGTGATGAGCAGGAGGCCGCACGGCGCGTGGTGTCTTCCACGCTGAGGAAGCGCATGGTGAGTGCGGACGCTGTCGGTGAATGGGTGGTAAAGTGGATGTAGTCGTCGTGCCCTTTGGTGGCATTGTTGGTCCCATCGCCGCCTATGGCGGACGCGGCCGAGCAAGCCGGTTGGTCCGCGGAGCGGACTGGCACTTGTGCATCGCCAGGACCGACGACGGCGCGTGACTCACAGCCAGGGGTGTCCTCGCTTGTCGCAGACATGGTCGAGCAAGTTGGGTGGCCTGAGGAGCAGACTAGCGCCTGCGCATCGCGTGACTCGTGGCCGGAGGATGCCCCGCCCCCTGCTCTGGTCAGGGAGTCTCGAGCCGAGGGCTAGGATGACCCATAGGTCGGGAAGGAGCCAGTTGGGATGACTCCGCCCTCGGCCAAAGCGAGGGGGCGCGAGTCATAGCCTGCTAGCGGTCCGTGTCCTACGGGCCTAGTGATGCTGGGTCTTGCCTTCAGAGTCGTACCGCTTACCACCCGGTATGTTCCCTTTTGTTTCTTTCCAATCTTTTGCCGTTTGAGTTTTTCTCTGGAGTGTGATTTACCTACACCCTCTGTCAGTGGTCGGGGGATGATGGGGTTGAGCATCACCCCAACTCCCATGCGGGAGGCATGGAGGCCCACCCTGCAGCGTGCTACAATGAGCGGTGGGAGGAGTAGGATGGCGGCGGCGAGCCCTTCCCTTTCGAGGGTAGTTGCTGCTATAACAGAACCGACCAATTATACGAAATTAAGTAAGAAAATCATCCGCCAGGGCAGACGATTTAGCAAACTTAAGCCCGTATAACCCGGTAGTCCGTGAAATCGCGAAGGATTTCAAACTAACTTCCATTCCAGCCAAGATCGTAATAAGTTTAGCGGTCACCATCACATATTACATAAAAGTTCACAGTCTCAGATACATCAGAGTTTCAACATAGTTATTACAAAACCAGTTCAAATAAAAGTAGCGGAAGTCATTGGTTCAAACCACACACACTCACGCGGAGTTTTAATATAGTGCCAGCGAATGATCATCTCCAACAAAAGCATCAGATGAGACGTAAGGAATGACCATGCCCATGGTCCTAAGCATCACCCATCACAGGATAAAGACAGTTGATACAGTAGCCGTAATACATCTACCCATCTGCAACAAGTGGGAATAAAACCCTGAGTACGAGAAGGTACTTAGCTAGACTTACCCGACATAACCGAAAATAAGCGACACCAAGGAATATGAAGGGCTTTATAGTAGGGTAGCTGACTCATTTGCAAAAAGAAGCATTTTTAGCATTTCAAGAACTTCTCGAAAAGCATTATTGCCAAGTTAATTATTATTAACCTGTCGACTAGATTTGCACCTATACTAGAGTAAACAAGTGATTAAGCAGATAATGGTAACCAATGATCATTAAACAACTTCCATACTATCATATTCATTATAACTGTCCAAGTGTTCCATAACATTTACTATGATGAAGTAACTCAAGTCAAGTGCTCACTATCCAGGAGCGATGGCGATTCGAATCGATTCCTAACCAGCTGGTGATTTATTCCTTACACAAACCTCACTCACCCGCTAAAGTGAGATATTGATCACCGAGTCAACTTTCCAGGAATCTCGAGTTTGCCAGGAACCACATGTACCCGGGGGTCGACCGACTGCACTTTGGTCTTATCATCCCGCCCCCGTGTCCTACCACACCTGCTCCGGCACAGTGCGTTGCGGGCAATCTACTCAGCCTAAAAAATCTCCCAGCTTTGCGGTCGGAAGGTACTTTATCCGGCCAGCTAAATGTAAGGCATGCGTTCAATATGACTCGAGGCCCAACAACGGTTGGTCCTTAATCGACACAGACGGAAAACACTACAGTCTGAAACTCTGTAAGTCTCCATCCGGTCTCAACTTCATTTAACACTTAGTTATACCATGACTTCATAGTCATCCAAGCAGATCCAGGTAACCACCTATAGCTCGCAGGTGACAGGAAATCACCCGACTTCTACCGGTCAAAGCTAGCTAAGCAATGACTCGACTGCGGATACCAGGGTAACAAGGATATAGTATAACAAAGGTAAACAAGGTATAATGCAGCAACGGTTGCAAACAACTCCTGAACGTAATGCATCAATTAAAGTAAAGCATTTAATGAAATAATTGCAAACCAGGAGAAAAATGCTCCGGGGCTTGCCTCTCTCGAAGGAGCTCGGGCGGTGATCGGGGCACTCCGGAAGTTCCTCAACGTCCTCCTCATCGGCTTCTGGCACTTCCTACTGCTGCACCTCGAGCTGCTCCTCAGGCTCCTTGGGTATGACGACTGGGTTCTCGGTTTGCGATCCTATATGATGCAATGCGCGTAAGTGATTATGCAAACGGTGCATTGAAGGAGATGAATGCAATGGATATGTTTAAATGCAAGGTAGTCAACATCATCCAAGAAACTATACTACAAGCACATGAAATCTACTGCATTCTCTTCTACTACTAATATGTTAAGTCAACATATCTTATGAAATGCTTCAAAGATACACCAAAGCTATTATTATTAACTAACCTTGTATTAAAGAGGATTCTTTTAATTCCTTTTAAATTAGGGCTACAACAGAAATCTATATTTCTGGTGCTTATAAAAATCTAAGAAAATTACAGTAGCATGGTACTACTCTAAGTAGACTACCATCAGATTTTCATGATAATTGAATGAGTGGATTAGCCTACACAAAAATCACAAACTATGGCATGATTTTGTACATAAAAATACTTTGAACTGTGAAAAGTGTCAAACAACAGAATTAATATTTTTCCTAGGTTCTTCATAGCATACAATGACTGTACAAAAATTATCACATGCATGTTTTATACAAAGTTTGCTCTCTAGCAAAAATAACAAAAATCAGCTATTAAAGGTACTTGAACTACACCTCCAAAGTTTTCCACAGCACATGCATGAAACATATTTTTTCTAGGAAGTACATGACATAAGAAGATTAACAAACTTGAAATCATATTTTTCTGCAGACTATAGATTTTTCTACATATTTTTCAAGTTATCAGCAATATCCATGATTAAATAAAATCCTACAGAAAAGTATCCCAAAAATGACATGCAATAATTTTCCCAAGTAGATCTGATGATAAGGAACCTAGCAAAATTTGTTTCAACAAATTTAGAGCAAATTTGAGTACCCAAACATTTTCCAAACCATTTCTATTTTCAAATAATAAAGAGAAATTGAAAACGAATTATTTCTACTCCTACTGGGCCGGCCCGTGGAAACGAACTGGCCCACGGCCACAACTGGCCTGCGCGGCCTGAGCGAAAGGGGAGCGCGGCGGCCTGGCAGGGCTTCGGCCCATGGCCGCTCGGCCTGGCCGGCCCGGCTGGCTGGCTGAGGCAGCGGCCATCTCCAACCACGGCAGTGAGAGCTGGCGAGCGCACGGGATGTGCGAGGAGAAGGCGAGTGCGGTAGGGTAGCTAGGCTAGGCTAGAGAAGAGAAGGAAGACGACTTCCATGGCGGCCGAGCACGGCGGCGCCATGGCCGTCGGTGACGAGGCGCGGGGAGGCTCGACCTGTGCTCGGAAGGCAGCGCAAGCTCGAGTGCGACTTAAAGGAGGGTGAGGCGGAGCTACGGGCGGGAGGAATCGGGGAATGGCACGGTGGTGCGGGAGCTCGACGCCGGTGGAGCTGCGGGCGCGGCGAGTGCAGAGCTTGGGGCTCTCAGCTCTGGAGGAGAAGGAAGGCAGCGCGGGCGGGAGTGAGCGAGCGCACGGGGCACCAGCAGGTGTAGGCGGGCGCGTGGGCGAGGGGTCAGGCCGCGGCTGCCGCGCGGCGGGCGACGCCGGCACATGGTCGCCACGCGGTGGGAGTTCTCTGCTGCGGTCGGCGCGTGGGCACGCGGCGAGCAGGGGAACGGCGCGGGGCTGGGCCGAGGCGAGCGCAGCGCGGGATGGCATGGGCAGGCCGGCGCACGAGGTGGGCCGACGCGCGCGGGCGGGTTCGCTGGCGCGCTGGGCCAGCTTCGACAGGCGGGCCAGAAGCGAGGCGGCGGCCCGCGAAGGAGAAAAATCCTTTTTTTCCAAATAAAATTTTCAAGGAATTTTTAAATGCCATCTTTCAAATATTATTTTGGGCAAGAAAATAACCTCTTTTGAAAATGTACCAAAAATGAAAGTTGTTTAGAATTTAATTCTCTACAACTTTGCTTTTATGACCACAGCCAAATTCTTTCTAGATTTTTAATTGTAAGACCAAAGTCCACGCTTAGCTCAAAACCCTAATTTTTGGAATTTATTTTTGAAGCCAAATTTTGAATTAATTTGAATACAAACATTGCTCCAAAAATTGAACTAAACATTTCTAGATGATTTACAATAGTAGCCAAACATGTTTTACTAACGTAGCAAGAAAAATTCAGGGCAAAACAATTCTTAACAGGTGTATGCAACATTCAGGTTTCACGCATGTTTCAGATGTTTCAAAACAATGTTTCAATTGGTATGCACATGATTAAGCATGTATGATTTGGATGCTTGATGATGCATGATATGCGTGATTTGCAGTGCCTAAATGTAGGCATAACACCGGGGTGTTACAGCTACCATAGTGACGGCAGTGGCATCGATGTTGGCGGCGATTCTGGTGCTGATAGCGGGGGCTACATCAGAAGTAACCCTCGTGGCCCCTCCTCCCCCGGTCATGGTGGAAGAGGAGAGGGGGACCGAGCTCCCTGCCTTGCCGGGCGGAGGGCCGCATGGCTCACCCGCATGTTCAGAGCCAAAGGCGCTGGGGGAGAGCACGGTTAGGACAGAGTCTGAACGTTTGGCGATGGTCCACGCAACCAAGGTGGTGGATATCCCATCCGATGATGAGGCGGATAATACGGCGGAGCCACCGGTGTCATCGTGGGAGCTGGTGGTGGTCCGGTCAGAGGCTGGGCCCTCTAGTGACCTACTGTAGGGTGACCTAGAGTGGCCCTGCCCTAAGGACCTAGTGAAGGCGTGGTTCATCCTCTAGGATTCCCAGGAGTGTCAACTCTGGGACATCCTCGGGGAGCAGGGACACGCCATGGTGTCTGAACTCGCCGATTTGTCCGCAAAGCTTAGAGACGCCCAGGAGCAGGTTAAGGTCGCTCAGCAATTGATTGAGGTTGACCTGTAGCTGGCTATGGAGGTGAGTTTCGCAGACTTGTCTTTGACCTCTGAATCTTGTGTTGGTTGCCTTAGCATGTTTGTTTTTCATAGAGACTAAAGGGGACGTCGTCCCGCAAGTCCTGCCTTCTCTGAATAGAGCACGCCCAGATGGCCGAGCTCGAGCGTCAACTAGCGTCCACCCGTCGCGAGTCCTAGGACAGGGCAGCTGAGGCGACCGCGGCATAGGCAGAGGGGCAGCGTGCAGCCAAGCGGGTGACTGCCGCCGAGCAAGGGCTCGAGGCAGCGAAGGCCCGTCAGGCGGAGACCGAGGTGGGGTTGCGAACATCCTTAGCAAACACCGAGGCGGCATTGCGAGAGTCCTTGGTGGCCCTTGAGCCAGAACAGGCCGCATTGGTGTTAGCACAGAACGCCCTAGAGTCAGCACGGAAGGCCCTAGAGGCGGAGCGGAAGGCTCGATCGGAGGTGGACCAGGAGGTGCTCATGCTCCGAGGTCCAGTGATGGGATGGAGGACACGAGTGCCCGACTACGCAAGCAAGCGGTTCGACAGGCAAAGGATTTCTCCATCCTTGAGAACTTCCGCGTCGGTATGTGCTTTTTTTGTTCTTCGTTGTTGGTTTTTTCCTTCAGCCTATTTCTGAGCTTGTCGCTCTTCTCTCAGAGCTAGGTGGAAAGGTGAAGGCATTGGAGCAAGACCTGGAGACGATCAAGGCAACCCTAGTCAGAATGCGGAGGAACTGGCCAAGTCCCATGAAGAGCGACGTGCTCTCGAGGGGGATCTTGACCAGATCCGCAATGCTGCTCAGCTTGTCGTCTCGGACATCTTCGGGTCGGCGCCCAGTACTAGCACGCCCGCGGTCCAGCTAGCGGAGGTCCTAGATGCGGTTTAGGACCTTATTAGGAGCGGGCTATTCTACGAGGCATCGGGGGTGCTGACTTTGGTGGCAATGCACCATCTGAACCTAGACTTTGCTACCATCTGCAGTGGGTATGCTGAACACTTGAGCATGGAGGACATCTAGTTGATCGGGGAGGGCTTGCTACCGCACGCAAGGTCGGTGGTGGAGCAAGTCTCTGCCCAGTGGGTGATGGACGTCCACCGTGAAGACATGGCCAGAAGCATGCGCAGAGAAGACGCTGCCCAGTCTACAGACGGCGTGGAGCCTAGGTCAGAGGTGAACATCGCTCTGGCCCCGACCGAGCCGAATGTCGTGCCACCGGGGAGTGAGCAGTCCACGCCCCCGTTAGTCGCTCCAACAGTAGATGCCACCAGGCCGGTCCAATAGCTTGCAAAATATAAGTAGTTTAGTGAAGGTAGAAGTTTAAGTTTGTGGGGGAGCCCTCGTGTAAATATTACTGTGTGCTTAATGACTACCATCGATTTTGTTTTCTGTGATGGAATTGCTCTATTTGGGGGAGCCTGTTCCCTTTTGTTCCTTAGTTTTCCTTTAGCATAATTTTGTTTTTTATTCTTTCTTTCTCGTACCTACCCATTTGTCCCGTAGGCCGTGACCTTGGGAGCCTAGGGCGTGGCTTGCGAGGCTCAGCTGCTCATAACCGTAGGGAAAGGCAAGGTGTGATCGGTTGGAATGTTTTTAAAGCAAAGCTATGTACAGCAAAACTAAGGAACAAACTATCCCGTTGGTTGGGTAGGAAGGAATTTCACCATAGAAAACAAAGCAGTGAGGTAGTCATTTAAGCATAATGATAGTAGTGTACCCTAGTGGAGCCCCCAAGCGCCCCGGGGCGAAAAGTGTTCGGGTCGGGGTGCTTCTGTAGGAGCATATACTAAGTAAACAATGGTAAGATTAAAGCTTAGGAAAAACAACATAGCTGTTCTAGTAGTTCGGAGGGATGGGCGTCGTTGTCGTCCTTTGGTAGGTACGTGTTCGGATCCTAGCCTGCTACGCCCCCTTTCTTGGTTGCTGCTTCTTTGCCATCCTTCGGCCTGTCGGCCTACCATAGAAGGTGCTTGAGGAGCTGGCAGTCCTTGTAGAGGTGTTTTATGGGGTAGTCATGGTTGGTGCATGGGCTCTCCATGAGCTCATGGAAGTGGCTAGAAGGGCCCTGCTGGGTCTGTGTGCCCGCATGATCAGCCATGGCGACCAATGCGGAGTTGGCCGGTCGACGGTGATTTTTTCTGTTCTTTTTTCCCCTCTACATGGAGGGGCCTTCGTCCTGATCCTGGCGCTTGGCCTTGCCCTTGCCCCAGCCTCCGTTGGAGCACGGCGGGAGCGGCGTTTGTTGGGGGTTTTGGACAAAGGTCCGCGGTCCCAGGCCATCAGGGCTAGGATTTTGGTCACTGCTGCGTGTGTCTCGGTTCGGTCCGAGCCACGTGAATACAGGCGGTCAGTGTAGAGTGGTTGCTGGGTCAAGACAAGCAGCCAGTGCGGCCTCCTGTGTCGCACTCAGCGATTGTAGTGGCGATCGGGTGGAGCGACCCATCTGTCGTGTTCTTGTCCCCCTAGCGGAGAGCGAGGACGCGTATCGGCGTCGCGATATGGAGCACTCCGCTTGTTGAACAGCAGTGGTCTCCACTAGAGCCTAGAGGTTCTGGTGGATTGCCTGTTCATGAGGGTCGTTCGGCTCGGACAGGCCGCATAGAAGCATTGCCGTGGCGGCGATGTTCTGGTTTGCCCGAGCAAAGTGCGGGGGATCGTTTCCCCTATCCATGGTGTTGTGCTGGACCTGACGGGTGCGCCCCCGGGCGCCGCTCGCCGGTCTATGCACGCGGGGCACAGTGTGGTGTGCGGGCGTGCCGGCGCAGTTGGTGGCTAATGCAGCCACCGTTGTCGCAGTTCCTCCCTGTGCTCAAGTGTGAGCTCAGGGGTCTCCGCATGAGGGTCAAGAGAGGTGTGAGTCTATGAGGACTCCGCTTCCGCCGATGGGTGTCCCGGAGGGTCCGCCATGGCACACTCCTAGGACGGATGGTGGCTAGGTGCCACATCGCTGATGCTGGAGCCGTCACTCTCGCTATCATCATCCATGAGGTCAAGGAAACAGGTGGGAGCATAGCTCGCCATTCCCACAAATTCAGATGCGAGAGGGGCGGCGTAGGCATCCTTCGGAGCCCCGGGGCGTATGCGTCCGTAGAAAATGTGAGGCTATAGGGGAACTGGTAGTACGGCGATGGCATTGGGGACAACGGGGTTCCGCCGGGTAATCAGCGGAAGATAGAGAATAGTAAGTAAATAACACTGTGTATATTACTCACAGCATGGTTTGAGCAAAGAGTTTGCTCGGAAAGAAGCACAGATGTTGCGTCGTCGAAGCCATGCGTCCCGGAGTTCATGGAGGGCGCTCCTCTGACGGGTACCAAGACGTGAGCCTCCTCGCAGAGATGTAGCACGCCAAGCCGGTCGGCAATGAAGTTCAGGTTTCCGAAGAGGAATGCCTGGAATGGCTCGAAGACGGGTGGAACCCGCATCCCAGTGGGTGAGAGTGTGAGAAACTCCAGCAAGCCGAAGTGAATCATATCGCCCGAGCCCACCACGGCAAGGGTGGCAAAAAAGTGGGCCATCCGATGACCAAAAAAGTGTTGAACGTACAACGTCATCCCCACGGACGGCGCCAACTGTCGGTGCAGAAAATGACCAACTAGTGAATATTTATAGTTTTGCCGTACGTTGTGATCGAAGGTGGCCTAGCACTCAATGACACAGGATTTATACTGGTTCAGGCAACTGCCCTACGTCCAGTTTGGGTCGGACAGTGACTTTATTCCTGAGCCCAGGTGCTCGAAGTTTGTAGTAGAGTTATAAATGAGAAGGAGGAAGAAAGGGTGTATAGGAGGTCCGATCGGCTCCGGTCGGAAGGGCCAAGAGCGACAGGAGCTACGCTATGAGCTAAGTGTTCAAGCGTGTGATTAGAGTCCGAACCCGATGGTTCTGTGGTCATGAGCTAGTGAACTTGATCGGTGTGGTTGTCTTCAAGAAGGGTTCTCTTTTTTGTTGGAGGGGACGCGTCCCCTTTTATAGATAAAGGGGATAGCTTTACAAGTGAGAGGGTAAGGGTATATATGCTACCGAGCCTTGTTGCCCACACTGGCGGGTACAAGATAATGGTAGGCGCCTACAACACTGTTGATGTCACTGTAGAATGTCAGAGAGGTCGTGCTGCCTTTTTCAGGGATGGTGGACGTCGGTACCTGCAAATAATGTTTGATGCCTAGAGGCATATGAGGAGTCTCGCTATGTTCACCCGGTACGGTAAATCCTGACGCCCATACCGCTATCGATGTCTAGAGGCACGTGGGGAACCTTACTGTATGGGGTTTTTAGCGGCCCCTACAATACTGTAGAGGTAGATGTCGGCGCCTACAATGCTGTTTGTGTCAGGGGGCTGCAGAGTACTGTTCCGTGCAGGGTATGGTCCCTGGTATAGTGATTTTGACTTGTGAGCCTTGCCTTGCTTTTCTCCGCACGTCTTCTGGTTCCCATCGAACGGGCGTCCCCGGTCAGATGGCTCCAGTCGGCTCTGAGTGCGCCGGTCGAAGAAGAGCGGTGAGCAGGGTTCCTGTAAACCCAGGTCGGAGACGTGGGGTCGGAGTCGGAAGTAGTGTTTTGGGCTAGGCCTTCCGATCGGAGAGGCCGTCCGGAGGCGGCTGGAGTCGAAGCGAACGCTCCGGTCAGAG
The DNA here is from genome assembly GCF_019320115.1 of Miscanthus floridulus. Lineage (NCBI taxonomy): Eukaryota > Viridiplantae > Streptophyta > Magnoliopsida > Poales > Poaceae > Miscanthus > Miscanthus floridulus. The sequence continues at coordinate 73,214,271 of NC_089596.1, read as the reverse complement.
AGATGGGCCAAAGTAGCCATCGAGCGGGCGCTGTTTCTCTTCGGCCAGACCTTCCGGTCGGTGACTGGGCCGCACTTCCGGTCTGTCGGTTTAGACTCTTGGGTCGAGCCTTGGTGTGGAAGCCGGTCCCCGAGGGGCCCCGGGTTCATGAACCCGACACATATGTTTCACATATACGTTGCAAGTGTTTCATGTAGGTGTTGCATATGTACGTTTTGCAATGGCTACACACGTGTCTTCCTAGTACTTTTAGATGTATGTTGCAAGTGTTTCAACTGTTTTTGACGTATGTTGTAAGTGTTTCATCTAGATGTTGCAAAAGTAGATTCGGTGTTACACATGTTGCAGTGAGACCCATCTGCCACAACCGTCTGCTGCAGCTGCTGGGCCCGCTTACATGCTCGTTGGTGTGGAGGAGGCGTGAGCGGCAGACGTGGGAAACGATACAGGCGCAGATCGAGACGCGACCCCGCGTGGGCACATGCAGTCAGAAAACGGAGCGACGTGATCCCCACATAAAGGAGGCGCAGACGTGTGGGTGGGCGCAGCAGCATGCCTACCCAGGGCACGGGCAGGCGCATCAGGCGTGAACGTCCGAACACAGCCCCGTCCGGACATCCTGATGCTAATCTGTCCGGACGTTCGGGCGCAAGCTGACGGCCGAAACTTCTACGTTCTACGTTTATAGAAATAAGGTATGTACTGGACCAGTAGAACCCCAGTGTAGCTTCACATAAATCCAAAACATGACGCTGAGAAAATATCGATCTGAATGCAGACATGCAGTTGTGTCCATACGTCCATACCAATACCCTGCATTCATACCATACCAATGCAGGGTCTGTTCGGCTGGTATTAAAGTCGACTGATAAGTTAGCTAAAACTGTTTTGTTATGAAAAAAAATACTGTAGATTCTAGTTGATAAGTTGATTGATAGAGTGATATCTTGGGACAGACCAATTATATAGATATAAATATTATATTACTCCATATATAAGCAAAACATATATACTCCAATATATATACTACTACTACTAATATAAGTACTCCCTCCGTCTCCGTCTATGTCCACCTTCAAAATTACTTTGAGGGAGTACGCAGTCCCAGCTCCAAATGTCCAAATTAATCGCATATACACAGCTTATTTCAACTCTCGTAGCAGTAGCAGCAATAAGGAATGGTCGTGTAGTCCTGCTCCACGATCAGGGCTCGACACGGCCTCATCGCCGGCGGTTCGGCCCAGTCATCCCGATGACGACAATTACGGCTAGCCACCGTCCTTCCTCAGTACGGCTTGCCCCAGTACGCGAGGATGTCCTGGAGCAGCGGGTCGCCGGCGGGCAGCCCCACCCCCACCGCGGCCGCCGGTCCGAGCTGATGCCCGCCAAGCCCCAGCATGGAGCCGGCCGGGTTGATCCCCGGGCCAGCGCCGGCGCCGCCGGCGGCGAACGTGCGCTCCCACTCGGCGATCTTGGGCTGGCTCTGCACCTCAGGCCGCTCGCCGCCGCCGCACGACGACGACGTGGCGGCCAGCGCGTGGCCCTGGCCCGAGCAGCTCGAGTCCGCGCCGTGCGCCCGGGGCATCGAGTCCGACGGCCGGACCTCGCAGTACGCCTCCAGCTCCGAGAACGGCGGCGGCGCGTAGTACCCCGTCCCGGCCGCGGCCGCGGACGTCGGAGGCGGCAGCAGGGACGGCTTCTGCTCCGGCGGCGAGCCCATGGACCCCTGCGCGCCTTGGCTGCTCGCCTCGGCCCCGGTCGGCTTCTCCGGCACGCCTTTCTTGTTGTAGATTCGGCACAGCACCCAATCATCCAACTGCGACAGCAGAAAACCGAAAGGAAAAACAATTTGTTAATCATGCCCATACCGCCCAATCCATCAAAAAGGAAGAACAATTATACTATTTTTTTAACGGTGAAATCCATAGGCATTATTGATGCGTCGTTTTCGACCGTATCCGATCGCTGTCGTAGCTCCCAAAACCAATAGAACAAACATTCGTCCTTTAGATGTAAAAGGTTTAATACCTATTCGACATCTTCTCCGACAACGAGATCTAAAAAAAAATATTTTCTATAAATGAATTTTTAGGAGAGAGGATATCTATATTTGGGTTGTGTCCCTCAGACAACTTAAGATAGATCCCCATATAGATACTATGTTAAAAGTTAATTTTAGATATCCTGCTATCCATTTTAAGTTTGGATGGAGTTGCTGTTGTAGACGGTCTAATTGGCGGCTGAGGGAGATGACGCACGGCGCAGCATCTCGAGGGGGTTCACACTTGCAGAAATGGGTCTCGCCATCTCTTTTCGCGCCTCGCCTAGCTAGCTAGTAATAATTCGATTGCTAATTATTCTTTGTGATCCATACGTGTCGATGATTACGTTCTTATCTCAACTTTTTTTTTTGATACGGCAGTGACTAGTGACGGGACAAGAGATATTACTAGCAAACAATATCGGGACTGTGACACTGAACGTACCCTGAGGCTGTTGTTCTTGTTGCGGGCGGTGCGGTCGACGTCGGCGAGGCGGTACTCATGCATGATCCAGTTGGTCTTGTCGCCCTTGGGCGCCTTGCCGGCGTAGAAGACGAGCGCCTTCTTGATGGCCACGGGCCTCGGCGTGCCCACCGGCTTGTCTGCACCGGTGGCCTTCCAGTACCCGGCGCCGGCGGCGCGGTTCGGCCGCGACCCGTTCGGGTACTTGCGGTCCCGCGGGGAGAAGAAGTACCACTCCTTCTCTCCGTACAACGCCATCCCTGCACAAACCAAAGACAGCACTACCAATCAGGATTCAGGATTTCAGGTACAGGCGAGCTAAGAAACTTGGAACGAACTGTATTGCGTATGCACGGAGCGGCGGCGGACGATACGTACTTGGGAGCTGCCAGGGGTCGTACTTGTAGAGATCGATCTCGGCGATGATGGGCACGGAGATGGGCAGCCCGGCGCAGCGCCGGCAGAGGTAGTGCATCACCAGCTCCTCGTCGGTCGGGTGGAACCGGAACCCCGGCGGCAGCTGCAGCTCCTGCGACTGCGCCGCCGGCGCTCGGCCTCCCCCGCCGCCGCTCATATCTCCTCGACTTGGTTACGTTTCTCCTCAGGCTCCGGCCGACCCGCCGCTTCCGAAACCGTGACTGCTCGGATCACTTTCACAGCTCGAATAGCGAGCGAAGTCAAATCAGCCGCCGATTCGTCCCCTTTCTCTAGCTCGCGAAAGGCATGAAACAATGCGCCGTGCTGCACGCACGCCTTATATAGCAGCGCGTGGGGCGGCTGTGCGGCTCCGAGCGATGGCGACCGTCAAGGCCGACACGTGGTGGGCATCGGGCGCCTCAGGGCTTCAGTCAGTGCTGACGACACAGCGCTTGGACGGGGGCGCGCAGGGCCAAGTGCTGCGCGTGGAAAGTGAGGTCCGAAGCTAGATGTCCCAAATAAGCGAAATCAAAGTTTTCTAAAAAAAAAAAGTGAAATCAAAGGGTAAGTAAACTAAATTCATAGCAAAAATAAACAAAATGTTTAGAACCTGCGTAATCCGTCCCCTCTAATCACTCAAGCAATCTAAGAGAAAAAATTACAAAATTACTAAACCTCAACCGGTTGATTTGGCTTCTCCCAACAACCAATTTTGGGCCATCTGACCTGGCGTGGACGGCCATGGCGGCCGTGCGGGGCGGCCGGGGGGGGGGGGGGGGGGGCGAGGCGGCATGGCCAGCGAGGACCGGCAAGGCAGCAGGCGCGGCCGACCTCGGAGCACGCGACCATGGCAAGCGCGAGCGCGGCGACGTCGTGGTCTCTCATCGGTGGCCGACGACGAAGTGGGTGAGCGCGGCGAACTGAGTCTCGTATGTTGCCTGGTTCGTTCGCTCACGGAAGACGAAAGGGAAGGAAGGGAAGGGTGGGTCCCACTGGAATATGTAAATAATTTGTAATTTGTTTTGAAATTTGTGAACAATTGGACATATTTCTCTAATATCTGCAATCTATAAAAATAGTTTGTAAATTTTTCTGAAAAATTGGCATATATTTGTGTTATCCCCAAATTACACCACTGTGTCCATTAAATTACACTGAAGATATCATTGTAAATATAGTAATAAGACAGTGTAAATATAGCTATAAGGCAATGTAAGTGCATATGAAAATTCAGTTGATAGAAGGGGGCCAAAACAACCGAAAGTAACCTAGACAGATCCAAAAATCACACAAATGTGCAATAACAACAAAGTCCGAATGAGGCCATATCACTCAAATAAACCTGAAAACAAAAATCAAGTGAAAGAAAGTTTAGATTCACACGAATTCTGTCGCCCACCCTCCCCCACCACACCAAGTTCCTAAATATATCTAAGCTTGGATCACTAAGAGTTCTTACCTAAATATAACAGAAATATCGTAAATCATAAATAAAAGAACAGATGCGACAATACTCAATAGTCAATAAACAAAAAACATAAACAATTAGAAAGAACTAAAAGTTTGGATAACAAATACAAAGAAAAATAAGAGAAAGAAAACTTTAAACATATAATATAAATTCAAATACATGGTGTAAAACAATCAATTTTCTTATGGATCTCTATGAACATCCCCAGTAAATTTGCAACAGTCTAACTACTACTATTATATAAGCAATGAATTTCTATGGAAATCAAAATCAAAGGAATAGTTGAAATGAAAAATTAAAAGACGCATTTACATATTCCAAATACAAATGTATGATGCAAAACAAAGGAGATTTATGGATCTTTATGAAAATAGCGACCAACTTTGCAGTACTGTATGGAAATCAACGTCAAAGAAACAGATGAGATGGAAATTTAAAAGAAACATGTAAAGATTACAAATATAGATGCTTGAATCAAAACAAAGGGATTTTCATATAGATCGTTATGAAAATAACGAACAGCTTTGCATCATCCAACCTAACTACTATTAGAAGATATCAATTTCTATGCAATGGAAAAACACAATAAAATATGATAGGGAAAATAAAAAAACAAGTGTAAAACAGATTGAAAATCCATAAGCTTGAAAGGCAGCAAAGGGATTTTCATATAGATCTTTATGAAATTCCCAAGCAACATTACAACATTCGAACCTAACTACTACTAGAAGCTATGAATTTATATGGAACATCTCCATCACCATCAAAACAACAATCAATCATTCATGCGAATTTACGACAATCCTCAGCTGGCTATACTCATCAGCATGATGACGAATATGAGGCCTTTGTATACCCAAGTTATTTGACAATAGTCAATAGATATCACACAAATATGTAGCTGGTAGCAAATCAAGTGATTTATAGTAAAAAAATCACCTGAGTATTGAATAGGGACAAATAACATAGTGTCAGAGATATGGGCCAGGGGTACTTGCACCGCCCGTATATATGACCATCGACCAGCTATCGGCCCAACAGTCGTCAGAGGGGAGGCCCGCGAGCGCCTGCGCCATTGACCAACGTGGGGATCAAGACAAACCAAGGCGGACGTATCTGGACGATAGCTATGATCAGTCTGTTGCGCATATCGTGTAACAAACTAGGAAACAATCTATTAGCCCGATCGTCTTCTCTGTAACCCTACCCCCCCTGCCTATATAAAGGAGGGTAGGGACCTCGGGCTCGGGATCCATCTTCAACACATTCCAATCTACTACATAGCTAGGAGCAACAGCCCCTGTAATTGAGCATACGAATACAAGAGCAGCCGCACCACTGGAGTAGGGATTAGCACGCACCATGCCCTGAACCAGTATAAATTCTGTGTCCCGTGTGCTACCATCCGATTCCACCTACGTGATCACGTTGTTGGATATTGTCGGAGCAAAACAACCCGACAGTTGGCGCGCCAGGTAGGGGCCTTTCACGTTCAGATTTGTTTTTCTATTTTGGATGGCTATTTTACGTAGGTCGAGTAAGGGTGTGATAAAGAAGCGATCAGAGAAGGACGGCTGTGGCGCTGCCACCTTCGTGCGACCAAGAAAACCCATGGGTGGCAACCTCAAGATTCGCACGTGGGCTTCGATATCGACATCGCCTGACCAACTCTACCTCACCAGGTCGGAGACGTGATCAAGGCAGGGCCACTTCAGCTGGCATGTCACGTAAGTCGCTATGCTAAGTCCACTTTCTCTCAATTTTGTTAGGAGTACCTCCTCGACACCGCACGCACAATCTGGTGAGAATCATACTACCTAGATAATACACATCTACCACCGTCGCTAGACGTTGTTCTGCCTGGATTCTTTGACAGGCTCAAGAGTGTGGCGATGGCACATGCTTGGGAACTCTTCCTATCTCTCACGGTCGACCCTAACAGGGCCGGGGCACCTTGAATATCGAAGACAAATCATGGAACCAACCAGCTAAGTGTCAAGCGAAGCCAAAAGCTAAGCTATCGAGTAAATCTTGGCTACGCCATGAATCTCTCATGCCAGAATCATGGGTACCTGGTGGCTCATCTCTCCAAAGACTGTAAGATGTACCGTGTGATAGCTGTTGTGGGCGACTCTCCCATGGGGCACCCCCTCAAGGGGAAGTCGATGGCACAAGGGACACTTGAAACAAACCCTCAAACAAGTTATGCTATTTGTGCCCATACTAGGATTCGGTCAGATTCGGGACGCATGCCTACTGTTCAGGAGGCTCATGTCATGGTACCCGCAGCAACGGCCTGGTTACCTTGGTCTGAGCACCCGACACTTTCGACAAAAGTGGACCAGCCCGAACTCTCAGTTGACGTCGACAGGTTTCCCCTGGTTGTTAGCGCAATTCTCGAGGACTATCCGCGCCACTAAGATCTTCATGGACGGAGGGAAGTGATTCCAATCTGATATATTGGGGCACTTTCGAAAGACTAAAGATTGGCACGGACAAAACTGCGCCCCACCGAGGGGCCTGATCACCGAAATAGTGCCAGGGAGACAGGTGATGCCCCTCGGCATCATAGATCTACAGGTTCATGTTTGGTGAGGCAGCAAACTATCGCTAGGAGATACTCTCCTTCGAGGACGTGAATTTCCACGACACTTTTCATACCGTACTCAGCATACCATGTTTCGTCAATTCATGGTTGTGGCTATTACGCGTACCTAAAGATGAAGATGTCGGTCCTAATGGTGTTATCACATCTCTGGAGACCTTGAAATGCCTACCAATGCGAACTACTCGCTACTCAAGAACATGGTCCAAAATTTGGATCTGGCGTAGCGTGAGCTAGACTACGTCCTCATGTAGAATCAGGACCTCGGGGGCTTCGACGCAAGCGCCGCCGTGCCTCGATTTTCAATCTTCACCTCCTGAAGAAAAGAGGCTCTCACCAACACAATTCACGCCCTCAGGACCCAACCTGGAGAGTACTCAAGGAAGGTCCACTGGAGAAGACTGACTCGAGCAAGACACGAACATTGGGAGGATCCTGAACCAGGCACAACACAATGAACTCACCAAATTCCTGGTTGACTATTGGGATATCTTCGTCTAGAAACCCTCAGACATGCCCGGGATTCTAAGAGAAATCACCTAGCATTCCCTGAGAATCTGGGCCAATGCTAAGCCGATCAAGCAACACTTGAGACTGTTTGATGACGAATGGCGTAGAGCTATAGAGGAAGAGATAGCCAAGCTCTTTGATGTGGGCTTCATTAGGGAGGTCCTGCATCCAGACTAGCTTGCAAACCCCATCCTGATCCCAAAAGAACAACAAATGAAGAATATGTGTCAACTATATGGGCCTTAACATGGCATGTCCCAAGGATCCTTATCCCTTGCTCCATATAGATCAGATCATTGGCTCCACCATAGGATTAGAGCTACTCTGCTTCCTCATCGCTTAATCCAGATATTTAGATCCAGATGAAAGAATCTAATCAACTAGCTACTTCGTTCATCACCCCAATTGGAGCATACTGCTACATCACCATGTTGTTTGGGCTAAAGAACGTGGGGGCTACTTACTAGCGCTGCATGAAGCGCTGCCTCCATGAGCAAATCGTAGTAGAAAATGTCGAGGCTTACATCGATGACATCATCATGAAGTCGTCAAAGGCTAGGGACCTTATCCGAGACCTTTTAGAGACCTTTAACAACCTCCAAAGTTCAAGATCAAGCTCAACCCATAGCAGTGTACCTTTGGGGTACAATCCAACAAACTGCTCAGCTACATCATATTGGCTCATGGGATTGAGACCAATCCGATGAAGGTTAAGGCCATCCTCGATATGAGACCTCCTCGAGCGTTAAGAGACGCCAAGAAACTCATGGGAAGTCTAGCTTCCTTAAGCTAGTTCATCTCTAGGCTAGACGAGAGAGGACTCCCCCTCTACAAACTCTTACACAAGATGCCAGACAAGTGATAGACCCTAGAGGCTCAAAAGGCCTTCGACGATATCAAGGACTTCCTCACCAAGCCCCCTATGTTAGTGGCTCCCAATGAAGAGGAACCCCTACTCCTATACATTGTAGCTACTACTCAGGTGATCAACATGGCTATAGTTGTCGAGAGGAAGAAAGAAGGCCACATTCAAACCATTCAGCGACCGGTATACTTTCTCAACCAAATACTGGCCAAGAGCAAAACTCGCTACACGCACATCCAGAAGATACTATACATGGTGAACTTGGCAAAGAAGAAGCTAGTTCACTACTTCGATGTGCACCAGATTACTGTGGTCACCTCCTTCCCACTAGGAGAGATCATCAATAATCAGGACGCCACCGGATGGATTGCCAAATGGGCTCTAGAACTTATGGCATACGACATCACGTATGTGCCACAACAACCATAAAATCCTAGGTCTTGGTGGATTTCATTACCGAGTGGATAGAAGCACACATCGACCCCACTGTAGCCGACCTGGAGTATTGGAATATGTGCTTCGATGGCTCTTTGATGCTACAAGGAGCGGGAGCGGGAGTCATCTTGGTCTCCCCCAGCGAGAACCGAATGAGGTATGTGCTCCATTTAAATTTAGAGGGTGCTACCAACAACATAGCAGAGTATGAGGCCCTCCTCCATGGGCTACGCACCGCTATCACCCTTGGGGTAAGGAAACTTGTTGCCTTGGGTGACTTTGAACTTGTCGTTGGGCAAGTAATGATGGTCTCAGCGTGCCGCGACCACAAGATGGAAGCTTACTACGTTGAGGTCAAAAAACTTGAGTCAAAGATTGACGAACTCAAACTATGCCATATCCCTTGAAGGGATAACGAGGAGGCTGACAACCCTGCCAGGATTGGCTCAACCCGAGACATGCCCCTAGGTGGCGTGTTCCTCGATGAGCTCACAAGACCTTTGGCTCACTGGGAAGTTGAGACTCAACTCTCCCCTAAGCCGAGCATGCTTATCATCACCAGGGCCGTAGGCTCTAACCTAGACTAGGCATAAGAACTCATCGACTATCTACGACACGGCATCCTCCCTATTAATAGGGATAAGCCGATCAAGTATGTCGGAGAGCTAAATTCTATGTTATGAGAGATGATGAAATCCATCATAGAAGCACGAGTGGAATCCTACAATGGTGCATACCCACAGAAGACAGGATAAACCTCTTGCAAGATATCTACTCGGGGGTTTGCGGCCACCATGCAGCGCCAAATACTTTGTGGGTAAGGCCTTTCAATAAGGTTTTACTGGCCTACCTCAGTTAAAGACGCGCAACACATTGTGAGAACTTGTGAGGGATGCCATTTCTTTGCCAAACAAAAGCACGTTCCCTCTCAAGAACTCCAAACAATCCAATCACCTAGCCCTTTGCCATTTGGGGACTCAACCTCATCGGGAAACTCCCGCCTACCCCCCGGGGGCTTTGATCACTTGTTCGTCATGGTTGACAAGTTTACCAAGTGGACCGGCTAAAGCCATAGCCATAGCCATCTCGAGGCAGTCAAGTTCATCAAGGAGGTCATACACTGGTATGGGGTCATGATCGAACACGATCATCACTGACAATGGAACCCAATTCACGAGAAGCGTGTTTGTCAACTTCTACGGTGAACAATAGATCAACATAAGATGGGCCGTAGTGGCCCACCCTCAGACTAACGGACAGTAGAGAGAGCGAACAGCTGCATCTTTCGGGGCCTTAAACCTCAAATCTTTAGAAAACTTAAGAAGGTCAAGGATAGATGGGTCCAGGAGCTTCAACCGGTTCTATGGGGGCTTATGAACCATCCTACTAGGCTGATGGGGTTCACTCCCTTCTTCCTCATCTATGGTGCAGACGAGGTATTACCCGAGGAGATTGGTACTCCTCTCCTCGAGTCCATGCCTATGATGAGGACACAGCAGAGGAAGCCTTATAGGATTCCCTCGATAGGCTCGACGAGCATCGTGAAACAACACTTGTTCACTCTGCAAAATATCAATAGCAGCTTCGCTAGTACCATAGTAAGCATGTTCGGCCACTAAACTTCGTGCAAGGTGATCTGGTCTTGCTCCAGGTACAATCTACTAAGGGGGAAAAATAAGTTTTCGCCTCCTTGGGAAGGACCGTTTGTCATGGCCAAAGTGCTAAGGTCGAGAACATACAAGCTGGCAAACATGAAAGGTGAAGTCTACACAAACGCCTAGAATGTCGACTTATTGCGATGTTTCTACGCGTAAAAAATAGCCTTATACTAGGGCATAATTCATGGGTGGTGCGACCACCAACCCATCATAAAGATAGTAGACTGCATCAAAAGGGTCAATTGGTATGTCCTTGGGCTTAAACTAAGCACCCCAGCAAGTCACACTGACTTGCCGAGGCACTCAAGAGCTACTCGATCAAAATCTTTCTAGAGTATACCATGATCGGGTAGAGCATCTATTAGGCTCCTGTCAATCACCATGATACATTACGACTAACCTATTATGAAGATCCGGGGGCTACAACCAATACTATGAGCCACGAAGCAACTACTCAAGAGAACACAAAACACGAACTGCAAAAGTCTTCATTTCAAGGCTAATGCAACTTATACATCATAAGGAGAAGAGCGGATTACATCCGCTACTCTCTTAGATTCGGCAATGGCACCTACCGCACCCCTGAACTCCACAGCCAGTGCACCGACATCATTGGGCCTTTCCACCGATGGAAACCCAATCGCCATGTCATGAAGGTCCTCGCCGCTCTAGAGGGTAGCAGCTGCCAGCGCCAGCGTGGCCCCACGATGAACCGCGTGACGAGTCACTTCCCTAAATCGCCTCAGTACATTCCCGAAATGGTCCTCCACACTGAAAGCTCTAGTTTGGTTTTGGTGAATTGATGAAACCCTAAGTGCTAACCTAGTTCATCAAGTGATCATGAGATAGGTAGCACACTTCAAGTAGAGAAGCAAATGAAGATCATAACATGACAATGGTGATAGCATGGAGATGATCAAGGGCTTAAACTTGAAGAGAAGAAAGAGAAAAACAAAAAGCTCAAGGCAAAGGTATAAACCATAGGAGCTATTTTGTTTTGGTGATCAAGACACTTAGAGAGTGTGATCACATTTAGGTTTGATAGCCATACTATTAAGAGGGGTGAAACTCGTATCAGAATGCGGTTATCAAAGTGCCACTAGATGCTCTAACTCATTGCATATGCATTTAGGATCTAGTGGAGTGCTAACACCCTTAAAATATTTGTGAAAATATGCTAACACATGTGCACAAGGTGTTTGCAGGGTTGAGATGGGTTTGGGTCCCTCTCAAGGTGTTTTCAAGGATTCGACGCTTTTGGAAAAATGAAATGTCTATTTTCTATTGCGCCAGATGCAAAATTCTTGGTGATTGGCACATTTGAGCAAGGGTGAAGAAGTTAGAGTTGAAATGGAGTTGGTCGAAATGATGCTGGAGTCGGTCTACTAACCGGACGCTAGGTCACTCAGCGACCGGACGCTGGAAGGCTACGTCCGGTCGAGCTGTCAGACGACACAGTGGGTAGGGTTGAGCACTAGACGCTGGTCTGTGTCCGGTCAAGGTGGACCGGACGCGTCCGGTCGAAAAAACATGCCTCGGGGAGCTTACTGGAAACGACCGGACGCTGGGGCTTCAGCGTCCGGTCAGTTTTGACCGGAGCATCCGGTCAGCTTCATAGCCGTTGGAATCTGACGAACAACATTTGAAGGTGATGACACGTGGCGTCCATCGGGCGACCGGACGCTGAGGGCCAGCGTCCGGTCAGTATGATCGGAGCGTCCGGTCAGAGCGCGTTTTGCCCAGTGAAGGGGTATAACGGCTCTATTTGATTGGGGCTCTATTTATAGCCCCATGGCCGGCTGTGGCTCACATCTTTGGCCATTTTCATTGACATAACAACCTTGTGAGCTAAGCCAAAGCCCTCCCACTCATCTACATCATTGATTCATCATCATAGTGAGATTGGGAGTGATCCAAGTGCATTGCTTGAGTGATTGCATCTAGAGGCACTTAGTGATCGTGTTTCGCTGCGGATTTCGCTTGTTACTCTTGGTGGTTGCCGCCACCTAGATGGCTTGGAGCAGCGAGGATCGTCGAGCGGAGGTGGTGATTGTCTCTGGCTCCAATCGTGGTGATTGTGAGGGGTTCTTGACCTTTCCCCGGTGGAGTGCCAAAAGTACTTTAGTGAATTGCTCGTGGCTTGTGTGATCCTCAACTTGTGTTGGTTGTGTGGCACCCTATTGAGGGTTTGGCGTGTGAAGCCAATTAGCACGTGAACCTCCAAGTGAGTGAATCGCCACAACGAGGACTAGCTTGCCAGCAAGCAAGTGAACCTCGGTAAAAATCATTGTCTTCATCATTGATTCCGAGGTGATTGGTTATCATTGTTATTCATTTTCATGATTGATTGGTTCATTCATCTACACGGCGGTATAACCCTCTTGATCACTCTCTTTACTTTACCGCAAACTAGTTGACAAGCTCTTTAGTGTAGCTAGTTGTGAGAGCTTGCATGCTTGGTTGGTGTGGCTCTTTAGTTAGCCTTTGAGAGAACACTAACATAGGGTAGTGTCATTGATCTTGTGTGAATTGACACTATCTAAACTAGAATTGTGGTAGGTGGCTTGCATTTTGAGTAGGCTAGCGCAACACTCACTTCGCGTCATAATTGTCTAACCATTTGGTTAAGTGTTGTTGTAGAAATTTTTATTAGGCTATTCACCCTCCCTCTAGCCATTAGGACCTTTCACACACTCACCCCACCAGCGAGAGCATGTCAATAAAACCTCTGCACGCCTCTAATAAGGTAGCATGGAGGTCCTAGTATTGACCTGCCTTAATCGCTATAGTGGATGAGTCAGCCATGGCAGCGTCACGGTCACGCTTCGCCCCCATCACCTGCTCGGCCAAGACGGCGTTGGCTTTACGAAGCCTCGCCACGTTGCCTTGGGCAGCGGCTAGTTGCTCCTGAGTGACTGGAAAGCACAAGAGGAGCAACTGCTCACCAAGGTAGGACATCTCCAAAATGGTGAACATGAAACCTCATCAAGAACTTACCAAGAAGCTACGCCTTGGCCTCGGCGTGGGACACCCGGTGGCGGTGGCCTCCTGCTCTGACTTCACCACCATCACTTGTACAATCTCCAACTACGCTCGAAGATGGCTTGCCTCATCCTCGACCACTACGACCAACGGCGGAACCATGGCTTCCACCATAGCAGTGCTGCCCGGTGATTCAGGAGAAGGAGGAGGACTCACGTCATCAAGCACAGGAAGCCTAAAAAGACACCTGATGAGAAGAAATATGAAACCCCAAGTTCACCCAATCTAGGTCAGTCGAAGCACTTACCCAACGAAGGCAGGGCAGATATGTGGATAGTGCTCAGCCGCGCTCGCCTAGAAATCTCCATCCTCGAGCTCCCCCATGCTCTCCATCAAATTAGATCTAAAGGAATAGAGGTGGAGGCGCTTGAAAAAGTTAAAGAAAGGGAGGTAAGCTTAAGAGTGCATAGATGAAATTATGCCCATTTATGCCTCCCCCTTCTTTATAAGTAGGAACCGGTGCACGAATGGCATCCCAACCGCACACGTCTGTGTGTGGGAAAACGAGCCAAGAACACCGATGCTCTAACTTTTGGTAAGCAAACTTACCTGCGGACCCTGTTGACACCTGTGGTCGCACATAAAGACAAAATCCGCAAGCGCATGGGTATTGAAGTAGTTTTCGCCCGGAGTATTATCGAGTATTGTATCCATGAGGAAACGCGTGTGTGTTGTCTAACAACTAGTTTGTCCAGGGATAGCAATCAAGGTATAAGGTATGAGTAGAAAGGATTCCTATGGTTATGACCCTGTGCAAAGCAAGGCTTATGATTCTAGTATTCACTTTGGGATGCCGCTTAGACGGTAAAGCACCGCTAATAGATAACTCTACCGATGCGACTATGGTCCTACTAATTTAAGAACCTGCTCAATTCGGCATGGACTACAAAGGATAGATGGGGCTGTCACCTCCCGCTGCTACTACACAACTAAGAAGTAGGGAGTAAACACAGGTAGCCGATAGCCTAAGCACCATGCTTATGGTAACAATTACTACTCTAATCCAGAGATCTAACAAGGACTAGAGCACTCAAAAAATTGTGAACCCATGAACAAAAGAGCACAAAACTTACTTTAAACAGAAATAAATTATCAGAAGTATCTCATATGTAGACTTGGAGAAGCCTAGATCTGCCAAAGTACAAGTCGTACAGGTAGCACCGATAGGCCGATACTCCCTCCAAACTCTTCCCTCACTCTCTAGCTCACTATTTCTATTTACAAAACTATATCCTATAGAGGACTAATCTTCTTTTGAGAGCTAGCTCTGATCCTAATAAGTAGGATATGAATTAGGGTTTCAAAATGGTCTCAGGGAGGGGGGTACAGGGCCGTATATATAGGGGGTAGCATAAATTCTGGACCCTCGGATCAAACTAACTTGAATAAATGGCATAGATGCGATCTTTAAGGTGGTGGAAAACTGACCTACGATGGAGACCCTGACCTATGGGGCCCACAGGCCAGCTGGCCTAGGGGTGGGGCCGGCTGACCCCCCGTCAGCGCCTCGACTTGATCTTCGGTGGGTTACCTTCTGGATGGTTCTAGAGTCTTCCAATGTCGGTTTTGTTGTGGACAAACTTGATTTACTTTGATGAATAGGTCCACCTTGATGGTTTTCTAGATAAACCCTGCTGAAACACAGATTCACCAAAACTCATGGAATTTATTAGTTTAAACCCCTAGACCTATGTTTGGTGATAGAATTAAGTATATTTGCAGGTTATTGATAGTTTATGATTGATGTTAACAACCATCAATAGACCCCAGTGGTCCGTTTTCAATACATTCTCATCCGAGCCGGTGTAGGCGAGTGGTCTGACACTCAAATCGGGTACTCGGACTGGCTAACCCTCATAGCAGGTGTAAGTGGTAGTGACTTGTTCACTATCGACCTTGTCCCTTCTAGAGTCAAGGGGTATTTGAGAGGGTTGCCAGTCTGACCCTAAAACCTCTGACACTCGGTGTCACGTAAATCCCCAATACCTAGACGAGCTCGAAGTACCTTATTTCAGCGGATGTGTGCCTCTTTGTGGGAAACCGAAAAACTGGTTGGCCCATGGCTATAACCAAAGTACGAGCTCCTAGAATCTAGAAAAAGAGTTTTCATGATGTGCCCTCGCTCGTCAGGCTTTGTCCTACCGTTTCCTTTTAGTTATAGAGGACGTTCACTCGTTCTACCCATTACCAGCCCAAAGAGTAATATGCGCAACTACCCACAACTGCTCATGTGTTCGTTACTCGCCCACAGTGGTTCCCTTACTAGAGCACTATTATATTAGCCTTGGGGCTCCAAGACAATGTCCTTGCTCTCCCCACTAATGAGGCTCACGAAAATCTAGATCGCGTTACTTAACGGGTCTCGAAGAAAAACGTGACGCCCTTAGTGTTTGTTAATAAATGACCTATATCAGGTCACCCTAAAAAACCAACTATCTTAGTGACGCACGAGTAATGGCGGTGCACCTACCCCATCCTCATTATTGTTTTATGGCTAGGACTTAATGATGCGCAACCACTAGTTATACGCTAGAATATGTCGGGAACCAACTTCTCGAGCACAGTGGTGTTATCACCCAAACCTTGCGCCTACGGCATCCTGGAAGCTATGCTTCCATTTATCGGTCATCACCACCTGAACATGATGCTGACAGCATCCCGAGGGCTACGCCTAGGAAACCACATTTCCCGATATGGGATGTACCACCTGAGCCAGGCGCTTACAGCTGCTGAGGGACTACGTTCCTTGATGTACGGTGTACCATAGCCCCACTCGGTGTTTGAAGAAGATTCTTGCTACCCAAGAAATGCTCTTGGTACTCGAACAACAACATGTTGGCTCCCCAATACTTGGGAATATCAAGTTGCACTGCTTGAAACTTCGGCACCCGAATATGCTCATTAGTACTTACAATACACATAACATACAGGGGACTACGACGTCTCGAGGACCAAAAGCTGGGGCTACTATTAGAGATATGGGCCTAGGGTATCTACACCGCCTGTATATATGACCATTGCCCAGCTATCGGCCCAACAGTCATCAAAGGGGAGGCCCACAAGGGCCGGCCGCCATCGACCAACATGGGGATCAAGGCAAACCAAGGCGGACGTATATGGATGATAGCTAGGATCAATCTATTACGTATATCGTGTAACAAACTAGGAAACAATCTGTTAGCCCAATCACCCTCTCTGTAACCTTACCCTTCCTGCATATATAAAGGAGGGTAGGGACCTCAGGCTCGGGATCCATCTTCCACCCATTTCAATCTACTACATAGCTAGGAGCAACAACCCCTGTGTCGGTGTTTCGTACAAGCACCGGCAAGTAAATCTATAGTAATGCGCGTTAGGCTCGGATGGTGCGCTAAAGGACACAGGATTTATACTGGTTCGGGCGGAACGTCCCTACGTCCAGTTTGTTGCTGCTTGTGTTATTAGCACCGTGAACAGTCTGTAGTAAGGGATACAAACA